>NC_041396.2:93327849-93695349 GCF_900747795.2 Erpetoichthys calabaricus | reverse complement strand
AATAGATAGATAGGTGGATGGATAATTAAGATGGAGTGAATATCAGATTTATTATTTATTTATTTATTTTTATAATACAGCTCTGATTCTTCACCCTTATAACAAGAGCTTTATATTTTTCAATTTACACAAGATAATGTAAACCCCAAATAGATGAAATGGACTTTAACATTACTATATAAATAAAAAAATGACTAATCTCAATCATGAGTCGCATTCATAAGTAGCTCCTGTTTTCAATAATCAATTCTTGCTTTCCTTAAACTAAACATAAAACTGTGGGAGGCATAGTACAGGATTAGAGTCCAGACAGTGTCTGCTTCTTAAACCCTTTCTCTAAGCCATCTTCATCCTCTGGTAACTAAAATGAAAAATAATAAGATCAAAACCTTAGGACGTGCAAAGATTTCTTACAGGGCATTAAACTCTTCTGGGAACTTTCAAACAACTGACTTAAAGCAGTTTTATTAAAAAGGAAGAAACTGAAAATAAAGAATAAAATTGTGATCCCAGAAAATCTGTATAAATGTGCAACACTCACTGGGAAATTGAAGTCCTGGACAAGGCAAATGGCAGGGTGAGAATTGCACAAAGAATATGACTTGAGAGTCTTTGATAGATGTCCTTGAGATGAGGGGAATGAAGCAGATATTTCCTGAAGTTACCATAAGGCTCCTTTTTAAACTAAATTCATCCTTAAAATTCTGTAGAGCACTGTTGCACCCATCATAGAAAATGTAGTAACACTGACAACACAAATATGTCCTGGGCACAAAAGACAAATGTGTACTCAATCTCATTTTGTCAGGATGTCTGTAATGCTGATATCATCTATTTTCAGAGCCTGCCTTATTCAGCACAGGGTCATGGGTAGCTGAAGCGTATCCCAGTAGCATCAAGGCAGAAGACAAGTTTGGACTAGACAGCAGTCTATCACAGGGCCATTCACACTCACTCATACCAGGTCAGGGTAGCGTTGGCTATTAACCTAATGTACATGTCTCTGTGATCTTTAGAAGGGAACTGGGGCACCTAGAGAACTTGCAAACACCATGTAA
Organism: Erpetoichthys calabaricus; assembly: GCF_900747795.2. Lineage (NCBI taxonomy): Eukaryota > Metazoa > Chordata > Cladistia > Polypteriformes > Polypteridae > Erpetoichthys > Erpetoichthys calabaricus. The sequence goes on along the minus strand of NC_041396.2, from coordinate 93,694,291 downwards.
ATAACCACCAGACAATGAATCAAAGCCTATGCCTGGAGCTGTAAGGAAGCAGCATTTACCACTGCAGTGCTACATTGGCTAACCCTTGTGGTATTAATCACAATTTATAAAAATAGAATAAGAGTGGTTTTAATATTAAAAATAAAAGTAATATTTTGAATGGAATATTAGAAATGTTAGGATATTTATTATACTAGATATAGGATAAATAAAGATTCTGAATGTTAATCATATATATATACTGTATACTGTATATTGTTAGTACCAATTAAACAAGCAATAGTAAGAATGCCCTTGATATGGGAATCATAATATAAATTACATTAGTGCTAAGTCATGTATAGTTATACTAATAATTAAGAGTATAATTTATAACCACTTTCTGACTTTCAGTCATGAAAACACATGTTTATAAATTCTGCAATACCTCTTTGAACTTTCAAGTGTAATAAAGTATATTTATAATATACTGTAGTGACCAGATGGGACTTTTGCCTGGCCGGGATGTCTTCATAATGGAATGACTGGGGGAGAGAGTGTGCACAGGGCATTTTCTCTCCCGGATTGCTAGATGGCAGCCCACCTGGGTTGCTATAGCACAACAGATTCCCACAGGGCACAGTGGGTTCTTTGACACAGCCCTGTTGAGTTCCGCCTGTGCCACCAGCAGGTGTTTTGGTAGCTGGGCAGCCCTACTTTGTGGGGCTCCAGCTTTACCTGGAAGTGCTCCCGGGCCAGCCCATGGGAACACTGGAAGTATAACATAAAGAAGCCCACTGCCTTCATTCCAGGAGCCAGAGTCGGAAGGAGGTGGACAAAGCTTACCAGGAGGAGCGCAGGATGCAGAGAGGTGCTGAAAACAAAGAAGAACCCCAAGAGTTGCTGTGTGCTATTTATATTGTGCTTGTGCTACAGTATTTATACTTGTGGCTGTGGTGGGAAACACAAAGGAAGAGTTTCCCACAATAAAAACTCTTTATTTCATTTTATACTGGTGTCTGAGCCTGTCTCTGTCAGGTTTCAGGAGCTGGAGTCCCCCCTACAGTCCACAATACCTACTTTAAACTTCCAAAATAATTTATAAATGCAACACTGTAATGGGAGTTGCAATGAGCTGTAATTGTTAGCTTTTCAAAGTTAAACTCTCAGGCCAGTCACTAACTGTTGAGATTTTGTCTATTTTCTCTTGTGTATGTCTGTGTTTTTCTGGTTAGTTTGGCTTTCTCCCTGAGTGTTGGGTTATTGCTCTGCAATGGCCTGGGGTCCCGTTCAGAATTGATTCTTACCTTGCACCTGATGCCTCCTGTACAGATTGGGTAAAGAAGTTGGAAAATGGGTAATTGAAACATTTGAATAGGACAGAAGTTTGTTCAGTGATCTGTGGGATAACAGTCTCTCCTATATTTTTAAATACTTAAGAGAACAAATATAAATAGTTTAATTATTGCCTTATGAGTGCGTGTTTATAAAGCAATTTGGTAAATAATAGATTAACCATTTGTGCCTATATGTTATATTAAGCAATAATTGAAATTAGTACAGTTATCTGTTTTGTCTTAAATAGTTAATAGTTCAACGATTTCCATACTTTATATGCTTACATTATAAGCATCACATTTTTGCATAAAAGTCTTTATATATTGGTCAGCCACATCACTGTTATGTAAAGTGTAATTTGGTGAAGATACATAAACTTTTGAAATAATTGGATGGAACAATTACTTCATATGGTTAATCGCACAGATTGGCTTGGATGTATCATTTGCCAAGATATTTTATTTATGTTTTTTTTTTGCATTCCTGGAAAAGTACAGCTTGTAATTGTGCTTATCTCAATGTATGTTCCAGACTTAATGAAGGGAGATACAAACTATGTGGCAACCAGACAACTTTTCAGGTAGTGCCCCATCTGATCTATTTGTCACCATAAACATGTGGCAGTCATATGAAAAGTATGAAATGCCTGTCTTTCTGAGAAAGTAGATGTGCCAAGATGTTCTGTTTTATTTAAATTGTATTTATTTCCAAAAACTCACAATCAAACGTACATTTCAGAAAAACAAAGTTAGTCCTTGTCAACACATGTTCCACAGTGTACTCAGTGTCTTTCTGCAAAGAATTTTCAGCTCCAACATTTCATAGAAGTAGACAATCAGGCCAATTTTAAAGTCAAGAAAAAAAATTAAAAAACAACAAAAAATGTCTACATTTATTATGTTATTAATATTTCATTGCTTTTTCCTTTTTATTTCTGGTTATATGCTCACTGTACAAACAACATCACTTTAAAGCCTTCATTTGTACAGATTATTTGTCAAATGTGACACCCTGTGTACTGGTTTAAAATTTAGGGTTGTATTTGAATTAATGTTAAGCTGATAAAGAAAAAAGTTTACATCATACTAACCTGTTTTTATTTCAGTTTAATTTTCCATTGTTTTCTGAAATGGATTTATCAAACACAGGTTTGTGAAGACTAGGGAAAAGCCAGGAGTCTGCCTTAGATGGGATGCCAGTCTATTGAACTCTTTCACCAAAGGTCAGTGTAGAATTGCCAGTTAAACTTACATGTGTGTCTTTGAATTGTGTGAACAAAACTGGAAAATGCTGAAAGAGACAGAAGGAAAATGTACAACCTCTTGCCCTCAACTGAATGACAGTTGATCAAACAGCACACTCACCGTAGTGCTCACCAACACTAAAATAATTTAGTGTCACCAAACAATGTTTCTTTGTGTAAACAGTGAAAGATATAAATCCCAGTAAAGTGAACCCTGGGCAAACACAATGGGGAGATAATACATTAAACACAGAACTGCATTGAGGTATTATCGTTTACCCACTGTTCCATTATAATTCCGAACTTGCTGTACATAATGCATAATAGAGTGTATTTATCCACCCATCTATTTTTGTATCCACTTGTATAATTTAGATTTGCAGGGAACCTTTCCTGTCAGTTTTGGGTACAGTAAGAATCAACAATAGATGAGATAATAGTCTTTTGCAGTCTTGTGCCAATCCATGTTCAGTTCAATTTATAGTCTCTAATTTCTGTAGCATTGATTTCATTAAGATGTATGAGGAGAACTGGAGTACCCACTCATAAACCAACACAGATTGTGCCCAGGATGTGATTCAAACCATGTGTGCTGAAGCTGTGTGGAAGAGGTGCTGTGTTGCCATGCCACTTCCACTATAATTGAGTCTAAAATGAATGTTTTTTAAATTTTTACTTAATTGATAGTGACTTATAATCTTGCTTTTGGATGTTAAAGGGGGTCAACAGACAGAATTCATTAGAATTATGTTAATAAATAACTCTTCACAAGAACATGAAAGGTAAGTTTCTCTTTATTATGTGAAATGTTTTCATTTATAGCAACTGCAAATGTTACTAAGAGTTCTTTTCTTTAACTTTCCTGATTTCCAAAATAATATTGCATTTCAGTAAAACAGATTTATTAAAATAAATTTACTTGGTATTCTATGCAAAACAGAATATATGGTTTCTAGTACACATGCTAACAGCTCAAAGTATTTAGCAATCAAAATAAAAATTAAACTGTCTGTCACTTCAATATAATCATAATCATCATAATTATCATAAAGGGAATACATACAAGAACAATTGTTTTTGACAACAAGGTAAGCAAAATTGAAACGTTATGTGTAATAAAAATAGTAATCACAATTAAATTAGTGCAAAGGTAGACAGGGTTACAGCAAATGTATAATATGACACTACACTTAAAATAATCATAACTGAATCAAGAATATAATAATGCTGGAAAAAACAATTATGATAGACCATTTACTGAAAAGAAAAAAAAAGATTGTTATGATTGAGAAAAATGTTAAAAACAGAGAAGGCAATAATAATAATAATAATAATAACAATAATAATAGGCAATGTGACCTAGTTGTCAAGACACAGGATTATATACTATAAGATTTAATCCATGCACCTAACCCTGAGCAGGTCACTTAGATTACCTGTTCTCTAAATTATTAAACAATATATACATGAACTAGTAGTAGTTATTTAAATGAAGCTATATATTTTAAAAATTTGCATTGTACTTGTAATGCCTTTTGAGATAGTATTCACTATTGAATGAAGCTATGGGAATTAAATGTGTTTGTTTGCAATAATAATAATAATAATAAAGTACTCAATAGCAACAAGGCTAGTCACAAAAATACGCACTGTTTGATGTCCATTAAATCAATTTTTGTTGAAAACATTTGGTCAAGGGCTAAATGTCCTAATCCACAGAACAAACTCTACACTTTTTACATAAAAGGAGATCTCCTAACTTCAACAGCAAGCTAACACAATGTTACCCTTGATAGTGTTGTGGTACTGGAGTTAGAGAGTAAAATGCAATTACTTTGAAAGAACAGTAGCCGCTAAATACTATATATTATGCATGCACCACATGAGAAGGCTGCATACTTAAAGATAAAACTGTGTAACGTCAATATTTGCTGGTATTATAGCTGATTAATTCAAGTCACTTCTCCTGTTCACTTGCTCTCCACCTCATAGTTCCGCGTAGTGCTATGCAGTCTCTAGACAGATTTCTCTACAGCTCTTCCATGACTTTGCAGCACTTACACAAGTCAGCAGTTACTGCTCAGCAGCCTGCAGTGTTATCTACCTTTGTCTTTAGTTGTCAACTGAGTGCTGGTTTCGAACATTGGTTCCAAAATTAAGGCATTTGAAGCAAATACAGGTAAAATATTATCGTTTTCCTGGTATCAGTCATTGATTAAAAACTCATTTTAAATAAAATCCTGCAGACAGGTTTCAGAAACTACAAACACTGCATTTTTCACATACAGTCATCTTTTTGTGCATTCTTTCTTTCTAATTATTTAAGGCACAAAGCATGATCATTTTTAAAACTAATATGACAATATGTAATATTTTTTTAAAAAGTGAAGATCCTGATTGGTATTTTTATTAGGTTTGCAGATTTATTTTTGACCTGAGTAAGCATAAAAAGGATATTTAGATGTTTTGTATATGAGTGCTCATGCCAAGTGCTTAAAGACAATTTTGAGTTAAAGCATAAAAGAGAGTAATCCATACAATCAATATTAAATTTCTGTTAATAAATAATCTACATTATGAAACTACTACTTCTTTGCTTTAACCATCTGAGTAAACAAATTTCTTGCACTAGAATATTGTAGTTGTGTAAAAATGTTACATATTAGAAAATGTTTTTCAGATCTACATATATAAATGTAGAAGGAGAAAAACAGCTGAGGAAAGGGAACATTTTAAATGATCTGTTTAACTGTCTAAAAGGCATCTTGGTCATTGTATGGTTCAGTCAGATTGATACTTTGCAAAGGTTTGTCAACAGTATAACCTAGAAGCTAAGAAGATGCTTGCCAGTTTAGCTCCTTTCTTAATCCTTCCTCACTTGGGGCATCCATTCCTCCATCCAGTTTCTCAGTCTGCTTTCTTCATTTGAAAGGCATTGTGTCTAACCTTGGAGCTATGCCTCAATGAATGTCAAGTATCTGAATGAATAAAACCCACACAAACACAGGTAGTGCATACATGCATTCCATGGAAATCAAGAGTGAAAGCAGGATCCAAGCACAGTTTGAATTCAATTGCTCATGTTTTTTTTCATCTGGTGACCCTGTAAAAAAGCATGGGCAGACACCAAAGAGTTGTAACATTCCTTTTAGCTATATAAGGTGACAGAAATGTGGGATTTCTGGATAGATGGTCTGATGTCTAGAGAACTGCTTTGGTGTAAATTCACCATAATATGAGGGTCATTAGAGCTGGCAAGACTAGCCGAAAATCACATATGGGAGGGCTGTTTAAAATAAACACAGGGTATAATAAAGAGACCACCCTTTTACAATGTTTTATGTTGGCATGAGGACTGATAAGGGAAATGTTTAATCTTTTGAACCATCATAGTACTAAGCTGTTTATGAACCCTATGATTGAGAATAAATGGCTGTTACCTAATAGGCACAGATGAACTTAGAGTCTGAAGACGAATGATAGAGGAACTCACTGAGAAAATAACCCTGCCAGAGGAGGGGAGAGGCTTTTGTGTAAGTATGAAGACCAAAGATGGGCAAGGATCTGTCTCTCCCATGACCTTAAAACTGGAAACTTAATTTAAAACTGAATAGACTTTCATTGTTGTTGATTTCCAAACCTGCCTACACACGCACCCTCTACGTCCAAGGCCTCTCTTTTCTGTGTACAAGTGACTCACCCACAATTTTCAGTCTAATATGTAATAGACAAATTATGTCCATCTGTCCATTCATAATATTAAAGACTCATTGGTAACGAGGGCAGGGCACATGTTAGTTCAAATAATGCAGATGCTAAAGAATAGCAGTTAAATATTCCAAGCTGCCAGTCCAGTTCTACATGATGCAAATCACTGCAGAAATGTCTGGAAAACTAGAGACAGTGCCGAAGCTTCAAATCAAGCACCACTGTTTTGCCATATCACCCTCACTATAATAGAATTAAGCTTCTTAAAATGTTTTTATTGTTTTCATAAGAATTACTTATGAGTGCTTTAAAATCACTTCAGTTTTTTTCGTCTGATGCCCACTGACTGACCAGAATTTAAAAAAATAACATATAATATACACAGTTTGACTTATCTGGCTATACAAGACATCCAGCATTTTGGGGTACCCCACCAATTTTTGTCCGTCTAGACCTGAAAAAAACGAATTTATAGATGATTTTCGAATGATAATTTATGCAGGGAATTATACCCTTATGATAAAGAGTAATCCAATGGGTGTCTTCAGCAAAAATAATCAGAAGGTCTTGAAGCTGTGCATGTCACCTCAACTGGCTATGGGGGGTTTGCCCCCTAATGGAATACAAGGAGTGTCAAAGCTACTTCTTTTCACAAAACTTTAAAATAAATGGGTAACGGTAATATAGGCATATGGAGTGTCATTTTATAATATTTACTTTGCCGATTACAAATTTTCTAATAATTTTGTTATCTGATTCTTTACGTTTGATCCTAGCCCTCTAAGAGACGCTCCCAGAAAGTAAAAATGACAAGGTTCAAACATAAGCATGTGGGGTATGGCTTTTGACTATTTCAAGGTCAGTGATTATGAATATGATGCCATTATTGATCCTTTTCTAGGGATCTAGCCCTCTGTGGACCTCTATCAAAGGGTGAAAAGTGGCAAATTTCTATTGCAATCGACAATATTTAGACTTTAAACATTTAAATTCAAAGGCACATTTTAATATTTCAAATATATGATGCAACTATTCTTTTTTTATTATGCACTTCTACCTGATGTAGTACATTTCTTACGAACACCTTGAATTATGGCAACTTACACTAATTTAGTCTTTTGTTATTCATTGTGGCTTATTGTCTTGTTTTTAGATAGCTGAACTATAAATATAGCACAATTGGCCATGTAGGTGATGGGAGCTGCCAAATCTCACAGTGGCAGTGGTGCTCAGCTAATTTGTCTGTTGGGAAGCAGAAGCTGACATAACCATCTCCAAGGAATCAAGGAAATCAGCAAAATCGGTGTCACTACCAGAGAGTGCACAGGATCTTGGGAACCACTCCCGTTTTTAGCTTTGCAGAGGTACATGTCCTACTCTAGTGACACTTGCCACCTTAAAAACATGCTAGACAATAAGCCAAAAATATCCAGAGTGGTAGTGGGGTTTTGATCCCTGCATGTTGTGTATATTGACAACAACAGAAGAGTAGATGTGGTCATGTTCTGTGAAATATGTAACAGCAAAATCACAAAATCTGTATCTTCTGCTTCCACTCTTAGCTATCTGGAGCTCTCTGTTGTCTTCCATCCAGTGCCTGAAAGTGTATAAGTGCCTGTGTAGTGTGCACTGAAAACTCAGGCACAGTGGGAGTGTATTCTGAAGTAGTCCCACTCCTTGAAAGTGCTGTGATTAAGCTGCTGGACACATTTTTCTCACCATTTTGAGGAAAGAGATTATCTAAATGTAAACACATGCTTGCTGATTGTCATATGGCAGGTTGTAAGGTAGTAAGAAAGTAAAAGATAAAGAAGGAATTCACAGAATTATTAATTACCCTTGGCAGTTTAGAAAGTTGCATGACAACATTATATTTCTTGACCACCTGGATCATTCCATAAAGCAGGGTCTTATAAGATGTTTTTAAGAGTGAGAGAAGCAATGCAAACTTCTTAAGGGGAAAGTCAGAAAGTCATTAGAATCAGGCTAGGATTGTTAGCAAGTCAGCAACAATTTAAAAAAGAGATTGCTCAAGACACTAACTTTCTTATGTTACAGTCTTTACCCATATTAGAAACCATGTGCAGGCACTTAATGAGCATGCAGCTCACTCTTTTAAAGATTTTTTGCTATAATGTCAAATGAAAATATATGGGCGCTGCCAGCTAATTACAAGTGGTATCACAGCAACCGTTTCCAAAATGGGGGCATGTGATGATGTCACAAACTAATAATTTCAGAAGTGGCAAAATAAGCAATAAAAAAAAATGAAATAACATTTTTTAAAATCCACTTAATCTATTTCAGGGTAAAGGGGACTACAGTTTATCTTGTTAGCATCAGATGCAAAGCACACACTAGTAAAGACACCAGTTATAGTTTCCAGTTTATCTAAAAAGAAAACTGGAGTACCTGGAGAAACAGTGCCATTGTATCGTGACAAGTAAATGCTAATTTTAAAATATTCAGGATAGCCTAACATGCGCTCTGGATACTCCATTATTCTGTTGTTTGGATATCTATCATGTGCATTAAACAAATACATGGTCATTCAAAGAATGTCAGTACCGGTTATTTAAAATGTTCTAATGAATGAAAATTGGCCTTTGATTCTATTATGCATTCCATTTATTTCTTAGCTATATGCTTAGTGCAATTTGTATATTGTCAAAATCAAGTCAAAATTCACCCTATACTCACTGTTGTGGGCTAATAAAGCAGCATCAACAAGCAATAAGCAAGTTTCTGCACACTTTCTTGTTATTTGACTTGTTACATGGCTATGACTTAATCATAAAACTGGCATTTTGATCTGCATAGAAAGAGATTGCCTGAGTGGACATGCCTTGTTATTATTTCATTGATCATTGTATTATTTAGAATGGAACTGTATTTTTTGTGTTTTTTCTTAGATTGTCTAAGCTAGATAGTCTGTGTGCAACATCAGACATAGCATAGGTGGAGAGAATAATAATATTAAAATAATAAGAAGTGGATATTGAATAAGCTGTTTGCCTTTTCATAGTATATATATAAATCCTAGTTACCTTTCATTAATTATTAAATAATTGACATATATCTGCAACATAAACAGCCATAGATATGTGTGATGGGGAGGGTCACACACTACAAAGAAAAGTCTGCTGTTGCACCACTTTTTTGACAGGCACAAGGTTCTTTGGGGTTATTTGTTTGGACTGGGCAGTACCAGGGAATGGTGCGGGGAACTGGTAGCCAAGTGGCCCAAGCAGTTTCCCCGCCCACCGTAGTCAGACTGATGTCTCTTGCTCTCGCTGCTGCTCCTCCTTATTTGGCTTCTTTAGTCTGCAGAAGCCATGAAGCCCACAGAAGCAGGCAAACGTGAACTGAGGCATGACTCTCTGTTACCTGCTGGCTGTGCTGTTCTTTCAGGAAGGACAAGAAGGCAAGAAAGGCTTGTTTCACAGCTGGAGCACCTGCAAAAGAACAGACAGTTTGGCAGAGCTTAGCAACAGCTGAACACAGGCATGCAGTCCTCAAACATCAAAGGCCAACCTTTGGCAATGATCAATGGAAATAAAGAAAGCTATTGTCTGAATTTTTGCTATTTCACCTTACCTTTCAAAAATTCTCTTAATTGTATTAGGATGAACATGGGTTCATTTCAGCCTCTAAAAAAATGTTTGCACTAAAGCATTTAGAGTTTAATAGGATTTCTGACTACAAACTGGGATGTAACCTACCTTTTTTAGACCAGACTGAAACTGATAGGAGCCTAAGGGTACCTACATGGGTTAGAGTAAACATAATTTTCCATGTTGCGAAAAGCAGAGTTTCTTCACATGGAATAAATTGCTTGATTCATGAAACTGTTACAGAGCAAATGTTTAAAGTTGGCATACAGCTAGATACTGCTTTTTTTTTTTTTACTGTGGATCAAAATACCATTAATAAAAATATGATGACAATTATTATTATTAATGATCTACTTCTATGCATTTCTCTGTTTCTGGAGCCTATACAGTATTTCCTTATAATTTAATCAAACCAGTCAACCAAGGCATGCATGGATTTCTCAAACAGAATTTTCCATTTGTAGGGATATGGGTAACACGTCTTTATCCCAGCAACACCAAGCACAATAAAGAAAAAAAGCTAAGGTGGGGAGTCAGTCCATTGACAAAAACATTTACATACACACCAAGCTAAAAGCTGCATATGGTATGTTTAGGGTATGAGAAGATAGATATGTAATCAGAGCAACTCATGTAGTGACTGGTAAGACATGCAGACTCCTCACAAAAGTTAATACGATAAAAATTAATCCTGGATCTCATATCCCTGAAGTTGTCAGGCATGAGAACTAGAAGTTGAACTCACCATTGGAAACTGTATGAATATGAGGGTTGAAAAGTAAATAAGTTATAATATCACTGCAGAAGGATAATGTAAAACATGCAGTGCCTTCAGATTAGTAGAGATACACATAACTGCTGTGCCATATTTACCTGGGAAATGCTGCTTTTCTGCTCATTAGATGAGATGTTAAAGTGGTTAGGAACAAATATCATTACCAATGACCGACATAATATCATGGTTGCATGGTTATGGCCAGAAGTGGGTGTTATATTGTTGCCTCCTCGGCTGCACAGCTAGTTTTTGATTTTACAAATTTCAAATGATTTCAGATTACTAAGAGTTTTATTCTCTCTAGAAAGAATTATCAACTGGTGATTTTGTTTAATTGTTCTTCATTGCTGACTGGCTATATCTTTTGTAAAATAAAGTTATTTACATATGTCTGCAACACAAACAATTGTAGACATTTACACATTATTTTTATTTTTAACAGATACCATTTCTTTGGTGGTCACTACACTTCATTGGGCTCTAAAGGGTAATGGTGTGGGACAACAGAGGCATACAACTCATTGAACTTCCCTGCTCAATGGGAAAACTTAACTTTTCCTTTTTCTTGTACTGCCACTCATAAACAAAAGCCAGGCCAGCTATCAGCTCCACACATCTGTGCCAAACTATTATGCAACACCACCTTTGGAAGCCTGGCTACAAAATCAAGAGGTAGGCTTACAGCCTACAGAAGCCCAAAAATGGAGCAAAACCTTTATAATAAGATTATCCAAAAAGGAGAGAGGAAAAAAACCTTAATATCTCAAGCCCAAGAAAATTCAACAATGTTCTGTAATATTTCAAAATACACACACACACACACACACACACACACACACACACACATATATATATATATATATATATATATATATATATATATATATATATAATGAAATAGAACAAATCTAAAATAAAACACAATTGGTAACAGTACCTTGAAACAAGAACAGGGGTCAAAACTAGTAAATTCAAACACAATGAGCAAAATCAAAAAACAAGAATCCAAACTAATAAATGCAATGCTGATTCTGCTAATCCATCACTATCTTTGTGTTAAATACTGATGGGGTGAGTAACCCTGCTGCATTATTAGGGGGCCCCACCTCCTTAGGTGCCACATACAGGAAACAGGACAAAGAACCAATACATATAATCTTAACATAATACAACATTGAAAAATAATGAATAACAGCATATTAAGCAAATAATATATAGACAGAACAAAACCAAAAGCAGAATTAATAAAATATTCAAAATTATGTTTGACAAACAATATAAAAGTTAAATAAATAGGAACGTTTAAGCCAAGAACACAAATCTGGCTAAGACATGACATTTTTACATTGACTATATTTTTCTTGTCAATTTTCGTAAAGCGTTTGACTGAGTTGAATCAACTCATACTCTGTTCAGTGCTTGCATGGACTGGGTATTGGGCAGGGTTGTGGGATCTAGCAGCTGTGGGGCATCTGTTGCCGAAGAAAGATTCACTGATCTTGACTTTGCCGATGATGCTCTGATGTTCATGGAGTCAAAGGAGGCTCTGATCAGGGTTCTCGAGAGACTGAGCGAGGAATCTGAGTGTCTGGATTTGCGAGTGTCCTGGATAAAAACCAAGATACAGGCCTTTAATGACCTCTTGGGCACAGCCATCAGCAGTGTGTTTGTCTTCAGAGCGTTGACCTTGTCGAGAGGTTTACTTACCTCGGCAGTGACATTCATGTCTCTGTTGACTCTTCCTATGAAGTCAGTAGATGGATTGGGAGAGCATGGGGGGTCATGAGGTCACTGGAAAGGGGTGTGTGGTGCTACCAATATCTATGCAAAAGGACGAAGGTCCAAGTCTTTAGAGTCCTGGTGCTTCCTGTTTTGCTATATGGTTGCGAGACATGGACACTATCCAGTGACCTGAGATGAAGACTGTACTCCTTTGGTACTGTGTCTCTTCAGAGAATCCCTGGATACTGCTGCTTTGACTTTGTGTCGAATGAGTGGTCGCTCATAGAGTCCCGATTTAGATACATTACCAGCAGTCTTAGGGAATGTCAGTTACAGCACTATGGCCATGTGGTGCGATTCCCCCCTGGGTGATCTGGCTTGCAGGATCGTCACTGTTGAGGACCTGAGCAGCTGGACAAGGCCAAGGGGATGCCCACGTAGCACCTGGCTGCAGCAGATAGATGGTCATTTCCGGAGGGTGGGACTGGAGTGGGGGGTTGCCAACCAGGATCCAGAGCTGTTTCGTCATGTGGTGGGTGCTGCAACGCACTGTACCAGTACATGCTGCCCCACCTGACCTGATCTGACCTGCCCTGACCTATATTTTAATGCAGTTTATTACATCTAAATTTCTTAGTTATCACCCTTGAAAGTAGTCAAAATAAAAATACAGAGATCTTCACATTTATTAATTGTTTACTTTATATTTCAAAAAAGATATGTGTGTATACGAATATACAGTTAGGTCCATAAATATTTTGACAGAGACAACTTTTTTGGTTCTGTACATTACCACTGAATTTTAAATGAAACAACTCTGATGCAGTTGAAGTGTAGACTTTCAGCTTTAATTCAGTGGGGTGAACAAAACGATTGCATAAAAATGTGTGGCAACTAAAGCATTTTTTTAACACAATCCCTTCATTTCAGGGGCTCAAAAGTAATTGGCCAAATTAAATAACTGGAAATAAAATGTTCATTTCTAATACTTGAAGTCTTGAACTCATGGACATCACCAGATGCTGGGTTTCCTCCTATTTAATGCTCTGCCAGGCCTTTACTGCAGCGGCTTTCAGTTGCTGTTTGTTTGTGGGCTTTTCTGTCCGAAGTTTAGTCTTCAACAAGTGAAATGCATGCTCAGTTGGGTTAAGATCAGGTGACTGACTTGGCCATTCAAGAATTTTCCACTTCTTTGCTTTAATAAACTCCTGGGTTGCTTTGGCTGTATGTTTTGGGTCATTGTCCATCTGTATCATGAAATTGCGCCCAATCAATTTGACTGCATTAAGCTGGATTTGAGCAGACAGTATGTCTCTGAACACCTCAGAATTCATTCGGCTGCTTCTGTCCTGCGTCACATCATCAATAAACACTAGTGTCCCAGTGCCATTGGCAGCCACGCACGGCCAAGCCATCACACTGCCTCCACCATGTTTTACAGATAATGTGGTATGCTTTGGATAATGAGCTGTTCCACGCCTTCTCCATACTTTTTTCTTGCCATCATTCTGGTAGAGGCTAATCTTGGTTTCATCTGTCCAAAGAATGTTTTTCCAGAACTGTGCTGGCTTTTTTAGATGTTCTTTAGCAAAGTCCAACCTTGCCTTTTTATTCTTGGGGCTTATGAGTGGCTTGCATCTTGCAGTGCACCCTCTGTATTTACTTTCATGCAGTCTTCTCTTTATGGTAGACTTGGATATCGATACGCCTACCCCCCGGAGAGTGTTGTTCACTTGGTTGGCTGTTGTGAAGGGGTTTCTCTTCACCATGGAAATGATTCTGTGATCACCCACCACTATTGTCTTCAGTGGACGTCCAGGTCTTTTTGCGTTGCGGAGTTCACCAGTGCTTGCTTTCTTTCTCAGGATGTACCAAACTGTAGATTTTGACACTCGTAATATTGTAGCAATTTCTCGGATGGGTTTTTTTCTGTTTTCGCAGCTTAAGGATGGCTTCTTTCACCTGCATGGAGAGCTCCTTTGACCACATGTTGTCTGTTCACAGCAAAATCTTCCACATGCAAGCACCACATCTCAAATCAACTCCAGGCCTTTTATCTGCTTAATTGATAATGACATAATGATGGACTTGCCCACACCTGCCCATGAAATAGCCTTTGAGCCAATTGTCCAATTACTTTTTAGCCCCTGAAATGAAGGGATTGTGTTAAAAAAAATGCTTTAGTTGTCTCACATTTTCATGCAATCGTTTTGTTCACCCCACTGAATTAAAGCTGAAAGTCTGCACTTCAACTGTATCTGAGTTGTTTCATTTAAAATTCATTGTGGTAATGTACAGAACCAAAACTAGAAAAAAGTTGTCTCTGTCCAAATATTAATGGACCTAACTGTATATGATTTGTAATAGCTACTCATCTTTTACAATGTAATTTTGTAAGTGTTACAAAGTTGTGTTCATAGTAGAGCTAAATATTAAATAAACTGAATTGAATTAGATATGTAATCATTTTCAGTTTATAATTTATTATTTCGACAAAATACTGTATCAGTTTATAGATTCCTATCACACAGAGTATAAAATTTGATTTACCTCTAATAAATGGCTTGAGCTGCTTGAATTAATTGCTGAATGAAAACTTGATTATAACAAGTGGCTCCAATTCTTTAACCTAATCCTGACTTAAGTTGGAAATCTCCATTGTCATGAATTAGAAATTTATTACATTTCAGAAACTGCCATTTGTCTTGGAAGTTGCTCCTGTTTTGGTTTAAAATGTGAAATTGACTTAGTGTTCATAATTTGCATGTATCACTTAACAAAAGGCACCTGAGTGCCTGTAAGATCCATGAGCACTCAACATGATGCTACAAATGAGCAAAAGTGGAGAAATGTGTACTATAAACACCGAGACATATTAAAAGTTACCAAACTGTAATGCTGCAAGGCCTACTGGCCAGCTAGCTGTATTTATACTGTAATGGCTCAAAGTGTACAACAGGTATAACCTTTAGTGTTATTTTTTTCAACTAACATATTTAACAACTGAAATAACTTAGGATTTCTAGAGCTGGTAACTGGCTATGCATCAGATCATAACAGTACTTCTAAATCCTAACATTCAGTGTTTTTATGGTACTATTTGCAGAGACTAAGAGTGATTATGAAATAGATACACACACCAATGACTGAGAAACTGCTGTACAAAGGCAAAGATACAAGTAAACCAAAAGTGTAAGAATTCTATTTGCTGTTAATTTTTTATTAACACTGACTTAGATAAAAGAGAATCATTACCATAGGCAAGTTAAACATTCTTGATACTGAGATACTGCACAGCTTGCAAAGCCTAAGTGAACCAAAACAACATAGGATTGTTTTTTTCAATGTAAACCATTACCCAAGTGTTTGCGTGCTGCCCAATTTTTTGTAGTCAAACTCAACAACAAGCAGATGATCTTCTCCTCTCCGTTTCTCACTCAGAGGAAAAAGGGAGATGCCAATCAATTGCAAAGATTCATTCATATCGGAGCCATTTTGAGTCAATAATTAACTTATTATGCATACATTTGGCATACTAACTGTATCAAAAGTAATTTTAGTAAAAACAGGCTTGTGTGCCAATTTATATGTAATAAGAAAAAAGCCACATTACTTTTGTAGTTGTTGCATCGTTTTCTGCTGCTCTAGAGTACTACGTGTCCCCACACATTTGTTTCTTACCAGTAGCTGACTATAAAATGCTGATTGCTGAATTTGTTGAACAGTTTCACACTGAGAGTCATGGAAGTGACAGAAAATGATGTAAAGCCTGGACTCTACATGGCATTACAAATAATGTACTGCCAAATGACATTTTCCTGCTTCTCAGGAGCCCAGCTTATTTGCAAATGGCAGTACAACCAATGGAGTCCCTTTTGTCTAAGTCGACATCTGCTAAAATTCAGTAGCTTTGTGCTGCAGCACTGAATTGCTTCTGTAAAAAATCTTACAAATAGATTTTCATTTACATTTTAGTTAGGAATAATACAAGTAATCTTACCTGCTGTAAAGTGTATTATAATCTTTACTTAACCAAAGAGTTTGAAACCTGGAATATAGCATACAAAGTACATATTTCCATCCACTAAAATGCAGCGTGGAGTGCATTTTAAAAAACAAAATTACATGCCTTTGAAACAGTATATGATTCCAAAAAGCAAGAAAAATGTACAAAATGAATGGGCTTCAGTCACATGAACTGTATGTGAAGCTTTCTCACATGTACAAGATAATTAACGACTGTAGCAGTAAAAAGGAACTTCTGTATAGTATGAATTGCTAGAAAGGGAAGTAGATTGAGAGTCTTATCATCCTGTATTTCACATTAGAATTTAAGCAAAGATAAGTGCCAGAGTTTACAAGGCTATGTGAAATTAAGTGGCAAACCAAACGACTAATCTCTACTTAGTGAAGGAATGCTATATATAACAAATAGTAACACTTTAAAGAGTTAAATCTCTCTACCTATTTTATTGCCTATATGGTTCGAAAGACTGATATGTCTGTTTTAAATTCCAACTGGGATGTGTCCAGTTTAAAGTAGGTATGTAAGTGAAATAAGCTTTTAAAAAGCAGGCTGTGTAATGGGATATAATATTGATCATGTGTATTAATGTTATTATGTGATTCTTTGTTCTTCTTAGCAGCTGTTTTATTTGTTAGTACTATTAAGGAACTGCACCTACAATTTCGCTGTACTGCTGTGCAATAACAATAAAGCTTCCAATTCTATTCTATTCTATTAAAGATTGGGCATGCCTATATTAAAATACATGCATGGGTCATTAACTAAGCTTAATTTTATTTTAATGCATAGTAAAGAGGTCAGGCTAGGATAAAAACCTCAAATATGTTCATAAGAATTTGAATTCACTAAATTTTCATTTTTATTTTATAAATCAGAAAGTACTGTTTTTATTATGCCTTCATAAAGCAATAAAATGGGACTTTCACAGTCCATTATACATTTTGAGGAGACTTTTGGTTTCAAAAATGCTTGTTCCAGTTTCATCTGTATGTTGCTTTTTGGCAGATTTGTCACTTATGCAGGTAGGTACTTGTGGACTGATAACTTCTTGTAAAAATAAAAAAGGAATTCTGTGAAGTGCACAAATGCCTGGTAACACATTCAGCTACTTGCCTCCACAGAACAGTAGTTCTGATAGCAACCTTCTCTACGTGGTGTCCTGTGATCACTGTGTTTGACTATTTGCTTGCAGTGGCAGACCTACATTTTTGGGGCCCTGAAGCTTGAGTTGTTATGGGGACCCCCTCCAGAAGCAGCAGTGATGTCTGAGTAATCAGTTATCTTCTTCAGTGGGGTTGTTTCATGAAAGATAACCTCACATTTTTAAAAAATGTAATCAGTAGACCTCAGACTTTGATTGAAATCGCTGTACTACATTATCTATCATGTCAAAGTAACTGATGTGAGCAAAAATTTCTATGCCTTATGTTTTCAGATTATAGGGGATGCAAATTAATGTCACTACTGGGATTAGGGGCCTTGAAGCTTAAGCTTCATTAGTTTCCTAGAAGATGCACCTGTTTGCTTGTATTACCCAAGTAATCAAATATCTTAAAGTTATTATTGAATGGTGAAGCAATATCAAGTACTAGTATTTTATGTTAAATATCTGTTTGCAAATTATTTGGAAATCCAAAAATTGTTTTGTCCATTGTGGCAGGAGGCTGGGGGCCAGACCCAGCCGGGATGCCTGGAAGGACAGGAAGGAGATCTATACGTCCCCCGAGCCACAAGGGGGCAACCACCCTGAATAGCAAGGGGACCACGGGGAAGTAGCAGGAAGGCTCAAACCTGTGAGGGCCCATGGCTACCGCCAGGGGGCGCCCCAAGCCTCATAAAGCCCAGGAGATCTACACTTCCGCCACACCTGGGAAGGTGGAGGAAGGACATTCCAGCGATGCCAGGAGTGCTTCTAGGTGCTCATGCGGCACTTCCGCCACACCAGGAAGTGCTGCCGGAAGAACGTCAGCAAGCACCTGGAGTATGTTTGGGTGACTATAAAGGGGGCCATCCTCCTACAGTCGGGGAGCAAGAGTCGGGAGCTGGAGGTGGACGAGGCTCCAGCGACAGGAGGAAGAAAGGTGGCCCACGGACATTTGAGAGGCCCATATTTAGGGGTGTTTGGTGCAGGACTGTGTTGGGACTTTGGGTGAAAATAAACGTGTGTTTTATAACCCTGCTGGTGTTAGTCTGATGGTGCTTGGGCAACCTCTCACACCATTTCAAACTTTTAAGGACTGCATAAGGCTCCTCTCCATCTAAAGGAGAACAGTTTAAGATTTGATTTGTAAAAGTACTTTATGTTCTTCTGAACAAAAAAGTATCCAAAGATAAGGGTGCAAGAGTGATTCTTCAGAGCAATGCCATAGGGGAACCAACTTTGGTACCTAATATATGCATACACATGATGTTTCCAGAAAGAATTTTTAATTTATTTAGAACTGTAACAGATGCCCGCACATTAAGATCTCAAGATGCAGATCTGCTTATGATACCAAGCATTAATGAAACAACAGTGAGAGATCATGCTTTTAGTTATAGGGCCCCAGTGTTGTGGAATGGTCTGCCTGCTACTATAAGAGGTGCCCCTTCAGTCTCAGCTTTCAAATCCCAGCTGAAAATTCAGTACTTCAGTTTAGCATACCCAGGCTAGAGCTGCTCATTAACTGTGCATACTGCATCTCTGTTGTTAGCGATTAGCACTAAAACATAACTAATATGATAGTTATAACTTGTTACTAACCCTCACCTATTCTGTTTCTCTTCTCAGTACTCTATGTGGCACTTGGTGCCACTGTTCTACTGCCAAGTTGTTTGCCTGACTATGGAAAAGTCGTCTCTGATAAAGGAGCACTAAAATCTTCGGGTAGA
The DNA here is from genome assembly GCF_900747795.2 of Erpetoichthys calabaricus. Classification (NCBI taxonomy): domain Eukaryota; kingdom Metazoa; phylum Chordata; class Cladistia; order Polypteriformes; family Polypteridae; genus Erpetoichthys; species Erpetoichthys calabaricus. Next base: position 93,675,014 of record NC_041396.2, on the reverse strand, counting down.
AGAGGGCTTTCATCAGATTGCGTGGCCTAGCATTGACTCAGTTGTGGAAAGGCCAGTATGGTGGCGGCAGCTTGTTGGCGGAGGTCTGCAGGACTCTGAACAAATCTGAATCCTCTTATGTGATATAATCTACTCTTGCATTTTGTTCAGTACTTGTATTATTACTATCGTATTACTGTATGGAATTCCTGAGGTGGCATTCTAGATTGGCCATCTAGAGCTGTGAAGAGGATTATGTGTATCCTGTTATGTGTTCTGTGTATTTAAGCAAAAGAGAATTAAGAGATGACATGACTGTAGTGTTTAAAATTATGAAGGGAATTAGTACAGTGGATTGAGACACTTATTTTAAAATGAGTAATTCAGGAACTCGTTAAGGGTAAATTTCACAAAAACATTAAGAAGTTTGTCTTTACACAGACAGTTGGAATAAGCTACCAAGTAGCATGGTAGAGAGTAAGACATTAGGAATTTTCAAAAGTAGACTTGATGTTTTTTTAGAAGAATTAAATGGATAGGACTGGCGAGCTTTGTTGGGCTGAATGGCCCGTTCTCGTCTAGATTGCTCTAATGATCTAATGTTGTATTGTATTTACCCCATTTTTTGAAACCCATTGCACACCCAACCTACCTGATAAGGGGTCTCCCTCTGAATTACGTTTCCTAAGATTTCTTCCATTTTTTTCCATACAAGGATTTGGGGGGGGGGGGGGGTTCTTGTTTCCTCAGGAAGTCAAGGCTGTGGGGGGGGCTCTAAAAAAACAGGATCTGTTAAAGCCCATTGTGGCACTCCTTGTGTGATTTTGGGCTATACAAAAAATAAATTGTTGTTGTTGTTGATGTAACAGAGTCCTTACAGTAAATAAGCATGAATAGATGGTAACAGATTTATGAAATGCCAAAGACTCTTCCTACATGCAGAGGCACAGGTTTTCTAAACCATCTAGTATCCTGCTAGGTAGCCTACTATACATTGAAGATTTCAATTTATTTTCTACATAATTAGGAAGTTTTTTAAAGCACAAAGGACCAAGTTTATGTGCAGAGAACCCTTCCCAGAGTGATTTAGTTACTAGGTCCAACAATAGTTCTCCAAGGAACCACAAACCCCAACAAAGAACCATTGAATGCCATTAAAGAACTATTATTTTTAAGAGTGCACTGCAAAATTTTATGGTATTTACTTTAAAGCTTTCTAAGTACATGAAGAACACGCATACACATACCCAAAATATTTTACAATATATTTACTGTCTACAGATAGATAGATACTGAAGCTGCTCTTCTGTCTGGAGATGATACTATTTAGTGGAAGCAGTGGATTCTCCATAATTGATAGGAGCCTAATAATTATTAATTATTATTATTATTATTAATGATTGCATTAAGAGGGTTTGAAGAAGGATCGGTGGTGTGATGAATTTATACAGAGCACACAATTCTGTAGGTGCATTTGTCATGAGAAAGTGGGAACTGTACCAGTGAAACTTTTTTTATGCCTAAATAATTTTGATGCCACAGCCTACAATTTAAATTTTTATGACAGAATATAAAAACTATATTATCTGGTGTTCAATAAAATAGTTCAGTTTATAGAAGAAAACCCTCAAACTCAAAAGTCACACCTTTGGCTGGGTTTGGTTTTTTAGTACAGAATGTAGAAAAAACAGCTTGAGACATTATCTGTGTTATAGTTGCCTTCTATTTTTGACACTGGTGAGTCACACTGTATCATAGTATCAGTACCATAATGTAAGCAACTTTGATTATGTGGGCAACATTCTGCCTTTGATTTGTGAATACACAGCACTGCCTTGCAATTATGGATGATATGCTTTCTCTGCAAAATATTTACATTAACCCAATACACTTATCGCAAAAACATAGGCTAGCATAGAAATCAAATCAGAATACTTTTTTCTTCTGACATTAATGGTGAATTACTTGCATTTAAAAGCTAGCATAAATTAACGTTTAGTTAATTCATTCCATGATGGGAATAGGGTGGGGACCAACCCTGAAATAGATACCAGCATATTGTTGGCTGCACTCAACCACCAATCACACATGGGTATCCATTAAAAAACAAATCAACTTCTCATACCCTAGAAGGTTATAGAAGGTGTAGTTACTAAGCTTTGTGGTTGGTTCCATGTTTCTGCCTTTGGGAGCTCATTTGTCTTTGCAAAATAATGACTTGTCCACATGATGAGAATTCCTGCTTCACACTACCATCAGTAACCGGGATAATCAAGTGAAAAAACTGTTACACTTCCTGACCCAACACATCATAAAAACTTCACTTCATGCGAAAGTATAGAAGGCTGGAAGAAAACATAAAAATGATACTGATGCAAACAACAATATAACAGCTGCAGGAAATAAAAGAACATCCTTTGCACCTCAGTAGTTTTCTATAAATGAAGGTAGGTAGTCAGAAGTCAGTCTCTTACATTTGAGGAAGTTTCCTGTAGTAACACCTCCCTTGGATTTCTTGTTTATAAGAGAACAGCATCTGAATCCAGCCTCTCAACCTCATTTGGTTTTTTGGTCCTTGGTATTGTATCATGCTTTAACAAAGTGGTACTTGTTCAAGTTTTTATTGAAGGTTATTAAGATGTGGAACTGTACATTGTCTGTATAATATCGTATAAATATATTACACCACCGTTCAGTACTGTTTGCATTTTGCTACTGTACTATAACAATTTGGTTTGCATCTAACAACCGCTCCACACACAAAAGGATTGTCTTGCATTTCTTGATATTAGGCAAATACTCACAATATCCTCCCCACCATTGAATTGCAGAGCAAATTTATCCAACAAAAAGGTGAAAAGAACACAGAGATAATTAAACAATAATCATTATAAGAAGCATAAGCCAAAATAAAGCTTCAAGTCAATGAATGTGATGTAGCATATCTGTACCTGAACCCAAAGATACAGCCTCTCTACATCCAGATTTGTATATTTGACTCTGATTTGCATAAGTGAGTATAAAACAAATGATGGCAGCGTCTTTGCTTTGTGTTCTCCCCCTCCATAACCTTGTCTGCCTATCGTCTATGGGGGAGGAGTGAAAGCTTTATAATCGTCAAAAATTTCGATCTCCGGTTTTCGATTGAACTGGATGTTTTAAAGTCCCCTGATACCAAAAACATCGACATCTCGATGATGGGTGAGTGTCTGTGTGTCACAGGTTCTCGAGAATAGTCTAGAGCTAAAACAACCTGATGGAAAAATACTAAACTCAAAATTTAAGCCTGTTATGAGATGACGATGTGCTGATTAGTTTTTGAGTGAAAGCATACAAGAGAAAGAGACACTCTAGAGGAGCCCTAAAACACTGTAATTCTGCAAATAATTATGAATTCTTCTCATCAATTGCTATCGTAATGATCTACTTTATGATCAGAAAGATCAGCGTAAATAATTGCTGAAATGTTATAGAATAGTTCAGGTAACTTGGTTTCTAGAGCACAAAGCCTATTGATGCTCACATCAGAATTGTTTTTTCATTTGTGTGTTTTCACGCACTTTATTTTATCCATGGAACAGCTATTATTTTTAAAATTTTTTAAAGCACATTCAAACCAAATTATATTTCATTTTATATAGTAGTTTTCTATATTTGACACCATCCCAAGGCATTTTATAAGCGCTGATATATTATGCAAATTTGACATATGTATTTTTTTACAGCTGAAGCATAAGAAGTAAATTTTTGCTTTAGCATTCACTTATTTAGCCAGTACACAAATACTTGAAGAAGAGTTGAACTAAACAGAGCATCTCATATACTTAAAATTGTTTTTTAAAGAATTTGTTAAAAATTATATTGGTTATCATATTTGACTTGCATATCTAAGGATTTGAGTTTGACTGGTAGCCCTGTCCCTTCTCTGTGTGTTCTTTCCATGCCCATTTGCCTTTTATCGATGTCTTTTATTTCTTCCCACATGCTCAAAATCTTACAGTCAATTTACTGGTGACTCCTAGGAGTGAGTGTATGTGTATGCATCAGAGTGCCTGCATAGAGTATCAGCAGTGGTGCCATTCTTGCACATGGTATTCAGAAAGTGGTTTGATGGATTCTCAACAGTTTTAAAATGGAAGGAAAAAAAAAACAAAACTTGTCACTTGCCTTTAAAAGTCTTTTTTTTTGGACATTCACTGATTTTCTCCTGAATCAAGTACAGCAAACTTGGACTTGTACTCCCACTCACGTACATGCACACACACACACACACATACTTACACACACACAAAATGAGGATCAGCTGAGTTAGCAGCTCTTGATAATCCCTAACAAGCGTGGGTGGTCTATAGTGGAGCGGCGGGGGCAGATGCTGATTATGCTTTTACACAGTCGTGTGTATTTTTTTCTCCTCCTTGTAGCAGACAGCTATTTATATCCAATCTGAAATATCTTATGGAGAACTCCAGGGTCAGTTTCACAGCACTCCCTGTGCTAATATAAATGGATGAACAGAAAACATTACGTTTTCTCATCCACAGACACACTCGTTAATCGATTAGTGCTTGCATTGCTTTAATTTCCAATTCCAATTTGCTCTGTTTCTGCCAACTAAGAAATCAGAAGCCTTTATATTTGAAGTATGTTTGTGTGTGTGTGAGACTGTGGTTGTGAGGAGTAACACAAAAGAAACCTGCCCAAGCTATGCTCTGTGCTTGCTGGAGCTGATTTTTCATTCTGCATCTTAAATACTCAGAAGTCTGCAATTTCTGCCTTTGTCTGTCAGTATTGTTATTTCAGACTTGAAATTCTATTCTAAAATTATACGTTTCGATAAAGGGATATTTTAAGTTAATCCACAGTTCACTTTGTGGCCACTTATTTAGGTTGCCCGTTCTTTCCTTCTTTTATTGGCTGCTCAATTAGTGCAGATAACACTATTCAAAAAAGGAGATATTACAATGTGTAGTATTTGTATCTGCAAAAATTGGTAAGACTAAAGATTTCTGTGTCTCTAAAGGCAACACATTAGCAGGTGCCAGATGCTCCAGCCCAAATGTATCAGGGATTGCAATTCTGCTAGGTTTTATTTCATGCATAAGAATACAAGTACATTGTGAAATGTTAATATTCCAAAATCACCCAACCAATTGTGGCCCATGGCATGGAAAGAGACCAATAAGGCTTATAAGACTTTTGCAGAGGAATAGACCAGATTTTGTCAGTCAAGTGTCAATAGAGGCCCATTAGAACACACACAGGTTGAACCTTGTCTTGTATGGGATATAGCAACCAATGAATCAGTCTAGTTTAACTGCATCAAGAAGTTGCAGTGGACCAAAAATCCTGGACATTGGAGGACTGGAAGAAAATTAGAATCAAATTCTAGTCCCTGACTCCATCTTGATGGGACTTGACAATGTAGGTCATTGATGGTGATATACTGTGCAGGTTGCATTTTAAATTGAGTCCCTAGATATGTGTCAACCAAGATTTGAATTCCATGGGATATCTAAGCCTAGCTGCCAATTCATGGAAATAGAATGTGCTTTCTCATTATGATAATGCACATGCTATAAGTCTGTTAAAGTCCTGGAATGGCCCTAGAAACATGACAGCTAATTTAGTTTTTTTGCATGGGTTGCCCAGTGCATGGGTTGATTTTAGATTCTACCTTCAGAATGTTCTGTCCCATCATGTCACCTTGTTCTTTTCAATCAGTTGTTATATATTTGCTATTTAGCAAGGCTGTTGGAATGCTGGAAGAAGTGAGTCCCCTGGAGATAGGCCATTGTGTGACTCTGTAATCCTCGGACACTTGCGTGAACAATGATATGACCAGGTAAGTCTCTGGATGGCCATCTAGCCCAGGACCAACAGTCCTGGATTTAGACCTTTTTCTAAAGAGAAACAGTAGCTATTAGTTGTAAGAAAACAAAGAACTTAGGAAATTTGATAATCTAGCCCTACAAGCTGGACCAGAGGTAAATACTCTAAGTGTTATTATGGATGTAAAACTACTCTTAAAACCACATATTAACCATACTGACAATACTGGGTTTTTCATTTAAGAAACTTAGCGCAAGTTCAAGCTTTGATATTGTTACAAGGTATGCATTTGTAGACTAGATTAACTGTCTAAATTATTTTAAGGCACTTTGTAGCTAGCTTTGATACTGGAAGGGATGAAGGATGCTACTGTTATGATGATATATACAGCACTGAATGTTCTATTAGTCTCCATCACATGCAAATTTTCATGAAAAATGTTATGGCATTTCAGTATTGTAAAATTACCAGGTAGAGTCTTTTGGTCTCCCCAGTCTTTTGACCATAGCCTATATCAGGGGTCTGCAAAGTCAGTCCTGAAGGGCCCCAGTGGCTCAAGGTTTTTACTCTAACCGGTTTGCTTAAATTGAACCTAAATTACAGCTCTTATTTAATTTTATTGTTTGTTACTGTTTTCACTCTCCCATGTCAAGTCATTCTTATATTGTAGATATTTTTCTCTTAAAAAGAAATCATCCAAATGATTTGTAGCCTGAAGTGTTTGAGTTATTCTTAGTCCTTCACTTTTTCCTCTTCAGTTACTTTCCAAATATTTTATTTAACAAGTGTAACAGATGAAGCGTTTGTCCACCTCTCGAACCCTCAGGTACCACTCTTCTGACCAGGTGAAAGTACAATAATATTTTATTTTACTATTATACTGTGCACAAAGCACTACACACACCACACTCATTAACCACAATACTCTTCTCTATAAACCACAATCCTCCACTCCCAGACACTTAGCCCACCTTCCTCCCAGCTCAGCTCAAATGTCTGGGCTTACCCAGAGTCCTTTTATAGCCCCTGACCCGGAAATGGTTCCAAGCCAAACCCACAAGTCCGTTTTCCTTCCGGGTCAGGGCAAACAGTCCTTTTCTTCATCCCGGGAGCACGTCGCTTCCTCCAGTCACGTGACTGTGACGCACTTCCGGGTTATAGGGCATGTAAGAGTCCACTAGCCCCTTCACAGTGACTCCTGGCGGCCCCCAAGGTATCCAGCAGGGCTGTGTATAGAAACTACAGAGTCCATGAGGCCCTGCTGGAACTCGGGGCACCAATATGCTGTCCGGAGGGCTCCTCCTAGCGGCCTGGGGGTGAGGGCCGGACTGGAAAGCAGGCAATCCTCCACACAAGTTTAATGGAAACACATTAGATGGAAAACCGCTGAGCCCTTTGCATCTCATTGCTAATAAGGTACAATTTAAAACAGTAAATACAGCTGTTTAAGACTAACATAAACAATTGAAAGTGGGGAATCCTAACAATCAGAACAAGTAAAATACAATGGGAACGAATTTGCGGACTCTGGCCAATATCATCAAATTGGATTATCCTGGCCTCCACACAAACTATGTGCTTTGACAGGCAGATAAACGCCTTTCATAATCCAAAACAGTATAAACCATTGTTTCATTGTCCACAGGTTCATTGGAAATAAAAAGGAGAATCTAAAACAGAGAACAAAGATACAAGGCACTAAGTGGCTTTATATTAAACAGCAAACGTATAGTTCAAAGGTAAATTATTGTGCCATTATACACAAAATAAACCACTAAAGGAGTTACTTCCATCTAGAAATATGTATAAAATGAAAGGTAACTTTAAGGTAAAGTAAAACACCTGGATGATGCTATCACAAGGATGAAGATAAGGGTACATGACAGCAGATTGCGACTAGCATAGTGATGTGCAATGAATGAATGAACAAGTTCTTTTGTACTTGTCTCGGTCTTTGAATGAATGTACTGGTTCAATGACATTAAAGAACTAATCTTTGAAGCATGTGCCGTATGTGTTACGTAATATATAGAATTCCGTGACAGTCCAAAGCTATCATCTTAATTTTACTTAAATGGCTGCCGTCTTTGGGAAATAGCCTACCAGTAAACTGTTTCAGCAAAACGGTCATGAAGACAACTATACAATGACTTGACTTGTTAGGTTCACTCTGACTGAGTGACGATGACTGTGTCTGTACACTGACTGATTGAATGAACCAGTGTGCCCCCTGCTGATCTGGAGAAGTTCATTCATGAACTGCAGACAAGAGACTCATAGTATAGTACACTGAACTGCTTCACCAAAACAATCAGTTTGTGCACAGAACTGCAGACAAGCGACTCGCAGCACATTGAAGCACAGTTCAGTTCACTGATGATGTATGTAGGGGAGATTACATCAGGAAGGACAGGATATAAAAGAAGGAAATTGCGGGAGATTAATCCAAAACTGAAAATGATTTTATTTAGTAATATTTCAATGTTCTCACAGTTTTATCGTGATGTGTGCACTATTCTAAGGTTCTATTTGGGTAATTGTTTTTTTATATTGTTGAAATTTTATTTATTGTCAAAATTCAATAAAGATTATTATTATTATTATGTGTGAATGATTTATTTTGTTGATTGTTCCTTATATTGTTTGTATTGTTTGGTGGTTAAAGCTGTTACACTATTATGATACTATTCTAGATTATAGTAGGTTATTGTTGTTTTTGTAGTGAACAAATCAGAGATTCAAACATTCACATCATTTTGGTGAATTGAATGAAATGAATCGAATCACTAAAAAGAATTGTTTTGCACATTACTAGACAAGTGCGCTTTCATGCACATGAACGGCAGCCTGATTACATCACATTACACGAAGCAAGGGGGACGTAGGGAGAATGCCAGATATACCCACTAGATGGAGCTAAACTACAAATCTTAATAACACGAACAGGTTCAACAAGTTGTAACAGAACATGAACATTGACTTTTGCCATCATGATCGCTAGAGATCTAGAAACTGCCTGAATTTATTTGGTAATTTAGTTTCTATTTAAATAAATTAGAGATTTTTTTACTTGTTTTCACAATGAGAATTCCTCTTGTACAGTTTTGTAAAGCACTTTGCACTACATCTTTCTATGAAAATGCACTATATTAAGAAATGTTAACAGACCTTGTTTATTCCAAGTGTTATTTTTGGCAAATCTACTATTTTTGTACAGCACATTGTATATTGTGTGGCGCTTTTCCTGAATTCCAGTTTTCTGCTCTTGCTTAATCAATCTTTACAGTTTGGAGCCAATATATTCTGGCAGCATCAAAAGCAAGACAGAAACGCATACTGGATGAACAAGTCCATCACACTGTGCACCTCCAGTCACATACGCATGATACAGACAGCCAATCTCAATCTATCACGCATATGTTTTAAGATGTAGAAAGAAAACTGCAGTAAAACAAGGAAATTCTATACTTACTGAGAACAGACTCCCGAGCAGCACCACCATGCTGTACTTTATGCTATTCTTAAGTTATACTGGTAATTGGTATAAACTTATAAAATCTGTGGAGGGTGTTACGTAAGAATGCATTTAATTGAATGAATGTTTTGTAATATTACTTGTCATAAGATTTTCTGCATATTCTATATCACGGGTGTCGAACTCCGGTCCTGGAGGGCTGCAGTGGCTGCAGGTTTTCGTTCTAACCATCTTCTTCATTAATTACCAGTTTTTGCTGCTGATTAACTTTTTTGCTTTAGTTTTAATTAACTTGACTCTGGCCCCTGAAATGTCTCTTTTTCCTTAATTAGCAGCCAAACAATAATGAGACACAAAACAAGCCGTCACATGACCAGCTTACAATAGCTGAAAATAAAGAAAGGCGATGGTCTTGGTAAGGTTTATCTATGAGGTCACCAAAACATTTTGATGGTGTTCTTAGAAAAAACAGAGAAATCAACAGTTTTGGAAATGTCTTCTGTGGCAGAATGAGAGCAGCAACAAGCTGTGCAATTAAATAATGAGTTTAATTAACAGCAAGAATCAGATTCTCATTAAGAGATTGGTTAGAGTGAAATTGGTTGGAGTTTGAAATCCCAGTTTAGCTGGTCATCTGTTGGCTCATTTCACATCTCATTTCTGTTTGGCTGCTTTTAATGAAGAAAGGAATAAATTCAGAGAACTGAGTCCTTAAAAACAGGGCTATTAAACTGAAGGGAAAAGAAGTTAATTAGCAGTAAAACTGCTTACTGGTTAGGAAAAGGGTTAGAATGAAAACCTGCAGCCACTGCGGCCCTCCAGGCCTGGAATTCGACACCCCTGCTCTATATTGTCTGTTAAAGACTGGCAGAAAATGTATTAAACATTTCAAGAAAAATGAAAAATGCATCCATCCATTTCTGAACTTATTTACTCCAATTCACCAGCAAGATAATTGCAAAAGATAAAATCAAAATCTTGAGCAATTCAGTATCAGATTTCTCTCTGTACATTGCAATGCTCTGACACTTGATTTATTCTAGACCTCCTTTTAGAAGGAACTTATTGAAAGTTAATTGCATGAAAAATGCGGTCAGCATCTCCCAATGTGTGCAATTAAATGGATGTGTTTGTGTTTTAAAAAAAAAAAAGGTCTTCATTACAAAAATCCAGAGTCAGCATCTCTACCTGGGATTGAAGGTTGGCAAGCGGTTCTGCTAAAGAGACAATTACCAGCTTTTACAGCCTGGGTTACAGGAAAATCCCAGCGACACAAATCAAGTTGAAAAGCGACAGACAGCAATTGCGGAATCCCGAAACATGTGATTCCCAGCTTTGCTCTGCAAGCAGCACTCACTAGACGGTCTCAGTTTCCACTTCACATGCAGTGTTACAAACAGAACTGGCAATCTTTTTTTTCCCATCTCTATTTAAGTCTTACATATACAGAGGCGACATTTGCGTATGTGCTTTTAAGATGACAATAGCAGCCTAAACTAGTCGGGATGAAAGAAGATTTGAACACATCATTGTCCATCAGCCTTTACACCTAGACACCCTGAAGGCTTTCCTGAAATAGAAGGACTTCTTCGTACATTACAAAAACATCAGTATTTAATATTACCACCCCTGGCTCTTTTGATTACCCTCTATTTACTTTTTACAGAACCAGTTACACATCACTAGACACAATCCTTACTGTCATCTGAGAGACAGAAGGTATCCCACAGTGCAGAAAGTATCAGTCCTGGATAATTAAACATTATAAACTAATCAGGTATTTACATAAAATACATATTAATAAGAATAGTTTCTTAATGGTAAACACATTTGTCTGAAAATGTTCCTACAATGTAATCTCTAGCATTACTGCCAAGTAAACAGCATACCTATTTTATTGGAGGTGAGAATCTGTTCCACCATCCAATCACTCATCCATTTATTTTTACTATTTTATCTTTATAATTCCTGTACAGTTTTGAAGAGAATCTGTAACCTATTGTTGGCACATCAGATGTAATGCAGGCGCTAAACTTGGGTGAGCTGCCAAACAGACATGCTCACATTCATACTAGATCAAGACAGAGTTATTATTATTCATCTTAATCCCACAAATCTAATTGGTCTTAGAAGTAGATCCAGTTGTAAACCTCATGAGCACGTAAGCCAGACTATGCTTTGAGACTCTTTTCAGATTGTGATCGATACCCAGAAGCTCAAACCGGTCGGGATGCCCTGAGGATAGAAGGATGGGGGGAGGCAGCTACTTTTGGACTTTTTTGCAGCTCCCCTGGAATGTAATGGTACCTCGGATTCCTGCAAGGCATCCTGGGAATTGGAGAGCGGTTTCTTAGCCCTGTTGGGTACCGTGGGTGCCTCCAGGAGGAGCTGTGAAAGGACCAAAGGAGCCATGCCTCATCCATAGCCTGGAAGTACTCACGAGGCACGAGTACTTCCGGGCTGAAGAAAAGCCAGCTCTACATCTGACCCGGAAGTGCTGACCCAGAAGTCATGTGGATGGAGGGGCAGAAGCACTTCCAGGTCAAGGACTATATAAAGGACTGCTGGAGACCCAGCAAGCGTGCCAGGGTCGGGTGGAGGTAGACAAAGCTTGCTGGGAGGTGTGGAGGAGAGAATGGTATTTATTATTATCGTGATTAGTGATTTTTTTTGCCTGTTTATTGTGGCTGTGGTGCTAGGTGGAACTATTCCTAGAAGAAAAACAATTAAACATCTTCTTGGTGCTTTTATCCCATGTCCTGTGTGTCTGTCTGTTGGGTTTAAAGGGGCGACAGCAACCTCTAGTGTTCACATTATCAATAATCACGGTGTCACAAGCTGGCAACATGTTGCACGTTGGTTAGCAAAAGCAAGTGTGAATGACACTGTACTCTGCACCATGACAATAATGACCTTATAAATCAAATTTCCATAGCTGTGAATCACCAGCAATACCATCACCTGTGAAAAGTCCCTTCCCCAAACCAGAAATAAAACCATTAAATCCAAAATATACAAAAAAGGGCACATTTAATTAACATGTCCATCAATCAGTCATGCAATCTTTATTTTGTATAGCTTTTTACATTGGGTGCCAGCACAACTTACAAATGTGTCCATTCTCTATCAAATATGTTTAATCCAAATCAACATTGAGGAGGCATTAAGTACAACGTAGGAACCAACCCCATGTGAGGGCTTAAAAACGTGCTTATTAAATATGAATTTTATGACTCCAGAGGGGAGGAATATAGAAATGCAGATGTTCAATTAATGTGGGATCTTTTTGAGTCGCAGATTTATTCAGTCTATTGTTTGAAAGGGATGAGTATGGAAGGGTGGCTGGTGGACTAAGGATTGTGATTGGAACAGAAAATTTATGACATGGTGTCAAGAACTTTGAAAATCTTACATGTCTAATTTATTTATCCTAAGCCATTAGCAATGGATGTTCTGCCCCGAGCATGAATATATTAGTTGTAATGGTGATCTACTGTCTGAGATGTTTCAAATGCTGGCTTGTACAGTATTCAAAAGGGCAACTAAAAATAGAACAATTCAGATTTCTGATTCTGCTTTCCCAGATCATTACAGGTATGAGATGATCTTTTCATTTTATTATCCTGATAGCAGATACATAGTGTGTGTACTGGCAGAGCCATCACTGAGAAGAATGTTGGTGCATTAAATGATACACTCATGTACACACACGCGTATATTTGTAAGGGCCAATTAAGTGTGGACTCACCAATTAAACTAAGCTGAAAATAATTGGGACATGGGAAAAACTGTGGGGAAAACGTATGTGGGAATAAAGAGACTGTGTAAACTGCACACAGGCAATAATCTGGACAAGAACAGAACACAGTCCCATCTTGATTATCCATCTACAGTATACATACCAAGCCTACCCTTTCAAAACATGGCACAAGACTAATCAGAGATGAGGCACCAGTCCATCACAGAACACGCATGACCAGTTTAGCTGAGGAAAAAAAAACTCATGACTTTGGGAAAAGAGCAAACTAAACATTAACAGTGACCAGATCAAAAACTGAAGTCACCCTCCTGGGGCATCATGTATAAACGGTGTGTACACACAGAAATGTTGCATAAGAACGTTTCCACGTTCAAATCGCGATGTATAAAACCTACACTTGGCGTAAAGCCACACACTTTTCCACGGTACCTCATACCGTCGTATGCAAGTTCTCCGTTAGGTTTTGCAGATTGGCAGCACCCAGCGTCAAAGCAATGCTACTGTTCCTGTGTGGTTACCCTTTCTTAGATCCACATCCACAACGGCGGCTCAAGTGCTCCTTGTAGAACTGTTTGTACTTACAAATTACCGTGAGGTAATTGTACTTATGATATAGTTATAATATTGCACAACCTGAGCCACTTTATAAAGCACGTATTTACATATGATAATGATATCATTTTTAAGATGAAATGCAGCAAAATATGTTGATTATATTATACAGATAAAACTTTAACTTTAACTACACGGTGCCGCAGCGCTAGCGAGCTTGAGCTTCGTTCACGGATTATTCCTGCCTCGCAGTGTTTTCATGCTGTGGCTGGCGCGACACTGGAAGGATAGATAGATAGAATAATTAAACATTACGAAGTGTGGTGGGTGGCCAGCTAAATATTCCGGCCCTCACCCCCAGGCCGCCAGGTGGAGCTCTCCCAACAGCGTGGACGTTCCCTGAATTCCAGCAGGGTCTCATGGACTTTGTAGTTTATATGCACAGCCCTGCTGGATACCATGGGGACCACCAGGAGTCGCTGTGGGGAGGCTGCCAGACTCTTACTTGCCCTATAACCCGGAGGTGCGTCATGATCACATGACAAGAGGAAACGACGTGCTTCCGGGTTGAAGAAAGGAGCTTTTTATCCGACCCGGAAGTGTTCATGATCACATGGACAGAAGGGAGAAACACTTCCGGGTCATGGACTATATAAAGGACTCTGGGAAACCAGTACACTGAGCTGAGCTAGGAGGAAGGGTGGCGAAGTGTCTGGGAGTGTGGAGGATTGATTACTGTATTGTTTATTGATTATATGAGTATTGTGGAGTGTAGGTGCTTTGTGCACTTTATTAGTGTCCAAATAAATAATTCTTGGACTTTTACCTGGTGTCTGGAGTCGAGTCAGAGGGTTCAAGAGGACGATAAGGGCCTCAATCTGCGACAGAAGATATTTCGATGTTCCTTAAAAGTTTTGAAGAATTGGCGTTCTAAGCTTACAGAGGGTTTAACGTCTATTACAGAGCTGATTGTGTGGTGATTGGGTATTTGAAGAAAGGACAGGAATTGGGGGTTAGTACGTTTGAAAAAGACAGTACTTTTATAATAAAGCATTTCATTGAAGGTCGCACATGGTGCAGCATGCATCTTGCTGTAAGACATGAACAATCACTGCGCCACCGTGTTCCCATGTTTAATAACATGCTTTAACTCATATCATCATGAAAATGATATCACGTATACTTCTCAGTATTTTAATTACTCAGAGAGCTGTAATATTACGAACGTAATGGATTATGTGTCCTGTCGGAGGAACAGCACGTAGTGATTCAGACACATAGAGCACATAGAAGATCAAATACAAAACAAAGCATTTAACGTGCTACTTTAGTTACGATGGGATTTGAGAAACTAGTAAATTAAACGATTTTAAGATGAAGTTTATGATGTTCTACTTTAATGACAAAATAAATTATGTGATTAAAGTGGAAATTTTGAGATTAAAGTTGACATTTCGTGCTTTTTTCACACTGTGTGCCTTTTTTTTCACTGTATCCTAATAAGCTTTCATATGACACTCAGACGTTGGGCTACGAGTCGCCTTTTCACGCCGACTTGTGACAGCTTTTTTTATTTCGGGCACTGTGCGACTTTGTGAACTTGAGCTTTTGAGTTTCTCCGACACGCTCTGTCACTCGATCAACTTCCTTTTGTTGCTTATATAACTGTTTAAACCAACAAATAGTATGTTTTTCTTTGCCTCCATTTGGTATTCGCTGAAATTCTTCTATTTTTCCTCGTACTTTTGCCATTGCCTTTTCACAGAACGCTGGGCTTAAGGGCTATTTATATTGATTTGCATATTCAAAGAGGCGTAATTCTGAGAGGAGTTGGGGCAGGACAGCAGGCGCGTGCACGTGTGTTTATTTCCACGCTGAGCGGGATTCATGTAGCTGAAGAACGCGGAAGTTGGCGAACCCACAGATTCCTGCATCTGGATTTTTCTGTGCGTAAGCACATTTCGGCTTATGTGCTTACATCATGTTATAGTGCGAATTCTACGCACGGCGTTATGCATGAGGCCCCTGGAGTTGTCAGGTCAGTTCTAACCATTATATCAGCATAATATCCCAATTATATATGATTTTCATCAAAACATTTAATGGAAACATGAACATACCTGGTGTTCAATCATTAGCATTCTGTTCAATTGTACTGCACTGAAGACATGCAAAGACAATATAATTTATTGTAACTGCTTCGTAAAAGAAACACATCACCATAATGATTCCTTTAACAAAGTCTGTAGGAAAAAGAATGGCCAGTGATGCTATCTGGCATTACTATATTATCAGAAATCTTTAATCCATCCATTTTCTTAAGCCACTTTTTCTAGTTTAGGTTCTTAGATAGCCAAAGCCATTCCCAGCAACAACTCTTTGCACACACACACACACACACATCACAAACTTTCAGAGTTGACTGTAGAAGGATTCTGGGGTCCCCGGATGAAACCCACATAAGATTACTGAATTACTTGTAGCTAAATGTATTTATCATTTGGTTTTCCTGCAGTATATTTTTAAACTTCAATGTTTTTTGGTAAATACTTCACTTCCCACCTTATTCGCCCACTATGGCTGTATTCTATAAGTTAGTTACTGTAGATCAAAGGCTGATTAAGCCACCCAAGGCACACACAGTCTAACTGGCACAGAGTGCCTACTTCTTTTTGGTTTTGTAATGTCTAGCATCTGGCATCAGCTAAAAGCAGTAAGACTTCTAGAGGGGAGATAACAAAAAAATGATTTTGGGGGTAGGAGGTGAGCCTATCTATGTTTAAACTAGTAGCACCAGTTTTACTATATAAGGTGCTGCAAATATTTCCAACCCATACACTGCTTTCTCACTTCTGAGCCTTCTTTTTCTTGAACATCACCTCGTTTGGCTGATTATTCCGCTCTGCGTCCAATGGCTTTGGACCCTACATGAAATAGGACAGAAAATCACATAGGAATAGAAAGCCATAAAACCCAGTAGCGAGTGAATACAGTGCAGTGACTGGTGAGCATGACTGGCTTTTATTGTCTAATGTTTAGAAAGTGTTTATCTGCACATCTGAGAAAAGGGAGTTTCATACAGTTGTGCCAGACAACTTGAGCTGTGCCAAATCTGTGCGAACGATTCCAAGCAAATATGGGGTTCCAATGACCTTGTCTGGACGATCTCAGACCCTAATTGGTTTTTCCACAGAGCATCCAAAGGGATGTAGGAAACTGATAAAGGCTTTTGTGGATCAGCCAAATTAATCCCCTTTTTTGCTTGCAGAGACATACTGACAAATGATTTTCTGCAGGCA
Organism: Erpetoichthys calabaricus; assembly: GCF_900747795.2. NCBI lineage: Eukaryota > Metazoa > Chordata > Cladistia > Polypteriformes > Polypteridae > Erpetoichthys > Erpetoichthys calabaricus. The sequence goes on along the minus strand of NC_041396.2, from coordinate 93,658,120 downwards.
CTTGGAAAATGCCTGAAAATGAATAATTTAAAAAATTGGCATTCGTGGGCCATTGTGATTTGTTAACCTTGTATTGTACCAACCAACAATAAATTGGAATGGAAATGAATGGATAGATGGTTGAAAAGATGGAGGGATGGATGATATTATAGATTTTAAACTGCTGAAAAAACACATTTGAGAAAGATGTGAGAGGCCGTATAATAAGAATTCAAAGAAGTACGTCTACTAATACTGGTAAATGCAGTGTATTATAATGGATTATAATTTTATCCGAGAAATGTAGACATTAGCAATATGTTCTATATATATATACAATGGGCTATAGTACAATTTGAATAGATTTATAATAACTTATGCAGCAGAATTGGTCTCCAATGTAGGTGGAGATGTCTTCAGTGTAGTGTCACGAAAAAGTAAGAGCCTCTGGAAATTTCTGTCCTACAAGATGTTATCTAGTTCATCAACAAATTAGATTCACAGGGTTACTTTCAATAACAGAAACAAAGTAGAAGTTATTGGATGGAAGATCAAGCAGAGACTGCAGATTTCACCCTGGAAATGTTGTCAGGCTGGTATTCAGCAGAGGATAACTGTGAGCACTGTACCTAGTCCTTTAGTGAGATTAGAAAACCATGAAAGGGCAGCTAATATGAAAAACTTTCAAAGAAATGACCTGTTCCTTCATTCATTTATCCATTTTCTGAACTCATCTAGTGTATCTCAGAGCTCATTTACTTTTACTTATACAGGGACCATTTAGAAGCACCAGTTAACCTAAAATATGCCATTGTAGGAACAAAAGCCAGAGTAACTAGAGGAAACTCCACATGGACAATAACAAGACTAGAGTTCAGATCTACGTTGTAGTTTCTTGAAGCTGTGAAATTACAGCATTAGCCACTACATCACAAAACAAACAAAATGTATTTAAAATAATTACATTTGTAAATTACTTTAGGAAATAAATACGTCATATCTAAGTCCTTGTTGAAATGTTGGACTTTAAAAAGAAATCACTAGTAATTTATTTATAGGCCTTTACTAAAGGCTAAGAAGACCAAGATGGTTCCCCACTGGCATCTGGGAAGTCAAGTAACTTTATTTAGTTCACTAGATGTATTACACCTCTAAGATGGGTTGTAATATAAGAAAACGTTGACCTCAGCATTAATGCTTGAAGTGGGGTATGGGATTCATAAACAAGGTGCTAATATTTGTGAGGTGCCATCCACTGGAAAGACAAATGCAATGCATCTTATTACTAAAAATGTTTGTGATGCCCCATCTTTTGGAGACATAGCAACTTGACGGGCACATAAACATACACTTATCCTTTCATTAAAGTGTATATTGAGGAAGCAGGTAGCAAAAATGTATTAATCTTTTCTAAATATGTTTTTGGAATAATACATTTTAAATAAACAGATAGTGAATAGTGAAGTCTCCTGTATATAAACGAGCAGAGCAGAATGGATATACCAAAAACAAAATTGACACAGAATCTAACCTTTTATATAAATGTCTATGCGTGGAAGTGTGTGGGTCTGTCTGTTCGGCCTGGAAGTATGAGGCTACAACATGAAGCTCAAAGAAATCGACTCTGTCACCAAAGTGAAACTGCTGAGAAAGAGAAACTTGCTTAGCTGCTAATATACAAGCGAGGCGACCACATCGGTAAAACGAAACCTCCGAGGAGGGAGAAACTTGCTTAGCTGCTGATAGACAACGGAGGCAAGAACTTCGGCAAAACAAAACCGCGAGGAAAGGGAACCTCGCTTAGTCGCTAATGCACAACTGATGCGATTGATTGAATGAAGTGCCTGAATCCATGGTTTCTAGGAGCCTGGGCTTTTTACAGCATGGGCTTACACAGCTAGCATTCTTATAAATAGTGCAGGAGAATGCTCACCTACCACCTATTCTTCCAAAATGACAACATTTCCAAAAACACTACCTTAAAATAATTATACAGTTTAAATTATCTAAATAATTATATATTAATAAATACATAAGAAATGGAAATAGGACTCAGTCAAAGTCAGCTAACTCATAATTGAACTGACTTTGTATTTGTCAGGGCTATATGTATTTCCATAGCTACCACAGGAATGTTATATATCTAATTTAAAGAAATTATGAAAATGAATATCTATCTATTTATCTATTAAATCTATGAACAAAAAAAATAACAACAAAATGGAAATGGAGTAAGCGCACAAATTTTGTTACTCAGCAATGGGTGAGGTCACATATATCACATTGAATTTACTAAAGTATAGACGGGAAATGTGTCGAATAGTTGAGCAAATTGAAAAAGAATCAACAGAGACCAATTGTTGTAGTTGTTAAAAAACATGCAGAAGAGGAAAACAAAAAGAAGAACGTACCAAAACAGCAGAAGGCAAACCAACCTATTTGGCCATCTGGGCCTGCCTATACCCACGTCTACCACGTGAGACAATTTGTTCACTTGCCCGCTTTCTTCATACCACCAAAGCAATCTCTCTACTCGTCTCTCACTGCCTGTCATAATCTCTCCTACAAGTGATCATTTACACCAAACTCTCCTCTGACTTCCACAATCAATATACCACCGAAATTTAAGTATTTTAACCTCACTCCCACAATAATTTTTAGCCAATCCCCAAATGTGCATCTGGGGCCAGGGGTGGCACTTATTTGGTTACACTTTTTGCAAACCTTTTGGTCATATGCTGTCGTTAAAGGATGAAGTCTCTTTGCCTTAAAAGGTCAACAAAGACCCCCTTACACTACCAGTGGACCTATAACTAGTTGAAGTGTTATGACTAGTATCTTAGCAGCCTTCTAGGACCCCACACATGAATTGGCTACTTGATTCGAAATTTTCCAACTTGGAACCTTATGCTGCATTCTATAGGCCTGGATGTATTTGGGTCTTCTTTCCAAGCCTGTATATACCACACTACCATCTCCTTATCTTTTTCTCTCTTTGTCACTCTTTCTATGCTGCCTTTGGGTAAAACTGTAAGGCTTACCCACCCTTATGGCAACACCTCTTATCATGCATCCACATACAGACATCTAGACCATGGAAACACTTCATATATATAGTATACAGAGCCATTAACGCCTGCTTACGTTATATAAAGTAATGGACATACATTACTTTATTTATCTTTTATTCTGAGCACTACTCTTCCTGAATTTAAATTCATATTGACTTTCTGCATAGGTAGTGGAGTGGTCCAGAGAGTAGAGTTCAGTTCCCAGAAAAGCCTTCAATTTCAACAGTTTACTTTGTGTATGGTAGTACTAGGGTGTTGTACCGTGTTAGCCATTATGAATGTAGAGAAAAGCCAAGCAAAATGACACCTTTTATTGGCTAACTAAAAAGATTACAATATGCAAGTTTTCGAGGCAACTCAGGCCCCTTCTTCAGGCAAGATGTAATTTGTCTATGGTAGTACTTTTAAACTAGTAGGTGCATATTAGATTAATTGGCCATTCTAAACTGGCCCAACGTGGGGGTGTGTCTGAATGTGTTCTCCACAGGACTGGTGTCTCATGTAGTGTTGATTCATACCTTGCATCTGATGCTTCAGGATATATTCCAAGCCCCTGCGATCCTGCGGTGGAGAAGGCGGGTTCGTAAATTAGATGGATTTAGTACAGAATTGATTGTTTTACACTCAATTTTAATTTAATCTTACTAAGCATTCTTCCAATTACAAACCCTGTACAACATATGTTGATCGCAAAACTTAATGTTGAAACGTGAGCAAAGAAAGGCGATGTGAAAACGTTTTACACTATTTTTACGAAGACAATATTTCTTCAAATAATACATCTAATTTTATTACCCTGTAGTACGATGATCATCTTACACTAAATCGAATTATTGCTTTGCAAACAACCTTCTGATTGTGCTTGCAATGTAAACTACAATACTAAATTGAAAAATAATGATTATATTCACAAATAAATGTATACACATACACCCCTGTATACAACTAAAAACTGCTGCTTTATACAGCTTGAATTATTATATACTTTTGATACACTTTTTTTCATACAAAATTAATAAAGAATTATAAATTCATAAAGAGTAAGCAAATAGCCTGCTGCTTCTTTCATTATTAAGAACTTATTGTTTTTGAAATTCCATTGAAGGTAAAACAGTGTGAAAGTAACTGATTAATTGTGTCTTATTAAAATATAGCAAAGCATAACAAAACAATTCTTCACATTCTGAATATAAAAGGTCCACGTGCTGAAGGCTTTCATATACAAAAAGACATTTCAAGTGTAATCTGAAAAACTATAACGATAAAGAATAAAACGTGAAGGTGTTTTGCCCAACAGAGGGCTGTCAAGATGGCTGAACACCTATTCACGTCAGTTCAGGGATCTTAGCAACACCTCAAAATATTTTAGGTTTTGTGACCTCAGCTCAGAAAAGTTTCCTTCATGGGAGGATACTGGTTTTAAATTCAATAATGATCGAAAGAAAGGACTGCATAAATGCAGCAGAACTCACCTGTATAATTTCCGAGTAAAACAAAATAAATTCTTCACAGCAAAAACACATGGACCTTCCCCTTAGTGGAACGGTTCCTTTAATTGGGATATACTAGTCTCTTCCCCTTCTCTTATTAGCATTTTCTAGGTTGCAAGTAAGCCAGTTTTCAAAATCCAACTCCCTCCCCATTAGAAAAACAAAGAGAAATATGAGAAAATAGGCATGATCTGTCCTCAGACAAAGGAATATAATGAAATAAAGAGGCAGTGTTTGTGAGCTCCGTATCCACTGCATGTCTGAGATATTTGAGGCTCTGGGAGGCCAGGTATTTGTCAGTCAGAGCTCAGGGTTTCTTTGCTGTTTTTCAGTCCCTAGCAACAAAGGGCCCATTGAAGAGGCCTGATATGGGCACAAAGCTCTTTGTAGCGCACGTTAGCTGCTTCCCTGGGTGTGGATTACCTGCCACCCCTGGCCAGATACAGATGCACAATTGCATTCAATAGCTTCCTAATATCTAGCCAGTGGGCACTTTCTAAACAATATAAGCAAGTTTAAAATGCATTACAGAAGCAAATATACCAAATGCATAACACGTTGCCTTTTTTTTTTTAATGAAAGCAACCATTATTGTGAGCAGTGTCATAACATCTCTTCTAACTCTTTGAAACAGATCTGCTGGTGCTGAAGTGATGCATAGCACATCAAAAACAGTGCCTGAAGCTGCCCGGCGTAATAAAATAGACTTCGAAAAAGGGATGCCATCTGTACATAATTAAAATATTTCTTCAAGGGCTTATTATGTAGAACTGCTGAATCTTAATGAAAGCAACCAAAAAATGTAAAATATATATATATATATATATATATAACTATTTTAAAGTAGTTAATCCCAATTCAATGTCTGGTAGCAGCCATAGCCTATTCAATAATTCCAGGATGAAAACAGGGATAAGCTGAACAGTAAACTTATTGTCAAAGTCAGTGGAGATCATTCAACTGAAAGGATTCAGTCTGTCCTAAAAAAAATCGTACTGATACACCTCTCCCACTCTGCCACCATTTCAGAAGTGTCTCAGAACGATGTCTCCACAGTCATTTTTCATCACTGCCTTTAAGAAAATATGGATTCATTTCTATCCTGTTTATTTCAGATTATGCTGTCATCTACATAAAATTAATTTGAAATCTTGTCGATTAATGAATGCAGAAGTGAATTGATTAGGTAATTAAATGAATTAATGTTATAAATTCATTTATTCCAGTACCAAGCAGGTGTCCGCCGACTATTCCGGCTTAATCGGACACAAAGCAGGAACTGTCCATTGACAGCAAACAAATTGATATCTGGTCAGTGTAGGCCCTGTGTGGGCAAACATATTGGCCCTATATGTATGGGCAGCCAACAATGGCCCAATTGAGATCAGCACATCAAGGTATCATTGGCCCCAAAACGATGTTCCAAATTTGGCACCTGACACCTATTCCAGCAAGCAATGGTGCAAGTAGGAACCTTATCTGGACATGGCAGCAGCCCATCATAAGGTGAACACACTCACACACACCACATAGGGCCAATTTCGCATCAGTAGTCCACCTCAACTGCATGAGTTTGAGCTGTGGGAGGAAACCACAGCACACTGAGGAAACCATCATGAATACTGGGAAAATATGTAAACTCCATATAGGAAGGCCCCAGGATGTAAACTCTGGTGTCCATCCTGTGAGGCAGCAGTGCTACTCCTGTGCCACCCCTTACTGGCCCTTTCTGTGAAACTTTTTTTCTAGTGTTTTACTTGTTTTTTTATCATTTAAATTATGTGCAATCATGAAGATTTACAATGTATTAATTAATAAGAAAAGGAATAAAAAAGCACATATTAATGTCACTTTAAACTATTTTGCCCTGCGATGGACTGTTTGTTTCTGTCTTGTGCTCTATACTAGCTGGGATAGGCTGCAGCTTTGTTGTTGTGTGTAACGTTACAACCCTGAACATGAAAACATTACCAACAATATATAATAAATGTGCACTTTTAACCAATTGAAGTTGTTCAAATTGTTACTTATATTTGTCATTATCTAACCTGCTCAATCCAGACCTGGGTTGCAGGGTATGCTGGAGCCTAACTGAGCTAACATAGAGAACAAGGCAAGAACGAGCCCTGGAAAAGGGTACCAGTCCATCACGTGGTGAACAAACACACACAAGGGACAATTTAACTACGGCAATTTAATTCGCCTGCATGTCCTTGGACAGTGGGATGAAACCCTAGCACCCAGAATAACCCAACCAGACATGAGGAGAACATTCAAATTCTTTGCAGGGAGCACCTGGGATGTGAACCCTGGTCTTCTTACTGCAAGGCAGCAGTGCTATCACTGCACCACCCATTATTTATACTTCTGCAATCAAAATCTAAAACCCAACCAAAAATGTGAATTCATTGTGTTACCTACTCTGTGACAACATCAAAGAGCAGTGACTACATCAGCCAGTATTACCAAACCATCCATGAGGGACTTGATTGATTGAACTTGTACTGCCAGCGATTAACTCATTATGGGCCACTAGGGAAACTTTACTAAGGGGTCCCTTGTAGCAGCCCCCATAATAGGCTAGTTCAGTATTTAATTGGGTTTCCCAAGTCCACACAATCCATGGTCTGCCCACAGGGAGCCACTGTCTGCATGTTTGCTGGGTGGCCACACTCATACTTATCAAAGCTGACAACAATCAACCTAATGTGAAGAAAACTGTGTTAAGGAGTTTGATATATTATAAAAAACTAACCTGCACACAAAAACCAGCTGTGGCGCATGGGTAGAAATCTAAACAATCAACGTAGACCTTAGTGTTAACGTTTGCATTGCGCCGTCTATTGGAATGTATTTTGTAATGCGTGTAGTAATAAAATGCTTTGATGCAAATGTTTGTGATTTGCCATCTACTGGAATGACAAATGTGATGTCTTATATTACTTGAAAGGTTCTTTTGGAATGACAGAAACATAGTCACCTGACGGACACCCAAACAGACACCAATCCTAATATTAAGGTGGATCATTTTGGATGTTCTCATTCATTCTTTGGCTGACAATAATTAGTTAAAGGGTGCAAAGGATAATTGGGAACATTTCAGGTAGATTACTAGGGATCACTGATATTCGAGGTTGAAATATAATGCATCTTCCTGCAAATGTGAGGTAAAGCAGAACTATACACTTTATAACAGAGAAAATAAATGCTTGCTATAGTGCACTTATTAGTAACAAATACTGGTGAACAGCAGTAGGTGAAAAATAGAATAAGTCTTGTTAAGACCAAACAATGCATTTCTTAATGTCTTGTTGCATTCTGTATTGTTATTAAAACATAACAGCAGGAGAACCCCACGAACTTTGCAACCATTCAGGAATCCCCTTTGTTCTGAAAAGGTTGTCTGTTTTAGTGTGTATGTGTAGGCATGCACACTTCATATCCACTGAAACATGCCAAAGACCAGAGCTTTCCCAGTGCATATTTTCAAATATGGAGGTCACTCCTACCAGCACTATTTCTATCTTCTGGCTACACCTCAGCGATTGCTATACTATTTATTCTTCATTTTCAACTTATACTACCATTTTAATAAACCAACCAGTCATGCTTTATTATATTAGAACATTACAAAAATTTTGACGAAAACAGGCCATTCAACCCAACAAAGCTTGACAAACTTTTTGACCTAATTTCTCCAAAATAGCAGTAAGTCATATTTTGAAGAGCATAAAGTTGTACCACACTGCTTGCTGATTTATTCCAAGTGTCTGTGGTTCTCTGTGTAAACAAAAACCTTGTGATGTTCATGCATATTTTACCCATAACAAGTTGCAAACTGTGCACTGTCACACACGTGTGCATGGGAGGCAGCTAAAGGGCTTGAGTAAGGGCAATTCCGAGTCATACCAGGATGTGGCAGAGTGCACTGACTCTTTTTCTCCTTTTCCTGTAGACCATTCACAGGAGATCCCACCTGGCCTTCCTGATGTCACTTCCGGCACCGAGCCTATGGAAGAAGACCTTGCTGGGTCCGGCCCATGTGATGTCACGTCCGGGCTCGAGCCTATGGCTGAAGACCTTTGTGAGCCCGACTCCTTTGACCTCACTTCCTGTCACTCACTTTAAAAGCCTCCACCTTTCCCCTATTCCCTCAGTTCCGTTTTGGACTCTGTTTTGTGCACATCAGTGCTGTATTCACTTGAAAAGACTTTGCAGCCAGGAAATTAATTATACGGGTAGCTGCCTCAAACCTTTCTATGACTGAGTCGAGTTTGCGACAGCACCCATGTTCTTATAGATCTTGTTGGGCTTACCAGCCTAGATGTACTGTACTAATTAATTTCAGAATTTTAACACGTCAGTTATTTCACCTCTTAAACTCCATTTGCTTCAACTGAAAAGGTTCAGCTCATTCAATCATACATCATCATATCTCTCAGTGCTGGAATGACCCTAGTTGCTCTCCTCTGTACTTTCTCTAGTGCTGCTATGTCTTTTTTGTAGCCCAGCCACCAAAACTACACACAGTACTCTAGATGAGGCCTCACCAGTGCATTATACAGCTTAAGAATAACCTCCTTTGACTTGATAACCTAACATTCTATTAGTTTTCAATGATCACTGAAAGTGTAAATTCAACCTACCCTTTGAGAGTAGGAGTAAATCAGCACCACTTCAGGCAGGACATGCAAACTCCATAGAGACAAAAAACAAACTGGGTCCCAAGCACTGTGAAACAGAAACATTAATCACTGTGCTCCACTTAACATTCACTGATGGGCACAACCTCATCAGACATCCACAACAGTCATAGTATACTGAGTTTACTGAGACTATTACAAGCAAATACAACCCTTCATCCTGTTTCAGCATGTTTAGGTGAGCACAGAGGCTCTGTACAAGCATGAAGAGACAAAGTGAAGCAATATGAACAATATGAAACAAGGAACTGCAGGACGCCATGGCATAGTCTGGTGAACAGTGGTCAGTAATCTGTATGGGCAAGAACAACAAATGGAGCAGGCAAGAAGGTGGGTTGGTGCAGTAATTTGATATTACCTATGCTATTTATACTACAACTACTCCTTATGTAGAGCTGCTGTTAATCAATAGCAGTAGATATTGTCTTATTCATGTTATAAGCGCCTTGAGCACGGGAGAGGTGCTATATACAGTAAATAAAATGTATTATTATTATTATTATTATTATTATGATTATGTTAAAAAGATCAAACTTAAGAAATCCAGTGTAACGATCCAAACCCAAAAAAAGAAGAAAATGATTCAATATCTAAGTACCACCTATAGTACTTGAAAAGAGTCTGCCTATTTACAAGAATAATAAGAGAGGAAAGTGGCCTTAGGTACCATCAAGTGTGACCAAAGGTGCAGCTCATTGTGAACCAGATAAATCATAATGAAACAAACATGAATTGCAGGCAGGATTTTTGTTTTTACTTTCTTTTTTCAATTGAATAAGGGTCTATGCCTCGTTAATTTAATATAGACCTTAATGCCTCACACTTCACAAGCACCACTGGCAGATGTGTGGGCTGTGCAGCAGAATTCATTTTTGGTAGCCAGTATTATATGTACATAATAGCATTGACATTGCAGCTGCTAAGTGGTAATATTACAGATTTTTGATTTTTAAAATGAACTTATATTTACTACAGCAATTCAGAGATGTTATACAAATGAGATAGCAGAAAACAGTCATCTTTCCCCTCATCCCAAGTCTTTTATGCAGTGCTAAAGCAATCAAATTCAATGCTGATTAATCTGTAAAGTAGTTTCTGCCATTGCAACCTTTGAAAGACTGTATGAAACAGCAGTGTTTGAAATCCATCGCTGTCCTTAGAGATATGCAGGCTCACAGCCTATAACAAATGCGTTTAATATCTTTAAAAAAGCGTTATCTTTCACTGGCTTCCTTTAGATTCATTGTAAACAGAAAACAGAATCTATTTAATGTTGAGCAATCAAGAGTCAAAAGGTGTGTAACACTGTTCGAAAGGGCTTGTGCACTTGCAAGCCTGACAGCCGGGCTTATCTGGAGAAAGAATAATTCTGGATATGTTTGCTGAGAAGCACAAAAATATCAAAATTGAAAAACCTTCCTCCTTCTCCCAGTAGGGGTCTGCTCCCCATTATTGGGTGAGTCAGACAAGGAAGAATCATCATTCCCACCTCATGATTATTTAGTTCAGTCCAGAGTCCTGGAGGCTCAGCAAGACAGGAAGCTATGACTACGCATATCATGTGGGTGCGGTGTGGTGATGCCCTTGACTAACAGGGGAGTGGGAAGGTGAATTGTCAAGAACATTTACAATAATAACAGGTAACACCCCCTCACCCCCCACAAAATCACACCTACTAGTAAGAGTACTCTGCTAGAAGACATGATGCTTCAGGAACACAATGTGCTGAACAACATAGCTTTCATACTTCGGATAATATCTCTGGTCCAATTAGGCAGCAAATACTTGATAAGTAAAGACAGGGCAGACAACTGGGTCTCTAAATAATGAGGAAGAACAAGATAGGAGGTACAGGAATTACAATTAACTGTAAAAAAGAGTATTTTATCTATCTATCTATCTATCTATCTATCTATCTATCTATCTATCTATCTATCTATCTATCTATCTATCTATCTATCTATCTATCACAAAAATGTTTTTGCATGCAGATATCAGCTGACATTGTCTCTTTTCTGGTTACAGTTCTTTAGTTTAGCCTTTCATTTGAGGGATGAATAAAAATGAAAGTATCTGAGATGAAGGAAAAGCAGTGATTAATTTAGATTTTGTGCGACATATGCTGAACTTCCCATATTTGTATTGAAACTCCAGATTTAATAGTTTCTGTTATATCTCATGAACTTAGGTAATAAGTCCGATTTCAGGTCATTCTTATATGTGGTGGGGAACTGTGTTTTTTAATAAAGGTTGACAATCATATAGTTAAGTAGTAGAAGATAAACAGTTAAACAGTATCTGTCCCACTGTACCGCAGCAGGCATGATGGGGATTAACCAGTTACTCTATTTATAACACTATGGGGCAACACATGTGGGCATTACTTTTCATTATTATTGCAGACCCCCATGACCCTATGTTAGGATATAGCGGGTTGGAAAATGACTGGCTGACTGAAAAAGAGCAGATATCAGTTATTCATACATTTTCAACCCTGCTAAATTCAAATCAAATTTGCTGGTAGCTGAATCTTAGCTGTGCTGTAATGCATGAAACAGAAATTTACCCTGAAATGGGGACTCCAGCACATCTTAGGCCACACATTAGAACACTCTAGATGAGAACGGGCCATTCAGCCCAACAAAACTCACCAGTCCTATCCATTTAATCCACTTAGTTCGTCTAAAATAACATCAAGTCAAGTTTTGAAAGTCCCTAATATCCTACTGTCTACCACCCTACTTGGTAGCTTATTTCATCTGTCTACGGTTCTCCTTGTAAAGAAAAACTTCCTAATATTGGTGTGAAAGTTACCCTTAAATTTCCAACGTGTCTCCGTGTTCTTGATGAACTCTTTTTCAAACAACAGTCTCAATTCACTGTACTAATTCTCTTCATCATTTTAACTTCATTCACGTCTCCTCTTAATCTTCTTTTAGTTAAACTAAATAGGGTCAGGTCTTTTAATCTTTTCTCATAATGTATCCCTTGTCACCTTGAAATCAGGAAAGCTGACCTTCTCTGATCTTCAATGTCCTTTTTGTAGCCTGGAGACCAAAACTGCACACAGAACTCCAGATGCGGCCTCACCAGTGCATTATAAACCTTGAACATAACCTCCAAGGACTTGTGCTCCACACATCATGCTGTATAACTTATCATTCTGTTAGCCTTCTTAATGGCTTCTGAACACTGTTTGAAAGCTGATAGTGTTCAGTCCAATACTGCTGTCCAAGTTCCTCTGTAATGATTAACGGAATTCTTGATTATCTGTCAATTCAGCTAGCTTGTACACATTTTTACACTGGAGTCAAAACCAAACAACCTAGCAGCATGTCCTTGCATACTGAGGCGAACAAAATCTATGGAGGAAACCTTCACACTCAAAGGAAGAAACTGTATATTCCCTATAGGAGGCACATAACAGCAACTGAAATTAGATTTGTGATAGAGTGAGCCAGCAATACCCCACACTGCCTCACTACGAGCCTATTAATCAACTAAACCAGCCTTCTCATATATGGGGTCTAGAGTGTAATTAAAGAATTAGTGTGAGTACCATATGACTGAAATGCCACAAAGTGCCTCATGATGTCACCTATTAACTTTCCTTTAGTCAGTATAGCATATTGAATATAATTAACTAATTGAAGACTGGCACTGTGAGCCTACAGTGCTACACAGACTTTCCATGTCACCTATAAATCAACCAAACAGTCTTCCTTATACATTACGCCCTCAGTATAATTATTTAATAGTAGCTCAGCATTGTGAGCCAACAATGCTATACACAGCCCCACCATGTTACCCAACTATCACTGAATGAAACCTTTATGGCCATTATGGCCTGGTACAGCTACACTCACCAATCCACCTACGAACTAACCAACAAAACATTCATACATATAGCCCCCTGGGAGTTATTAGGCACATTCATTGCCATGAGCAAGATGCCAAGACTCAAAAAGCAGACGGTGATCGTGCATGATGCATATCATCGTCATTTAGCAGCTATTCCACAGTGTTGCTCCAGTGGACTGTAGAAAAGCACTTCAGCACACATCTGTTACATTTCCAATAATTTGCACAAGGAGTGTTAATGACTTTAGCAAGAATTACAGAAACAAAATGTGAAAAGTAGAAGTCCAAAACACATTAAAATCCACGAATGCACACAAACACTACACACTATTTTAATTTCAATAAAGATGCACATCTATTAATGACAGCTAAAGTGATGGATGTTTCTTGGATTTAAATGGAGGTATTATATTGTATCAGTACTTACTATCTGCTATTCAACTTAAAAAGCTGTAGTGTATTATTACAGCAAGCCACAAAGAAATACAAGAATAAATAAAAGGTTACAACTGGAACAAAACTCATAACCAATGGAAGTTCTTAAATTGATCATAATTATATCAAATTAATGTTTGATAATTTAATCATTTTGATGAATATATGGGATTAAATAAAAATAGCTGACATAATATCTGCAAAATGACTGACTATATGGGAGGTACAGTGGTTAGCACTTCTACAGTATCTCTCATATACAGAATCTTGGGATCACATTCAACACTTGGTCATTGTCTATGTGGACTTAGCACATTCTCCCTGTGTCTCAGTGGGTTGTTATCTTGGTGCTCTCTTTTTCCTCCCACATCCCCAAGACTTGCACATTATGTCATGTCATGTCATGTCATTGTTTGCTAATCTGCTTAATCCAGGCCAGGGTCAAGGGTGGGCTGGTGCCTATCCCAGTCTGCATAGGGCACAAGGCAGGAACAAACCCTGGACAGGGCATCATCTATCTCAGGGTGAACACACACACAAACACACACATTAGGACCAATTTAGTGTCACCTGTTTATCTAACCTGTATGTCTTTGGACTGTGGGAGGAAAGAGGAGCAACTGGAGGAAACCCACACAGACACAGGGAACACCCTTACTGTGAGGTAGCAATACTACCACAGTGCCACCCTCTAGCATGTTACGTTGAGTCTCAATTCAAAGTTGACCCTGTGTGTGTGTGTGTGAGCACTGGTTTGACTAATATGTCATCCAGGTTTTGTTTTTGCCCTGCACCCAGTGATGATACAGGCTCTGCTCCTTTGATGGTTTAACATTATGTAGATTTTAAAAAGTAATCTTGTATTAGTTCATTATGTGATTTAGTCAAACATGAATACTACAGTTCAAGAAAACTACACAACAAACTTAAAAGAGATAAAATGCTTCTAGAAGGAAGAAATTTTCCATTTACAAATATAGGAAGCCCATGCTGACTGTTCCAAGATTACTTATGCTCAGAATTTTTGCCACAATTGCCTTAATATACTACTTACTCAGAAAGAACTGAGGTAAGGGGCCACGGGGTGATGCAGTGCCACACATATCCAGAAACCTGGGTACAAGTAGCAAGCATGGCACAGCCTGTGTGGAGTTTGCATGTTTATCTCTGATTCTATGAGGGATTTTTTCACACATCCCAAAGACTTGAACATTAGTTATATATATGCTGCCAGGATATTTGCTGCATTATGAGGGACGGTGTGCCTGGCTTTGCATTATACTGATCTCCCACCCAAAGCGAGGTTCTCTTTTATGCCAGTTGAGATAATACAGTTCTGAAAACAAACTGATCAATGAATCTGTACAAATAATAAACAAAGAAATAATAATATCAGATATTTCCTTAAGGTTATTTAATATTTGCTTGCCATATCCCAAATCAGTACAGGATCAGTGATGAGATCATCATTTAGACTGATATGGAGGTTTCTACTGGTTTATCTAAACTAGTTGCAGGCAGGGTTGAATGGGTGGAGAAGAGTGTCAGGAGTAATTTGTGACAGACGGGTATCAGCAAGAGTGAAAGGGAAGGACTACAGTACGGTAGTGAGACCAGCTATGTTATGTGGGTTGGAGACAGTGGCACTGACCAGAAAGCAAGAGACAAGAGCTGGAGGTAGCAGAGTCAAAGATGCTAAGATTTGTATTGGGTGTGACAAGGATGGACAAGATTAGTAATGAGTACATTAGAGGGTAGGCTGAAGTTGGACAGTTAGGAGACAAAGTCAGAGAGGCGAGATTACGTTGGTTTGGACATGTACAGAGGAGAGATGCTGAGTATTTTGGGAGAAGGATGTTAAAGATAGAGCTGCCAGGAAAAAGGAAAAGAGGAAGGCCTAACAGAAGGTTTATGGATGTGGCGAGAGAGGACATGCGGGTGATGGGTGTAACAGAACAAGATGCAGAGGACAGTGAGATATGGAAAAAGATTATCCACTGTGGCAACCCCTAACAGGAGCAGCTGAAAGAAGAAGAAGAAGTTGCAGTATTTTAAACAAGACAGAGATGGAATCATTGCAGTAAGTTTTTGTCGGCTAACAACCACACCTACTGAGTATCTGGGGAATATCTGTTGATCACAGGATGCAATCTGTCTCCTTCTGTGTCTGAAACTGAGCCCCCCCCCAGGCTGTTTCACATATTTACAATTTCTCTTCCTGTAGAATCATGAGAGGTGAATCTCCTGCTTACTTCCAACAATCTTGTATTATGCTCCAGTTCCACCCAATGTATTTATATAGAAATATTATAGAACAATAGTTGTAGGTGCACATGGAGCTATTTTGAGAAATTAATTTTCTTGGAGCCATCAGTGTTGATGACCCAATTTGGCACAGCACATCTCACCTGCCATGAAGAAGGCTCACCAACGCTTCTGCTTCTACAGACATCTGAGGAAAGCCTGGATATCTCCATTTATGCTCTTCATCTTCTACAGATACACTGCACTCCATCCTGACTGACTCCATAATATTTTGGCTTAGTACATGCTCTGCTTAGAACCAAAAAGGAGGATGGATGATGAAGATGCGTTTAACTCAGAATGTTACTGGGACACAGCTCTCTTCTGCTTAAAAAACATACAGTTTATAGCACACTCTGCCTTACAGAGAGAAACAATATTTTTAAAGACCTCAGCCATGACACACACTCACTTTGCTCCCTCCTCTGTTCTGGCAATTGTATAGGCCCATCAACACTGACACCATTCAATTCAGATGCATTTTTGCTTTGCACTCCTCCAACATAACCTACTGTCTATGGGTGGAGGTGTATAAGCTTTAAATTTATCAAAAATTTTGATCTCCAGTTTTTGATGGATCTTGACGTTTTAGGGTCACCTGATAACAAAAACATCGATCTGTCGATGAAGGGTGTGTGTCTGTGTTTCAATTTCTTGAGGTAAAATGGCTGGATAGAAAAATACCAAACTCAAAACTTAAGCCTGTTATGAGATGACGATATGCTGATTAATTTTTGAGCCAAATCTTGCAAGAGAAAGAGGTACTCTAGTACTCAAATAGTGTAATTCTGCAATTGATTATGAATTCATCTCGGTAATTGCTATCGTAAGGACCTATTTTATGATCAGAAAGATCAGCATCAGAGCGGTAAATAATTACTGAAATATTATAGAATAGTTTAGGTAACTTGGGTCTTAGGGCACAAAGCCTACTGATGCTCACGTCCAAATATTTTATCCTCGGATCTTAACATCAATTGCATACACTGAAAGCTCCATTAATTTTCTTGTGCATATTTTCTGATGTTCCATTTAGTTGTGTTCATTGTCTGTAAGAGCTGTACTACTGTACATCTGAACTTGAACTAGAAAACATTTATGTGTCACAGTGCCAGTTGTCATAGATTCTACTAAAACATTGGGTATTGTTTTATACTTGTGTAAAATAACACATTGGACACATATCCTGCCAAGATGTTGCTTTTTAATTTTGACAATTGTAGCAAATGGAGAATGCTGGCCTACTGTGTCATGAGATGAACTATAATCAGAATCATCCTTGAGAAATGATCTGCTGAGGACAAGTGTCAAGATCGGCAAGTGTTTCGTGAAGTAGCCATGGATGTTTTTGTTCAATTCTGGCCTACTGTGTGATGAGTCTTGAATAAAAGGCATAGTTACCAGAAGTACATTACAGTATAGTCTGAAGAAACGTTCATGGTAGTCAAACACCAAATGAATAAATCAAACAAAACTATTGCAGAATTTGAATAGTATTGAATGAAATGGATCATTTAACTTGAAGAACGTTCCCATGGAAGAGATCAAACCAGACTTTAAATTACTTCATTGTCTTGGGTCAGAAGCATATTATACAGTATATGACTTTTGCTGTCTCCATGAGGACTGTTGGAAGAAATTTAATATGTTAACTGTGCATTTCTGCTGCTCAGTTGTGATAAAGAGTGGAAATCCAAAGAGCAGTGAGCACTTTTTTTTTCAGGGATATTATTTAACATTATAGAGTCAACCTTATAGTTCAATCTATAAAACTGTCACCATAGAATTTGTGTTGAAAGCTTACATTCTGCTCAGTGTTTTCATCATTTTATACTTGGCTGACACCTTTATCCAAGGTTAATTACGAGACCAGGATAAGTTACAACTATTTACAGGTACAGGATATTACAACAGTGGGTTAAGTGACTTACTCAGGGTGCCACAGTGAATCACAGAGAGGAACTAAACCAGTGTTAATGGTAATAAGTCATCTTCCAAAATAAACAAAAGAACACAGAAGCATTACTTTTTACTTGAGAGATTCAAGTACCATATAAGTAGCTCTCTGCCTTTAAATCACAGTTAGGGTACTTCCTTTTCATTTGAAGAATTTTGTAAGTATCTCTTCTGAGATGTTGCCTCTTGCAGATATGAATGTCTATATGCTATATGGTAGACCACAAAATGCACTCTGTTGCTAAGTTTATACTTAATGTTTCATTTAAAAAGTCCATCCATCCATTTTTTGAACTGTCACAACACACTGGATAGAAACCAATTGTAGACAGAGTGCCAGTTCATCACACTGCACACTCACACACACACAACCACCTTCGGTCATGCAACGCAGTTTATAGTTAGAAACCAACCTACACATCTTTGAGATGTCAAAGGGCCCCAAGGAAACCCACATGCATGCAAAGAGAAAGTGCAAACTCCGAATAGATCCTGAACATACTCAGATTTTAACATCTGTTGGAAAAATGCAGCAGTGCTAATCATTGGGTTATCTGCTTTAGCTATTTTGTCACTGAAAACTACTCAATGCCTATCATAGAATCAAAATAGATGGTCATGCTTTACAAATAATAGTTTGAAGTTCTTCAAAAATAGCTTCATTTTCTGTAATGTCAGAACATATTGTATAAAATTTAAAAGCAGTAATTTTTAAAAGCACTACCTGGCTGAAGGCTGTCAAAACCAGAGGATCTAGCACACATTAACAATGCGGTTTTGTTCTTGCCCAGTTGGATATCTAGGAAAGAACCATCACTGGATAGGTCACCAGTATGTGCCATTCACACAAGCAGACATGTACACTGTGATTAGGCCAAGCGGGTACCATAAATCAGTCTGCCTGCATAGCTTTACAGGGGTCGCCAACTCCGGTCCCGGAGGACCACCAAGGCTGCAGGTTTTCATTCTAACCCTTTTCTTAATTTGTGACCTGATTTTGATGATAATTAACCACTTTTAAACTAATTTTAATTTACTTGTTCTTGAAGACTCAGATCCCTTGTTTCTTTTTCCTTAATTAGCAGCCAAACAATAATGAGATACAAAATGAGACAAAACAACTGGTGTCCATCATACAATATCTGAAAATAAGGAAAGATGAAGGTCTAAGGAATGCTGATCTGCTCAGGTCCTCAAAACATTTTAACAGTGCTCTTAGAAAAAGAAAATCAACAATTTCAGAAATGTCTGCTAATGCACCAGAGAGCAGCAACAAGCAATGGAATTAAAGAAGGGGTTTAATTAACAAGAAGAATTGGCACCTCATTAAGCAGCTGCTTGGAGTGAAATTGGTTGGAGTTTGAGGCCCTGACTTAGCTGGTCTTCTGTCGGCTCCCTCACTTCACTTTTCATTTCTGTTTGGGTGCCATTTAAGGAAAGAAATGAAGCAATTCAGAGGAACGATGTCGAAATTCAGGGGAACAAATCTTAGAAAAGCAATTCAATTAAAATGAATTAAGGAGTCTGAGTCTTCAAGAACAAGTAAATTAAAATTAGTTGAAAAGAAATTAATTAGCAGCACAAACAGGGCACTCATTAAAAAAAGGGTTAGAGTGAAAACCTGCAGCCACAGTGGTCCCCCAGGACCAGACTTGGCAACCCCTGCAGTTTAGAAGACAAAAACAGTTTCTAATGGAAATCCATATGAACACTGGAAGAACGTTCAAAGCACAGAAAACACTCACACCAGCCAGAAAGCGGTATGAAATGGCGTATACCTGTTAAATTGGAATTTAAAAAATCATCAAATATTGATGGCCTTTCAGTCTGTGAAGTTCATTGTCTCTTAAATTAACAGATTTCAGTTTGAAGTAAAATAAAGAGCATTACCGTTAGGGTCTGGATCCAAAATAAACATCAAGTATCAAGGCAGGTGGTTCTGCTGGAATTGACTGTGCTCTGGGAAGACCGGATGGGACAGGAGGCATTCAAGAGGAAGAGAGCTAAGTTCACAGAGCTAGTAGGCAAATGCCGAAGCAGGGGATGGAAGTCCCTTTGCTACCTCTTTGAGGCCGGCTGCTGAGGATTTGCCGGCCAGTTACTCTGCAG
This sequence comes from Erpetoichthys calabaricus, assembly GCF_900747795.2. NCBI lineage: Eukaryota > Metazoa > Chordata > Cladistia > Polypteriformes > Polypteridae > Erpetoichthys > Erpetoichthys calabaricus. The sequence continues at coordinate 93,638,212 of NC_041396.2, read as the reverse complement.
GGCCCTGAAGGAGCTGAGGATCAGGGGACTGCACAATAAAAGAGCCATCAGGAAGATCACTGGTGCCGCTGACAAAGCATAAAGATGGCTGTAGATCAAAATGACGGTGCCGTGGACCATAAAAGCTACCTAGACAGAAGTCGGGGGCTAAACACCCCCGGTTCGGTCGCCTGGGTGAGGGTGTATGAAAGACCCGAAACACCCAATGACCCCAAGTTACATCACTGATGAGGAGGCTGCACTTAAGGTGTGTGCTAAATAAGTTAATGGGATATGTGAAAACAGTCCTACCCCACAGAATGCTTATTCTTATTATAGTTATTTTTATAATACTGAATACAGTAAATCGGATGCCACACAATGCAGTTCGAGCAATTTCTCTGCGTATAGACAGCCGAGGTGCAGGGCTGCCATTTAACAGAAATGTCTGAAAGAATAAAAAAAAAAATCCATTAAGGCGGACAGTCGGCAGAAGAAAAGACAGAGAATGAAAAACCCAGCCGTGCACCTGTCAGCTCTCTGTTCTTTTCCCAGGCTTTCTGAACAATGGCCCCTTCCCAGCGAACTCGGTCCCACTTCTTGCCCTGGCTCGGCTGTTGGGATATTCAGCACACAATAGTTTGAACGCGCCCTTGGAAATGCCTGGCAAGTGGGAAGGCGCTTGTTGTTTTATCGCTAGCATTCTCTCTTGTGTGTTTTTCTTCCTCTCTCTGTTTTTTTTTTCTTTACCAGGCAGTTTGGTTTCTAAAGGATAAGCCTGCCAAAACTCTCCGTTACGGACGGCTGCCCCCTGCAGCCCCCTTTTTATTCTTATTTGAAGAACAGGCAGACAGACGGATGAACGTCCTGCTTTATGCATTCAAGGCACATTGAATGCCGGAAAAGTATATGCCAAATAAAAGGCGACAGACGCATCGGCAGTTAATAACGTCTAGCAGCGATTTGCAGGACGGACAACAGGAACATCTTCACTTCTGGCAGACGGAAGGCTCTTAATATCACCTTAGCCGCGACTAAGAGCGCATTAACGGTGCAACGAACCGTGACTCCGGCTAATGCCCCTTTTGTCAAGTCTCATTACTTTCATATCTGTAGCCGGCCAGCTTAGCACCGGGAGGTCTCAGTTTTCTCCGTTACGTAGCGGTCAGTCTAGCAGGAGTCACATAATGTAATACACGCGGTCTGTGCCGGACCTGATATTTGACCGCGGGAGCCGTGCTCTGCGACGCAGCCTTAAAGTAATCGTAGCCCGTGCGGTTCCTCCACGTCCCCCCAGATTAGGGTCGTGTTCAAACTTTGCATCCGGTCGCGTGCATAAGTTGTTTTAGAAATGGATGTCTTCACAAGTTTACTGTGACACAGTACTGTACATTAAACTGTGATAGAAGAGCTAAAGGTTGTATATACTGTAGTACACAATACAGCTTTCTTCTCCTGAATGTAGTAAATGATTCGAACCTTCCCGGGGGCGTCGTGTGAGCAGCCCTCGACAGGATTTGGGCACAAACAGTCAATAACGCACATACGCCGATTACCGTTTAAAATTTTCAAAAAATGCCAGTCGGTAACTCAAACTACTGTACAGTCATAATAATAAATAACACTTATATAACGATATTCTAACTCTTCAAAGCGCTTTATACAAACTGGAAGAGAACTGCGCTAGCCACTACGCCACCGTGGCGCACGTTCAGGCTTCTTTGCCTGCACAAATATAATTGTGTTGCCTACTTTGCTTTTCCAAACCTGTTTAAGTTCACGGCGGGCTTATACTGGGTCGATAAAGTAATAATCTTTCATTACCAGTCTCTGAAATATTGGCACGTCTGCCGGAGTACAATATATTTTGAAAAACGCCCGAAGGCACCCATCCTTCAATGTTTTAACCTTTTTTTTTGTATACAAGATCGAAAGCCTAGCTGTTTGCACAAACATTAAGGGCCAACCCGGTACAGGCCGAAAATCTTCGGCAAGACGCACTCACGAAAAGCCCACAATCGTTCAATGTCACCTGTCATCCATTTCAGCATCGAGACGAGCCAGTGTCTGACCCGAAAACACTGAGCGCAAGACAGGAGCATAGCCTGAACTGGATTCAAGTTCTTCGTAGGACACACAATGCAAACCCCCTCGTCCCATTTTATGGTCCAACTGAGTACTGACTTGGTCGAAAAGAAGAAAATCGCTTCAAATTATGCGGGGCACTTCCAGTGTTATCTTACGTCATTGATAGCGACGATCACGTGCAGTCAGTTGGCTGTTTTTTCATAGTTCTTGCCTATGCCCGTTTAACCATTCACGATGTCTCACTGGTCAGAGTTCAGGGTTTAGATCCCGAATGGGTCACTTTCTGCTTTGTTTTTGCACTTTTTTGTATGTTTTGCTTTTCTGCTTTTAAAAGTAACATACCAGCTTGCAACGTTAAATAACGAATTTAAACCAATCCAGTTGTAATTAAAAGTCCTTTGAGGTTCACCAGCATAGCGTCCTGTGTTGACCAGCGCGCAATGTCTAGATCGGCAACCCTAAAATGTAAGTGGGGTTCAACGAGTTATTCTATATACAGTAGTTCCTAGTTAAATGCTAATCGGTTGGATCGCACACATTTTTTTCTCGTTATTTCTAACCCTTTAAAAAAGGGGGCAACAGCCAAACATTCTCTGACTTTCCTAATTGCAGTTTCAAAAGATTCTCTTATATCCGGAGTTTGATGTTTTTTTCATTATCTTCCAATAAAACGTTATTGGCGATCGGGGGAAAGCAAAGCACGGTCCCTTTACTGAATTTTCATGTTTGCCTTTGGCAAGACAGTCAGAAAGTTAATATTTTTTTCACTGTTTTTTTTTTCTTTCTGTATTGAGAACATTTTAATCCCTAAAGGAACAATGACAAGCGTATTCTCTAAATAAATCCACCGAGGACAGTGTATTTTTACATCTCTCGACTGCCTCAGACGCTCCGCTCAGAGATAAAAGCACTGCGCTTCCTTTAAGGTGCGGGCTTTGAGGATTTCGTATCTGTGCGAGGCTCCGTTTTATGGGTGTGCTGTGTTTGTTCATTTACATGCACAGGTCACCTTGAATACCTGAAAGAATCCCTAAGCACTTAAAGGAAACAAAGTAGTGAACTGTGCATTAGTAAAACCGTGCATTAGCAAACCACCGCAGCGTCACTTCAAACGGTCTTTTATTCTACCTTGAGTCGGGGATGAGCTATGATTGGAACCTCCTGGAGCTTTAGAGTCTTTGATGAAGCCTGAGTGAGGTGGCCAGTTCAGGGTGACCCAAAAAGCCAGTGAGGAGCTGCTGGAAGACTGCTGAAGAAAACTAGAAATGGCTTTGTTTCCATTTCATCTCATTGTCTCTAAATAAATAAATAACATTTTTGGACAAACATTTCCAAACCTCAGTCAGTCATTGTCCAACCAGCTATATCCTAACACACAGTCACGGGGGTCTGCTGGAGCCAATCCCAGCCAACACAGGGCACAAGGAAGGAACAAACCTCGGGCAGGGCGTCAGCCCACCACAGGACACACACACACACACCAAGCACACACTAGGGACAATTTAGGATAGCCAATACACCTAACCTGCATGTCTTTGGACTGTGGGAGGAAACCGGAGCACCTGGAGGAAACCCACACAGACACAGGAAGAACATGCAAACTCCACGCAGGGAGGACCTGGGAAACGAACCCAGGTCTCCTGCTTAATGCAATTCAAGATTGCAAGGGCCCAGAATTGAATCCTAGCAGCACCGTGCAAAAATCAGTCAGGAATACTGATGCAGGTTGATTATGGATGACCCACAGTATAGGCCATGTGGATATAGGGAGAACATGCAGACTCCATGCTGTGGGATTCAGTTCCAGTATAGTGGGTGCATGAAGACAACACCGGGAAGCCTTCATTTGTCATAATTACACTAGAGTTGCTAATATATAACCTAAAATGCCATAAATATTATTCCAGTTTGAAGCATCGACACACACTAACCTGGGGGCTTACACGGATTTATGATTAATTTGCCAGCTTTCATTCCCTCAGATGTCATTACAACCCTAATGATTGGCACATTATCACATCCTGCAAATCAGCTTTTGTTGTTTATACTTATTATGTGAGACACTGTTTTGCCAGCTGCAGACTTCACAGATATTAAGCCATCCCCTGAGAAAAAAGACTGAACAATCGTTAAACCAATCTTTGAATCCAATCTAATTTCTAATGAGACCAAACTATGAACATTGATAGTGTATGTATCTGGGCCAAGACTGCAGCAGACCCTAACCTGAGAATTAAATGAAACGCAAGAGTCTTGATGAAATCCAAATGACTGCATCCCGTCGATAATGGTGGGCAGAAATGATCTGACAAGGTCTGCAGAGCAAGGGGCTGCTCAGTAACTAGCTGATTTTGGCAGATTTTTGTGACTTACTTAAAAATGTGATGCTGATTATATGAATGTTTTTCAAACTAAGAACAGATATGACCATCAGACATTATCACTCTAGCTATTTGAGTGCCATATTATCATTTAAAACAATGTAAACACAAATTAATGGATATACTGTAAATAGTTTGTGATATGGTGCTCAACATAATGCTTGCCAGGGGCAAAGGCATCCCTCAGGAAGTCCACCAGAAAAACATTCAATAGTCAAATCCCCGTGGGCAAAAGGAGAGGCCCTGCACCAGCCCCATGTCCTGAAAGAGAGTCCTCGAGGAATTCTATAAGAGTTTAGAGGTTCTGAAATGTTGGGTGAGCACAACTTGCCCCTCTTCCAGGACTCATCCTACAGTGACGCACTGCCACCCCCTAGTGGCCCCTTCTTCCTATTCTAGATGGCCTGTCCTTTTCAATCTGCAGTCCGCAATACCTATGACTTCACTCCTAGCATGCCAAATTAGTGGCATAATAAAATGTAATAATATCTAGTGTCAATGAAAGTTACAACACCTTCACTGACATCTTAATTCCCCAGTCTTTTTCTGACTCTACCTCCGTTATGTTCCATTATACTCGACCAAAATGAATTTGACTTCTAATAATTATGACAACGGGCGAGTTACAAGGAATATCAATAAGTGTGTCAAGAGTGACTTCGGTGGGTGCAGCCTATAGATTGACTCTTCTTCTCTTTTTTTTGCCTCTGTGGGCTTTAACGGTGGGTTTCTGATGGCTTGTCCTCTGCCATCTCAGTGGACTTTTTCCCCATTAAATATTACATAGTACAATAGATACATGAATCTTAACCTTTTTTTCCAATATCAAAATAATGTTATTAAAGAACTTTGATAATCCATCCATCAATCCATCCATTTTAAAACCCATGTAGAACATTAGAAAAAATTCTGATGAAAACAGGCCATTTGGCCCAACAAAGCACCCAAATCCTACCCACCTAAATTTCCCAAAATAAAATCAGTCAAGATCTGAAGGTCCCTAATGTCTTACTAATCCAATCCACATTTCTTTAATTTAATTTTTTGCAATGTGTTCAGTTTTTTTAAATGTGCTTATTCTGTATACTAAAATTTTCTAAACATGTATTACATCTACATAAATGTGTGTGTTTTATTTACAACTGCCTTCCATTTTCCTCTTAAAGAAATGCATGTTAATTTAACTGCGGTGGGCTGGCACCCTGCCCGGGGTTTGTTTCCTGCCTTGCACCCTGTGTTGGCTGGGATTGGCTCCAGCAGACCTCCGTGACCCTGTAGTTAGGATATAGCTGGTTGGATAATGGATGGATGGATGGATGTTAATTCAATTTCTAACTCTAATGTTGTGTTGTATAAAGGATTATGGATGTGTACGGGAATTTGCCCTTTGGCAGACTGGCATTCAGGATGTCCTGCTGTCTTCTATTTTTGTTCTTCAGTGCCCTTTAATGAAAAAAGTGGATTCTTAATAAGAAAAATCTAAGACTATTACTTTTTTTCACCAGTTTATGCATCTTTTTAAACATGAAATTCAGTATTTCTAAAGACAGAGGGTAATCCTATATGAAAAGAAAAATAAATCAATGTTTTTCGTGAATGTGATGAATTGTCTATCAATGTACGTAAATTATATTCATGAATGCTTTTTTAATTTGATGAATTCTCTGTCTATGTGCTTACAGTATATTATACTCATGAACATAAACTCAGATACATGGGAAATCAAACAGCTACAAGTAATCTTCACAGTATGGAACATAAGGTAGGAACCAAATAGTTTGTGAAGCATTACGACAATGATAAAAATGTATTTAAACTAAATTACCCTACCTACTAATTCCCTTATCATCATTTGATTTTCTAAAAAATGTACTTAAGCTTAGGATATCAATGATTTGCTAATGGGGGAAGTTATTTATTTTTTTCTTTTCCCAAAAACCACTATAAGTGGTGCGTAGCTTTACTATCAATATGGATTGGCAGGCATCCTGTGAGAGTGTTCTTGTCGCTACCTGCAAATAGTCTTGATATAGATTATCCATCTCTAATGAGCCTGATTAATAGCCCTAGTGCAGTAATCAAGTCGCCATTAAAATCAGAGTTTGATAAATCCCACTTGGGACAGACCACTTCTTAAACTTTAATAATGCCCTGGTAATATGACACAGCTGACCGTACAAATGCACACTTTACTGCGTCAACACAGGAACGTGTAATGGGATAGTCAGGACACACCAGTAACACATGCCCTATTGTACAGTTGGCTGGTCATTTAGCTCTTTCTTTTTCAACCATTTTGTTCTTATGTACACTACCTTAAAATTTGTTGCATGTTAAAATATAAACTACTCGTTTTTTAAAGAATAGAGCACAAGCATCTCAGTATAGCAGAACAAATAGAAAACTAATTATGTTGTGTCAGTCCTGCTTTAGTAACTGTATGTAATAATCATTGTGACTTTATCTATGTTTTAAAGAGATATGTTCAGAGTTAAGGGGTATAGTTTGCAACAAAGGAATTAACCCATTTCTCAGCCACAGTGCCAGCACATTGGAAACATTTTAAATGTCACTCCATGAATCGTTGTCTGTCTGTCTGTCTGTAAAATAAAACATTTTGCAATCAAGCAACTGGTATGCAAAATGAAACAGGTCTCACAGACAAGACATTTTAAATTAATATTGACTATGCAATTAGGGCATGGAAATGAAGCAACAATCTCAAAATGCCAACATGATTTATTGTTTGTTACCACGGTTAGAACTGAACTGGCGACCACCAGCTATTGCTCCACTTTAAAACATGTCCCTGTAATTTTATCTCTTGTGATAGTATTGTGATTATCCACACATTTGCTAAACATTTGTTTTCATTGCAGGGTCATGGGCAGCTGGGTGTTATCCTGACAGTAGTGGGTATTCAACAGGAATCTGCCCAAGATAAAATGTAAGACCACTGTATAGTACACTTGTTCATAAACTTACACTCATTCATATTGGGCCAGTTTGGAGAGGTCATTAAAGGTAACAGCATGTGACTGGACCGCCAGAGAAAGCTGGAGAACGACTGCAAAAACACCTAGAACTTAAACTCAAGGGACTCTCAGAAAGCGACTGACCCTGTTCCAGAGACGTATCTCTGTGATACCTTGCTGACCAATATTATTAATGTTATTATTAATATTAATGACAGAGAAAGCAGGAGAACACATGCAGAAACACACAGAAATGAAACTCAAGCTCTTTTCAGAAAGTGACGCATCCTGCTCTATGAAGTGACAATGTCATAGCTCTGTGATATCTTCCTAACCTTTATTATTATTATTATTATTATTATTATTATTTTTATTATTATTATTATTATTATTAGTACTAGTAGTATTAGTAGTATTAGTATTAGTATTATTGTTGCCATGATAGTGCAGTAGTTAGCATCTTGAATCAGTCCACTGTCTGTGTGAAGTCTGAACGTCTTCTCTTTGTCTGCATTGGGTTTCCTCTGAATCCCCTGGTTTTCCTGCCACATCCCAAAGTTGTGTGTGTGTGTATGTGTGTATGTGAGTGTTACATTAAGTGTCAGCTCGTGTGAGTGTGGAAGTGGGCATGAATGTAATGAACTGATGTAATTATCAGGGTTGGTTATCACCCTGTGCTCAGTGCTTCTTGGATAGTCACCCCTACTTCCATGACTCTAAAGTAGGGTAGAAATTGAATGGATTTACTATGATAATAATTATTAGTTTTATCACTGTTATTATTGGCATTACAATTGAATAGCCCTCAGAAATAAAAAATAACATTTTTTTTTATTATTGCATCTCAGGTTCTTCTCTAGTTAAGTGTTATCAGAGAGGTTGTTCCACAACAGTATTTGTGGTGTGCAGCCTTCCCAAGGAGATATTTAATGGTTCTTATTATCATAATGCACAATGAATGCACCTCTTTAGTGTCAACAGTTGCTCGTTGAGACTCTTATGGCTTATATGCTCTACTTAAGTCCTTGTTTAATATAAAGTGAGAACTCAAGAAGCAATTGAGAACTATGTAGCATTCCTGTATATGAAAAAGCCTTCTTTTTCACAAAAGTTGGAAATGGCGAGTTGAATAAGGGCTCCTCCTCTAATTTTTATTCCCCTGTACAGGAATTCTGCCTTACTAACCAGTAAACTTTCTATTACCAGTATTCAAAGTAAAGTCAACAATAACTGGTATTCAGCGTCTTGCCAGTTACACCGTCTATACGTTTAGATATTGTATCTAAAGGACAGTTTAAATAGCATTGATGATGCAATATCATAATGAGCCAGACAACACAAGTGCTTGTGCTATCTGGTATCTTCTGCCCCATTTGTCTCTTATGGGTGCTTGGTTGGTTAGTGGATCCCACCACTGGCACTAGAGTAATATGTGATGGGAAAAGGACCACTTAGTCCATCAATAGGACTAAGTGTGTGCCCTCCAGCTCTCGTCACCAAAAATGCTTCATCTGTTAGAGAACAGCGGCAAAGGAAATGAACCCTCAACGTCATCACCAAAACTCTGCACAATCTAGCAACATCCTTTGCATTAAAAATCACTTTTAGAATGAAGAATATGCGGTTTAATAAACAGAGAAAATTTCGATTAAATCCACAGGTGGGGGATTTTTTAGGAAGCTTATTTTGGAAAACGAGAATCCTGGATGACTTGCAACTTGCATTGGTTCAATTAAAAGGCAAAGTTTGGCATTAATCTGGAAAGAGGGTGCTTGTAAAAAAATGGCCGACTGCAAGATCCTCAAAGCCTGTGTACTTTTTTTTCTACCTTTGTTACTGACCTCATTAAGAATAACCTCTTATAGGCAGCTAGCAGAAATGGTGTTTATGATATGCAACACAGTTTGAGAATATTATCTATTTTTTTTAGCACATTCCACTGATAAGTAAAGGTGCCCACTCATAAACCGTTCAGTTTCAAATCTTTTTGTTAAAATATTTATCTTTTTTTTTTGCTGATATCAGGTTATCAAATCTGCTTAATCCTACTCTTGAGGAACTGGGTGTGAGGCAGAATTAAATTAGGTAGTAAACAGTCATCATGTTGCCCCAGATGGAAAGACAATTTCTGTTTCACCCATTTCTCAGGCCAAATAGGTTTATATTACTTTTAAAGGAAAATAAATACACAAGATACATTCAAATGTAAAATAAGATGCTTTTTCTGTTTACCCCAGAAAAAAAACCACAAACTAGTAGAGAATGAAGTCTGCTCGCCCATTGCATCATACACCCAAAAAGTGCCCCCTAGCTCCCTCCGAAACACCTTCTCTTCACCCCACTCCCTCTCCCTTTGCCATGTGCCCCATGTCTATATCTAAACAGGTTGTAAGGCACTCACCTGGAGGCTGGTGCTTCCTTGCAGATGCTTTCACTGATTTTTTAACAAGCCTTTAAGAGTTGGTGAAAGAACAAATGGCTTCTTTTCCTCCTTTCCCCAAGCCCCGAAGGATGAAGCAAAGAGAAAATAAATAAATAAAAAAACAGTGTAAGAGCGAGAGAGCGAGAGAGAGAGGATAAGATGGAGAGTGTGTGTGTGAGAGAGAGAGAGAGAAGGGAGAGCTGGTGAGAGAGGCTGAGGTAGCCAGCCAATCAAGGAGAAATTCAGCAAAGACTATTGAACAAAAAGCGTCTCTGGATTAGTGAGTAGCAGCCTTTCCAAAGATTTTGGTCAGGAATGAAGAGGAGACAAAAAAAAAACAGTCTAAAAAGAGGAATCGTGAAAAAGAAAGGAAAATAAGCAAAGAGCCCCTGGGGTGGCCAGTTCTCTTTTCTTGTTTATAACCCCCCTTCTTTTTTCTCTTTTATTTTTGGAAACTGGCACAGCACTCTCACTTCAACTTGCTAAAAGCAGTGCCCATGAAGGAAAGCATTATGTTTCGTCTTCTTTTTTTTCTCTTTCTCTCTCTATTTTTCTCTCTGTGTCTTTACAGCTGGACAGATACAGACAAGATGTACTAAAGCAGGCGACCGAGATGCAGGTATTTTAGATGGTTCCTTTTGTTTCAGTCAGAGAAAAAAAGCAGATAGAGACTTTGTTTTGAAGGCAATCTGGTGAAAATTGGACATCTTTTAAAACTGCATTAAAGGGACAGAACACAAAGTAAAAAAGAATAAAAAACAAAAAAACACATAGACAGGATTTTCGTTTTCTTTCCAGGTGTCACAAAACTTTTGCAGTTACTTCAGAAGAAAAGAATGTCTTCACTTCTGAATTCTGAATCTGCGGCTAAAAATCTTAAGATGGCAGGTACTTTTTCTTGATTGAAAAATGTCATTTGTCTTAGAAAGTAACTAAATGACCAAACAATGATCAGAAGATGAGCCATTCCTGATTAGAAGTATTTCATCTCACACTTGCTGTATGTTAAAAGATTTTTTTCTCCTCTCAAAACTGCCATCAGTTTCCAAAGCGTAAAAGTAAATTTAACATGAAACAAAAAAAGAAAGTTGCACCAAAAACAAAATGCTGTTTAAAAAGCAGCAAAATTGAATCTTCTCTTTTTTTTCCCTTTGCCTTTGCTTGTTGCTCTTGCGCCCTTCCACAGGAGCCCTGACTGTTTTCCTCCAGGTTTGAATGTAGGTGTCTTCTTCTTCTTTGCTTCCGAAAATGCAGCAAGAACTGTCCTCATGCCTTTCGTTCATCCTTATTAAATTTTCGTTCTCCCATCCTCTCTCTCTTTCTTTTTGCACTCTGCAGAATGAGAACATGTGTGTGGGATGTTAAAGATTTGTGGGAATAAGACCAAAAAAAAAATGAGATGACAGAAAGAAGGGATGAAACGTCAGAACAAGACAAAAAGAGAAGAGGAGGCAGATATGGGAATGAAATTCAGGTAGTGGGGCGAAAAGATGGGGATGTAAGGGAGAAGGTGGAGAGGAGGAGGAGGAGGAAAAGAAGAAAAATGTTCAGGTCTCCCACGCCACTTTTTTCATATAATGAAAAGAAAGCAAAGAGTGAGACAGAGCAAGAGAGATAAAAGAACAAGGTGGTGATTCAGCGTGCCGCTTCCCTTCCTCCGCTCCTTGTCTGCCTCCTCTCTATCTCTCACAGCTGAGCTCTTACTGCATCAGTAACAAGCCAAGCCTCCCTCCCTCTCTCTCTCTCTCTCCCTCTCTCACTCACTCACTGGCTGACCCCCCCCCCCCCCCCCCCCCCCTTGCACACAAGCGCTTAGTTCATTACTATTCACTGGTTCACACAGAGACACGCTCCAGTAGCCTACACACTTACAGGCTGACGAGAGCCAGAATTATAATGCAGAGAGTGAGAGCACCAAAGCCAGAGGCAGATGTCTTCCCGACCCTCTCTCTGAGGGCCTCTCCATCAGCTGTCTTTCAGTTGGTGTTTCCTTCTTTAACAGATGCATATCCATCACTGTTGAGTGATCTATAACATAACAGAAATACACCAATTGTACAAGTATGATTAAAACACCATTGATTATTATAAAAAAATAGTAATTCTGAGATGCCGCCTGCTTTCTGATAAAAGAGGAGAGTTTTTTTTGTTTTTGTTTTAATTAGCCATGGAGTGGAGCTACTTCCTTATGATAGAAGATAGTTATTATCTTTAGAAACAAAAACGATATACCCATTACAAACACACACCCCACTTAGAAATCCTCCAGTCAGCCAAACATGCCTTTCATTGTGTTCTTCTGTCGTTGAACAACTTTCTTGTCCTTTTCCCTCCTAGGCCACTGATATAAAAAAAGGTATCTTAGCAAGGATTATTTCTTAACTCCTGGGTACCCTGCATGAAGAAGGGGCCTGAGCTGTCTCAAAAGCCTGCATATTGTAATCTGTTCAGTTAGCCAATGCATGATGTCATTTTGCTTGACTTCTTATTGTATCCATAATGGGTAACAAGGTTCAACATCCTACTACTCCTGGATCATACAAATGGAGAAAGAAGAAGAATTTCTTTTTGTAGAAATCAAGAGGATGGACCACCCCCTGGCCTAATCATACCTGACAGGTATTTTCAAGGAGGTAGACAGTTCATCTATTTGAAGTTTAGAAGATACTCTTCATGCCTAGCAAATAGCTTTGATATAGTGCATAGGAAAAAGTTAACGCAAATACTGGCTATGAACACATTAGATTGCTGCACATTGTCAAGTATGCTATATAAGATTAATTATTGTAAATAGCTTGCTTTCCCATTGTATTTTTCTGCATATTGAATTATACATGAAAAGTTCTATTTTGAAAGGGAATCACCATGAAAGGCAAAATGCAAAAAAATAGCTGATTTTTACAGCTTTGGCACCTTTAGAAATATTTTCATAACATAATTATACAAAAAAGAACTAAAACTCTATTGTGCTATGTTGGAGCTTGCTAACGACTCAGCCCTGTCTGAAGTACTCTTGTTCTTGATTAAAATAGCACTCCTGCAGTCAGTGGGCCGGACTATTTTTTACATTTGTCACGTGGTTCATTTGATCTGAGGAGAAAAATGAAGTAGAAGCTATGAATCAATCCAGTTTTAATTTATAAGGTATCTTTCGGAGCGGTCAGTTTAACAAAGCAAGGGTAATAAAGAACAGAAGTACAGCATACAGGCAAAAATAAAAGATACATCAACTATTTACATGAAATAAGTTAAGTGATTTAAACATGACACTGAAGCTACAATCTATAATGGATTAAAACAGCGCAAAGAAAGATTTGGTGAAAAATGAAAAATTAAGTATCATTGTTTAATGATACATACAGAGAATTTGACAATATCCTTTCGTGAATGATTCATAGCATTAAAATCAAATGTGAACTGTGGGGGAGCTAATCAGAATATTGCAAATGTATTTTAGCTATCTTGGTCAAATGATCCTACATGGAATTTGCATATGCTTTAATGGGAATTCAATGTCATTTTTATAGCAATGTTTCTTTGCTTCTTGTTGAAATTAAAATGTACTCTATTGTCAATACTGCTTAGTCTTGATCAGATTTTAGAGATTACAGAGATAATTGACACATTCAAAGTTTAACACTCTGGTGATATATATTTTTATACTTCCACAACATGGAAAACTTTTTAGTGCCCCCGCAAGATATTTGATAGTTCTTCTTAACCGCCATTAAAATTATAGCATTGGACCTGACATTTTATATTAATGAGAGATAGTATGTATAAATGGTTTAAGAGTGTGAAATGCCCACTGTGTAACAACAGCAACACAAGCCTCCAGCACATCTTGGTTGCATTGACACAGAGGGGGTATAGGTGGCGGCATTACCTAGCCTTGAGGAAGTAGTCCGAGCTATTAGAAAGGTGGTATGTGGTGGCAAATAACACTTCAGAACTCCATTTGCCAGACATTGTATTTGCCGACCAAAAACGGCAGCAGGAAAGTCACAGTCAGTGCTGACTCCCAGGAGGGTATGGGAGTTCAGGGTGGACTTGGATAAGCAGCTTATTTTTCCATCAGAAAGCACTGAAATGCCATTAAGACCAGACACTGCAATGTGGTCTACAGCTGCCAGGAAGGTCCTCATCGTCGAATTTACCATCCCTTGGAAGCAGAGACTACCAGTAGCATATGAGTACAAGAGCCTCAGGTTCTCTGAGTTGGCAGCAGAGTGCAAAGAGCAAGGCTGGGTGACTTCCATCTACCCAGTAGAGGCTGGATGCAGGGGCATCTTGGTAAAATCAGTAATCTGGCTCCTGCGGGCTATGGGTATGACTGGTACCAACTTACAGAAGGCAATTAAAGAGTTGGCAGAGGAGGCAGAGAAGGCTAGCTATTGGTTGTAGCTGTGAAGGAGAGATAGTTTTTGGGGGTTAACCCCATAGTAAGGTCAGCTGTAGGGAGTGGTGGGGAGACATCCCCAATGGGCCACTGACCCATCACTGGGGAGATGTACTCGGTAGCAGGTGAAACATCAGTGAATGGTGGCACCAGTTGACAACACTGCAGTTGACCTAATGGGCACTAGTGTAGGTGCCTATGTTGTGTATTATAGTATGTATAAATGATGAGCTTGACTAGTCCTAACCTACAATATTTAACTGTGTAGTATGCACAGTGATATATTCCCATGTAACATATTTTCTAAGCCCTGTCTTATTCCATTGCATGAAGCCTAATATGCACATACATATTGGGCTGATTTAAATATGCCAGTTAACCACAGATGGAGTCCTTTATGATATGTGAGAGAACCAGACATAAGCATGTGGAAAATTAAAATTGCTGATTGACAATAAATGGGTAAAGTCTTGAACTGTGCCATTGGATTGGTGAGGCAGCACTATCCACATTTATCACTATATGCAGTAGAAGAGTGTGGAAAAATGAACTGCTTTGCATTGGCAGAGACTCACTATAATATTATCCCTGGTCCTCATCTTATTAGACGAGAGCAGTAATATACTGGTACTGTGTACTGTGGGTCAGTGGTTTTGTAGTCCAAGAGGTGGCAGGAATATTTGGTGTAGTAGGTGCATTGCCCCAAGTATTTTTTGGGGGTTGAGAATAACCTGACAGAACCTCATGATGGAACAGGAGTGGGAATGGAAGTGATCTCATATTCATGTTTAAAAGGACCTTCATATCCTCAGTCCAAGGAGTCTGAAATGGGACAGGAGTCAAGACAAGACCTCTTCTGGTGTGGAGAAAGCGGAGGCCTATGTTTTTCTATAGAAAGGTTAGGAATATGGCCAGGTTTCGTATTGCTGTTTAGGAAGGACCAAACAGACATCATGTTTAGTATACTGTTGTATACTTTAATCTTATTGTCTGCTTCCATTGTATCCTTTTCTTAGCATTTGGTGCTTTAATAAAACCTTTATGTTTTGTATAATCTATTCCTCTCTGGCTTTAGTCTGGAAGGTATCCTTAATAGTGTCCTAATTGGCCACACAACTACTTGTCAGAAGATTTAGAAGACTCTCATTTTTCCCTTTGTTATTGAAATGTAAGCAGTTCAAGTCCACTGAATAAACTGAAATACTACAAAGGTGAGTGGTAAATGGCCAGAGATTAAAAAATAAAAGTTTACTAAAAACTGAAAAATAATGCATTTTTCAGAGATGAAAAAAGTCTGTTTCAGGGAGCAAGTAGTGGGTTAACATCATACAGATTTCTGTAGCAAAGGAAGTTAATTATGCATTGAAAGATAATGTAAACAGTTCCTACAGGTGTCCCAGTTCCTGCAGGTGTCCCAACTTCTATTGATTACTTAACAGCAAAGTTGGAACAAACTGTGTTGCTACACCTAAAGTATTAATTGGAAAATATTGTGCTGTTTATTGCTATCTTAATTTCAAGAAAAAATGCATTTAACAGACAGATCCTTAAAATATAAAAATCCTTAAAAACATATAAATGAAAATAAACAGCTACTCTTTCAGAACTATAGTACATTGGAGCTCCATCTCTGTTGAGCATCAGTCCACAATGAGATGCCACCTTCTGTGAGTGCGTTGAATATACAGTATAATCATCCGGGTCTGTATCGAAGGAGTGACACATCATAGGAGTGACACAATAAAGGAGTGACATAAATACCGTATTAAAGGAGTGACATTTTATTGGAGTAACATAACGATGGAGTGGCAAATTGTGATTAAAATTTTATTTAAAAAAAACAAAAATTATAAAAATTTTTTAAATTAACACAACTGAAAGTATGCTCGCCAAATCGTTGTTGCCTCACTTGCCACTTGAATGGTTGGTTAGATGGTTGTCACTCCTTTGAAATCTTTATCTGAGGTTTCACTCCTTTGTTATGTCACTCCTATGACATGTCACTCCTTTGAATAGGACCGAGTCATCCAACCAGACGGGGCAGAGTCAGTTAACCTCAATGTGATAGTGCCTCCTCTCATCCTGGGGTGGCATTGCTTACCAATGATGAGCCAGAAGGCTGATCCTCAAACATGCATGTGTGGAGTCAGGACAATTTTAGGCCTCCAAAAGATCCAAGCACTTCAAACACTATGAGGCCCGGAACCTGTTTGTAATCATGTGAGAAACATGATGACGTTTATTTTTATCTCTTGGATAGCTGTACAATTAAATAATTTACTAATTGGATTTAGTAGAAACCTTTAATGTGATGTGTGGCTTTATTTAGAAAAGTGGTTCATTTTATATTTTCACACAAAAAAAGTTACTTTTATTTCTGAAAACATATATATACAGTATATACGTATATATATAGTAAGACAATAAATCTTCCTTGAGACAAAAATAAGAGTTGGGGAGTTGTCCCTGCATAATTTCCATCAATCTTCAATGAAAAAGTTGCAAAGATGGTGATTAAAAGCATAACAGTTGATAATACAGTGAAAGGTGATTACACAAAATTGCAATCGGAAGGAAGTATTGGTGGAAATTAAGTTATAACTGTGAGACTGGAAGTGACGTCATCAAAAGGAGACTGGAAGTGATGTCATCAGGATGCTACTAGAAATGACGTCACCGGATGTGACGTATGATAAAGTGACCTCATCACATGGGACAGGAAGCAATGTCATCAATGAGCGTCCAGTAGTGATGTCGTCTGTGAGAGTCGGAGGTGGAAATGATGAATCAGAAGAGGAGCAATTTTGAGAATCCAGAAGACTCGGTGAGAGTATTGGTTTATTATTTTTTCTTAATGAATTCTGAGTGAAAAAAGGAGAGAGGCATTAATACCCGATACAACCCCCTTGTCTCGTGAACTTTCACTCACCTCTGGGCTTGTTGGCTGCCTCCTAAGCGCATGTGTGTGACAATATATAATAACAAAGGACACATTCATTCTGTGGTTTTGCTTCGTATGCAGAACTGAGAGACCGCGATAGTTTAGAAGTTTAATAAATGCTGAATACACAGGTCTCAAAAGTACCGTGTCCACTGGTTTGAAAGCAGGAACTAAAAGGAATTGAAATCAACATGAGGGGCGTGTAATGTAGGCAGCAGTACAGGGGAAACAGGGGAGTGTCTCTTGGAAAATGGGTGGAGTCAAAAGACATGTCGCTGACAGGGGTGTCATTTTAAGGGCCTCAGAATGTCTCTGATCGACGAATTTGTTTGCAGCTCGACTCTATTGAATGATTTTGAAACAAAACATAGCCTCTGGTCTTCCCTGTACAAATGGGAAATCTATGCAAAATTCATCAGGAAATGTTCAATTGTGTGGATTACCATACCAGACAAACATACACAAACACGCATTCAGCTTTATGTGTATATTAGGTATGGTGACAAGAGGTCTGGATGGAATGGTTTTCCCAGGGACAGAAGAGGCAAATGGCTTATTCATGAAAGGATCTGTACTTTTTAAGAGAAGCCCACAGTAGTGACTGAGAGCCCTTACATGTGTCAGTGTGGATAAAGAACTAATTACTCTGTGGTCACTGTTGAAAGAAGGTGGTTGTTAATGACCTGACTTGTAGAATTTCCCCAGACTGATGGTGGCAGCAACAAGAGCACCTGTAACATACTATTGAAAGCTACTATGGATGTCTGCCCTTTTAAGAGTGAACTGAGATTCAAGGGTTAAGTAACCTCTGGGGCCAAGAAAATAAGCTCAAAGGAGATAGTTTCAGGTGTCTCATAAGTAGTTCTGTGGATTTTCTTGGATGTTCCCCCAATGTGGGGTTTAAAGGCTAGCCTAGTGGGCTGTGGAGCATATTGAATGACCCATCATAATATCTACCTCCTCACATGTGTATATAGTGTGCAGCACTAATACATGTAGCAATCAGAAGCAGGGTTACCTACATGTTTCACTTAATTGTTGTGGACACATGGGTAGAGGAGATGTCTTCTGTGGTATCAGCTAAAGTGTGCTCTAATGTAGATAGATAGATAGATAGATAGATAGATAGATAGATAGATAGATAGATAGATAGATAGATAGATAGATAGATAGATAGATAGATAGATAGATAGATAGATAGATAGATAGATAGATAGATAGATAGATAGATAGATACTTTATTAATCCCAATGGGAAATTCACATAATGTAGAATAGTGAAGTAGAGTCAAATGTAGTTAGAATCTTCTTCAGCCATTTGAATTTCTTTGTCATTACAACCTGACTTTGTACTTTAAATTATATAGGCTCAAGATTCCTTAACTAACAAAAATCTCTCTAACTGGAGCACTTTTTCCTGCCTCCAACCACCTTTCAACACAGATAGTTTCAATATTCAGGTGAGAAGGATTATTTCTGATTTGGCACTTTTATGGCTGCCACTAGCTCTCCCTCATTTCTGGTATTATTGCTGAGCATTATAAAAGATTCCTCGTTGCTAGTTGCAGGTGAACTTTGTTTATAAGATCTGCTACTCAACTCGGGTTTAGCTTTGTCAGGAGTTACTTCTACCCTTCTCAGGTATCAGACATTTTACTTCATTTTTTTAGACTCAGATTCTTGCCTTTTAGACCAATTCAGAGTTCTGACTTTGCCTGCGTGATTTAGATTTTTTTTTTACTTCTCATGAAGAAAAAAGTCTTTGTTTTCATTCCACAATTAAAAGCAGTGAATAACATAGAGCCATTTCAAAATAAGCCCAGTTGTCACAACCTGCACTGAGACCTCTGATTACTCCTAATGGTGAAAAACCTGCATTTATGGATTCTGCTTGAAAATTTCCTTCATTTTTGTGAAAGGTGGAAACATTGGAATAGTATTGTGAGGGGTTGAATGAAGACAAAGGGGCCAGGACAAAGCTGTGGTCTCTAGTAATGACTTTACAAGAGGCACTAAACCATTTTATAGCTATCCTGCACCCTTAAAGTTAATTCACTTTTTTTACCTCACATTGTTTCCTTCTTAAATTATATTGAATTTTTCTATATCAACCCCCTGATTAGGAAAAGTTAATAGCTGAATCAATTGAAGATTTATGTCAACTCTGGTGCTAAATGTCATTGTCATATCTGTTTATATTATTTCATGTTTGAGGAGGCCTCAGTCTGTCTCATCAGCACTGGGGGGCAATGCAGGAGCCAGTCCTATACAGACCTCCAGTCCCTCACAATGCATGCTTATTCATGTAGGGTCAATTGTGAATCACCAGTCACCCAATCACATACATCATTTGGCGGGAGCTCCACCCATCGATATTCAGTATGTTGCTGGGAAACACTAATGGCCCTGTGATTGGAGGAGCAAGGGAAATAAAAGGAGGAGGCCCACTGTCTGTGTGTAGTTATAAAAAAAAGAGTGTGATGAATCAGACTCTCATCCACGGCTGGTTCTTTCCTACATGGAAAATCTCTGGTTCTCCACAATCTTACAGGGCTAAAATGGTTTGAACAGCATGAATGAATGAATGAGTACTGAGACCACAGTGGACAGACTGCCTTTACATTTCACTAAAATGTAAGCTGTAAATGCTATACAATGTCAGGAACAAGGTAAGCCGACCACCTTGATCGGTATTCTGTAACAGTCAAGAATCAAAGCAAGAAGATCAGAGTTACTGACAGTAAATCGGAATGTGCGCACACTCTCTCTCTCTTTTTCTCTCCACATATAATCCTGCTTAGCCACTCAACAGGATAAGCTGCATGGTTATTGGTGGAGAATTTAATTACTTTCTCTTTGCAAGTACTGTTAAGATTGCCGGGCTAATCCTATCACTCAGCGGGGTATACTGCCAACTTTTTTCTCCTTTTTTGATTTTTTTGTTTTTATTCCATAAACTTGAAGGCCTCCAGTTTTTGAATCTTATTTGACATTCACCTTTTTTAACCCAGCACTCATTTAGCTTGCAACTTCAAATCAAATGTCTGTTGATGTTTCAGAATTTAGAGTAGCCTAGCCATTGAACTTCCTTCCTCTGATCAATTACAATAATACAAATTAGTTCTAGATCTTTATTTAAACATTTCCGACTTTCAAGCTGGAATCCCACCAAGTGGGAAGTCCTCCACATGATTTATGCAATTGTGTAGAAAGTAAAAAAAGAAAAAAAACTTTATGTGTGCGCCAGATACCCAATGTGCTCAGTGAGAAGCACTGTTGTATATTAGATAAATGAGAGAAATGCGAATGTGAACACTCTGCCTCTAACTAATTCCATCCATCCATCCATTTTCATAACTGCTTCATCCTCAGCTGGATTGCAGTGCAGCGGAGCCTATCTGTGACTAATTCACTCATTTATTTCCACAGGTGATTTCTGAACGGCCAAAGGCAGTGTAATTACTCTAGAGTCGACTCCATCGAAACTCATTCATAAATAGCCATTAATATATTAACTATGTAAAGCATGGCCAAGCCATTGACATGCAATTAACCTCATATTCTGTTCAAATCTGTCCTGGAAGAAATTATGTGAAATCTGTAGCAAGAGCACAAAAAAAGTTTAAGAAATTTTTCTAAAGAAAATACAATCTACATTAAGAAGCCTGTCATTTTTTAATCAATGGAATGATTTTCCAGAATTTGTGAGCCATTCCAGGAAACATAAAGGCTGTTCTATTAGATTTCATTGACACCTTTACCTAAGGTGTCTTACAGGATCAAGACACAGTTCAATTACTTATATACATTTATTACTTTTGGATCCCACACAATTAAGCTGACTTTCTCAGAGTCAGACTGAGAACTGAAGATGGGAGTTGGAGTTAGACCAGTGGTTCCCAAACTCGGTCCTGGGGACCCCTTTGGCTACACATCAGATTTCACAGTAAGTGATGATAATTGAGAATAATTGTTCTTATTTGGTTAGCTTGTCTTTTTTTTCTCTTCTCTTATTCTGCATTCAGAAAAGCACAGCAGTATGACTTTTACATTATAGGACATCTACAAATATTTCTTTTTTGCTCTAGCTTTAAATGTTTAACTCTTTTTTGTTGTTGTCCTATTATTTTTCCTTTATATTGTGAAGACTGCTCCCTTCATTGTATCATAACAGTGACAATTAAAAACAAGCAAACAGACACCCAGGCGAACAACACTAAATGACTGCTTCAGCGTCAAACCCACTAATTAGTTAATAATGGAAGGGCAGAAGGGAAATCAGGATCAACATAAATAAAAAATAAAAAACAAAAAACATCATCTGCATATAGCTGCTTAACTTTTAATAAAATGTATTAACATGCTTACTTTTGTAATTTCTTCATTGACCCCGAAACACAGAAACTGGGAAATAACAACTCATATAATTAGGGCAATGTTAAACAGAAGCTGGTTGGAACAAAAACCTGCAGCCTCAGGGGTCCCTCAGGACCGAGTTTGGGAACCACTACCATAGACATTACACCATATTGCTCAGATAAACTTTTGGAAATGAACATGTGGACCATGGGGGCGTAGAGAAGGGGAGGATCAGATAGATACTTTTAGTCTTTTTTAGCTGAACATGATTTGAGATCAACTTTTTCCATCTGCTGTATCCTACAGTACATTCAGTTCTTCAGTCTTCAGATTAGGAATCCATGGCAGAGCCTAAAATTTTTGGATGACAGTTAGTATCGTGACAAGTAACAGCTGGTCAGATGTCAGATTTATAGTACACAATATGGGGCTTATTTGGCCCATATTCCAGACATTCCTGCATGTATATATTGTGGCTACCAGGGGACACACCAGCTCCCCAAACCTGACACAGATCAACACAACACAAGTTTTTATTTGGCTATGGGAAACGCTTTCAATCACTTTCCAGCTGCAATGAACAGTACAATAAAGCACAATAGTTATAGTACAGCACTTCTGTTTTCTCTGTCTCCTTCCGCCTCCACTCTTCATCTAGCAAGCTTCCTCCTCCTCCTCCTCCCAACTCTGGCTCCTTGACTGAAGGCAGGTGGCTCCTTATATGCTGCTCCTGGGAGTACTCCACGTGGCTTGTCAGCGAGGTCCCAAAGTAGGGCTTTGTAGCTCCCCTTGGCGGAAGCCCACAGAACCCAACAGGACTGTGCCAAACTCCAGCTCCTGTGGAGCCCTGTGGGAGTCTGAAGCACCACTGCAACCCAGGGGATCTGCCATCTAGTGCTCTGGGGGAGGCAGTGCCCTGTGCATATGTGCTCCCCCAGTCCGTTTCAGAAGGCGTTCCCGGCCAAGTAAGGGTCCTAGCTGCCCGTCATAATATCAAGCCTTATACTGTTCGCAAGAAAGATTTCTAATCCACCTTTCATAACTCAGTGAGAAAATGAGGCTCTGTATTATCTCAAAAAATAAATTCTCTTTACTCAAATCAGGTTTCTATTATATTCAGCCTCCCTCAGAGATTACATGAGACTTTTTCCTTGAGCCCACCAAGGTTTGCCCCAGACCATTAACTATGGCAATAACCTATTTAGAAGCGAATATTGCTATAAAGTATTCTAAGCCAAGGAATGGCAATATGGTGCAGCGATTAAAGCACTCACCTCCGCTCCTTGAGGTCTGCAGTAGCTGCAGGTTTTTGCTTAAACCAAATTTTTAATTAAAACTCATTTAAGGCAATATGCCTTGTAGGATTAGTTTCAGGTAACTTATTTATTATGATTCAGAAACCTTAATTGCCTATTTTAGTTTTTAACAGCAACATTAAGGTTTTAATTGTTGCCTGAATTCTTAACCAGCCATTAGTAATTATTGATTTGTAAATGACAAAGAAACCATTAGCTCTCCAGCTAATGTACATCCATTTAAATCTGTGTATATACATGTTGAAGTATTTGCGTTAATACAAAGTTTTAAAATAACTGAGAGAGAAATGCAGGACCAAAAGGTACAAGACCACAAAACGTATGGATAAAGTTCTCAGAAAATGAAAAAAACTACAATGTGATAAAGATCTGTGTTGGAAGAATGGAAGCACTACCAAGCCATATAATTAAATGCCAAGTTTTATTATCTGATAGGCCTGGCTTCTAATTATAAAACTGGTTGGAATGAAAACAATGCAACCACTACAGACCTCCAGGATCAGAACTGAGTACCCCTGCACTAGTCATTTTTCATTCAGGGTTGATGATTTAACTTCTGCCACTCTCTCACATCTTGAGCCAGAGTCATTTAATCTACCTAGATGCCAAATACAAGAAATCTGTAAGAGTTTTAATATTTTCTGGTTTGTAGGTGATCTTGAAGAAAGATATGAACTGACTATGCAATATTAATAGTATTTTGCCATGATGAAATGCAGCCAAGAAATAGGAATGAGTACTGAAGTCATATGGAGAGCCGCTAGACAACAGAATGACCATTGTGTGCTACAGTAGCTTGGAAATAAAGTTTATCATAAAGACACCATCAGCCTTGTGTGACCAGAATGTGTTTCACAAACTCCACGAAGGTACCTAATAAAGTGACAGAACGTAATGTAACACAAGCATTGACTACCTTTCCCTCTTTGACCCTTGAGTGGAGCAGGACACCTCGGAGGACCTCTGACATCATTTCAGACATGAAATTCTCATCTCTTCCACCTCATCAGCTATAACTGTGACAGCCAAAAAGGAGGTCAGCATTCTGTGTAGAACCAGTCTTTGGTGAAGTTGGAGCTATCTTGTCAGTAGCAACTCAATCATCTTAAGAACAAACATTCCTAAGGACTTTGGTTCTTGTATTTTTGTTACATTTTCTTTTGTATTTCTCTTAAGATAGCACTGGATCTAAAATTACTTCTACACCTTTACAGCAGTATTTAGCATAATACCAGATGGCCTAACAATATGATATGAAAAATCAACTGTAATTTTCTATACCACACTATTAGCATTAAATGAGATCATTTAGTAGGATATCTGCAATGGGCCCCAAAATTTTTATTTTCATTAACAGGAACAGAAACTCTTATCCATTGCCCCAGTATATGATAATCCTATTCCAGCCTTCCTTAATATGAAATATTCAAAGCATGAAAGACATTCAGGATTGTGAAACTTGCAGATCTCTATACAATGTATTTGAATCAATTCCTCAATTCCTGTAACTTAGGCGTTACCTGGTAAGAGTGGATAAAAATCCAGGCAGCATCTTCAAAATATATACAAAAAGTTTAAAATATTTACCCTGTACTAATCTTAGGGGATGATGGGAAAGGGATCTTTTAATTAAAATCTGAGAAAAGGAATGGAATTTGGCCTCTCATAAAATATACCTCTATAATTGTCTAATAAAATTCTAGTTCATTATGCTCCATATATCAGCTAACATTTTTCATCAATCACATATACCTAATTTAAATCAGTCTAAAATGTGCCCAGACCAAGATCCCACTTGAAAGCAAGCGATGTCAGTAAGCATTTGCATCACTAGGTCACATGATTTGGGAATACCCAATTCTTAAATCAGTTTGGGCAAAATGTTTTGCATTTCTGTTGGATATCATTGGGTCTAAAATGACTTCTAACGTCTTTACATCAGTATTTGGAGTAATACCAAGATGTCTTAAAAGAGCACTATGAAAAATCATCTTTAATTTCGGATACCAGAAGAATTATATACCACCTTCTATAACTCAGTGAATAAATCATGTTATGCACTATCTCAAACTGGAAAAAAAATGTAATTCTCTTTACAAGAATCAGTTCCAAACTTTTTCAGAACTTGGCAAGAACTCATTTATATCATTGTAAAGTCAGCATGCCAGGTTTGTACTGAACTTTTTCACTCCACTGGCCGTTTGCCCTATTCAAAGATTTGTTGTAAATGTTACTATTTATATTGCTCACTTTGTTGGGTCAGGGTAGAATTTTGAGATCTTTTTAGAATGCTTATGAGGCATATCTTACTCTCATCTATCTGACCGAGATGTTTTTATTATGTTTTGTGTCTAAATAAATAAAAGGAATTGAAAACAAATGGAGCACACATGTGTTAGATTGAATTCTGAACCAGATGTGATTAACTGATATTGCTAACAACATTCAAATAATCTCCATTGTTGGAAATGTTTTATTTGTCCTTTTAGATTTAAGAACAGCTTTTAATATAATTAACCTAGACTTTCCTTTGGTAAGACTTAAAATTTTAAAATATCTTAAAATGTCAGGCAATGTTTTGGGTACCAGGCATAAAAATAACCTGGACTTAATACCAATATCATTAACAGTTTTATTAGTAATTGTGGCAAGTGGCTGGGGGTGGTACCCAGCCGGGATGCCTTGAAGGACCGGAAGAGGGATTACGCCTCCTCCAGACCACGAGGGGGAAGCCGCCCTGGTTAGTATGGGGACCATGGGAATATAGCATGGGGCGCTCGAATGCCTGAGGAAGTGCCGGTAGAAGTTCATCGGGAGGCACCTGGAGCACGTCCAGGTGACTATAAAAGGGGCTGCCTCCCTCCATTCAATGGCTGGAGTCGGGTAGAAGAAGACAGAGCCTGGTGGAGAGGAGTGGAGGCGGTCAGAAGAGAGAGAGGCATTGTTGATAGTCCAGGACTGAAGGGCGATTGGTATGGGAGTACTGGGTTGTGTGCACTGTAAATAGAGAAAAATGTACAAAAAACGTGTGTTGGTGACTGAACCTTTGGTGTTCACCTGTCTGTGTCCGGGCTACTTTCCACATAATAAAAGAATAACAAATATATTATGCTTATGCCATAACAGAACATAAATAATATATTCTATTTGTTATCTTACTACAATTAGAGAATGTTTTTGACCATTTATATAGCTGATCAGAAAAAGGTCTCCACCAGCAGCGATGCAATGTTCTATATGTCGTAAGACATTCATGATAATCACCTCTTCCACTCATGAGGACTTTTTTCTATTTGCCATATCGGTGACAAATTCCAGGGTGCAAGTGAAAGGGTTTTGTTGTATTGCTCACAGAACCAGTAATACATTATTTTTCACCAATTGCTGAATTATGGTACTCACAAACAGAATATTGTTAAATCCCTTCCATGTCAACTTGAAGCTGCTTTTCTTTGCAATCAAAATCTGTTATTCAGTACATTTTAAAAATTGTAAGCAGGATTTACAAAAATTTCTTGTCTATACGCAAATATGGTGTGTCGCAGCACTTAGTGTTGAAATCAATGCCATTTTCTATACAGAGAGATATCATTCAAAAACATGCTATCCAATATCACTGATATGCTGATGCCTTTCAAGGGTGCTTATGTTGTGAACATGTGGAGTGCCTGAGAATTATGAGCACTCAAAAAATCAGAAATGATTAAGAACCACAATATCATGGTCAAATTACAAGCAAGGAGCCAAACAAAAACATTCAGTTAGAATGCAAAGGGCAAAAGCAAAATAGAATTGAAGATCATAAAAGAGTTAAAACCAGGACACAATATCCTACCACGAGGATGTACTTGAAAGAAATCTAATTATACATCAAAATCAAGAAATATTGCAACCACTAAGGGATAAAGGCCATGTGCACTATTTAAACTATTACATTTAGTGGTGTCATCAATGTGATGAATGTGATCATGTGACCAACTCCACAGCACCTGTGTCAAAAAATAAAGTCAAGACATTCATGAATATTGACTTTAGAATAACAAGACAAAACATGAAAATCATTCCAGAAATGCAGTCTTCATGTATCAAACCCTAAATCAGACAAAAATTGTACATATAGCATATGTTAACACTGCATCCTATCAATCAAGAAGTTCTTGAAGTCCTTGAGTCTGTGCTTATCGATTATCTTACTTAATTCTCACTGCTGGTTTTCATTTGAATTTAAGTGCATAGATATAGAGATGGTCATTGCTAAGCACTGAATCGGTTATTGGTCAACCACTTCTTTTTCAATTTTGAGGTATGTTTAGGGCAGGGTTATTCAACTACAGATTCAGTTGGGCCAGATTTTCAATCCAAGAAATTTAGCTGGGCCAGACATTTTCAGCGACCAGTTAGCGAAAGGTAATAATAACAAATTTTAAACCAACACAAATGAATTTATTGAAAAACAAGTAATGTTTTCATTGTTTCCCTTTTAAATCTGGTCACATCTGACACCAGCACATCAAAAATGGCATAAAAAAACAATAAAAAGGCTATAACTGAACAGAATCTGAGGTAATAGCACTTTTTTCCACTTTTGAAATAAAAAAATAAACATTTTGGTCATATCTGACGTAGGCACATCTCAAAGTGCATAAAAAACAAAACAGTGTACAATATTTGCAATAACATTTGTTTCATTTTTGAAATAAAATAAATATTTTGGTCATATATGACCAAGGCACATCATAAAGTGCATTTAACAGAATAAAAAAGAACTATTGATGCTATCAAAGCTATCAGTGCACAAACCCATAACAAGTAATAACAGTAACTAGCACATATGCATACAAAGTCTACTGCACGCTGAGGGAACATAGTTTCGTTTTAAATCACCACATGTGTGATTAGCAGTGCCTTTTACGTAAACAGAAAGGTGGCTGTACACATGTGTTGTGTTTGGATCAAGTCTGAGGTCAAGAGTCCAAGTGCTACATGTTATAGCCGCACACATGCTCATGGGAGGTAGCTAAAGGGCTCGAAAGGTAGTAATCATACGCTGGACCAGGGGGTGGCAGTGAGCACTAACTTTCTCCTGCAGACCACCAGAGGGAAATCCCGACTGGGCCTGTCAACACTGCTTCTGGTTCTGTGCCCTTCACCTCTGGTTTCTGGGCCCATACTGTCACTTCTGTTTCCAGGCCCAATGACATCACTTCTGGTTCCTGGGATAATGATGTTACTTCCTCTGCTTGACTAAAACAATGCTATCTATATTGAAAATACTCATTTCTCTTTTGGATTTAAGTCTGTAAAGACCTATTGATGATTTTTTGCTCATTTCCCAGTTGAATCTCCAAGTATATGGGGTGGCTACCCCAAACCTTTTTCTGTGTTCTTCTCTTTTATTTGCAATATATATTTGTTATTATTTAGATGTTCTTAGGCTTAAAAAGGCTTAAAAAGAAGAACATCTAAATAATAAAAAAAAGTCTTTTTGACCAAAACCTTCCGAACCCCACCTTACTAATGCACCCCAACCCCCTTACAAGCTCTCCTTCCATCCCCACCCTTCACCAACCATATATTGCCTTTGATTCCTGTATGTCTAATCATTTTCCTCTGATGATGACACCTGGCAGGTTGTCGAAAGCTTAGGAATAAAAAACTGTTTTAAGATATGTGACTTGTTTCCTCCCTTTGTGGATCTCTAGCTACAAATATGCAACCATATCACAGACCTTCGCTTTCATATATATATTGCACTGAATGTAATTACTCCGGACCTACAGGCTGTCAAATAAATGAGCCACACGCCGTTGCGCAGTGTAAAGGGCTTCGTCTCTAATGTTGACGTCCGAGGTTCGATCCCCGAGAGGGGAGCAGTAGAGTGTATACGCCTGATGAGCCCAAATGAGGGCGAAACACGTGTCACGTACTCTTTGCATTATTTGACAGTAAACTATGCAATATATATAAATATATATAAATATATATATATATATATATATATATATATATATATATATATATATATATATATAGTGATATTTGCCCGGACACCACCAGTCGGAGACCACATCTTTATCAAAATGCTTCTTTATTTTCTCTTCCACACAACAACACTACTCAGTCCCGCACAACTCACAACGTGCTTCTAGCCCCAGTCTCC
Organism: Erpetoichthys calabaricus; assembly: GCF_900747795.2. NCBI lineage: Eukaryota > Metazoa > Chordata > Cladistia > Polypteriformes > Polypteridae > Erpetoichthys > Erpetoichthys calabaricus. The sequence goes on along the minus strand of NC_041396.2, from coordinate 93,609,193 downwards.
CTTCTCCTGGGCCTTCTCTCACCTTGTCCCAGGGCCACCTGTCTCCTCTCTCCAGGAGCTTCGTCCTGCTCCTGCTCCCGACTCCAGCTCACTGACAGGAGGGAGGCGGCCCCCTTTATCCTCACCCGGATGAGCTCCAGGTGTTCTACCTGACGTCACGTCCTGGTGTGGCGGAAGCATCAGGAGAGCACCCGGAAGCACTCTTGGTGACCCTGGAAGGATCGTCCTCCATATATGTGGCGGAAGTCCCGGGCTCCATGAGGCTCGGGGCACCCCTGGCGGTGACCAGGGGCCCCAACGGTCTTGAGCCTCCCTGCTCTCCTTCCATGGGCCTCTTCTACTCCAGGGCAGTTGCCCCCTTGCAGCCTGGAGGACAAATATGCCATAACTCCGTCCTTCCAGGCGTCCCGGCTGGGTCTGACCCCCAGCCATGTACAACAATATATATATATATATATATATATATATATATATATATATATATATATATATATATATATATATATTTTTTATTGTGAGCGGTCACACTGTGTTTTTGTGCTGTAAGGCTTGTTCAAGTACAGAGAAAATACACTTTCCAACATCTATCAAATACAGAAAGACACACTTTAAGATTACTTAGAATTTACACGTGTGTCAGGTCAACTGTAGACAGCTAAAGTGGCAGCATGTAAACTCATCTTACGGCTTTAGGAAACTTTAAAGTCATGTCACTTACATTGTATTTTGGTTCACTGCCTGTTTGAGTTTTCTATCTTGTAGATTGTTATTGAGCTTGATAGCGCTGATGGAGATGCCTGTGCACTCTTTCAATTTCCAGGAAGAGAAGACTGAAGTCAAACAAGTGAAGTTCATCGTGTTAGCAGTCTGCCTTTAAAAGACTCTGATATTGTTCTTTTAGGTTCAAGAATAAAGTCTGTATGCAAGCAACCAGCTAGCTGTGTTTTTGTGCTAATCAGAAGACCAAACGTGAGAAGTGGTACCAGAAGTTGGATGAGTCCTAATTTATTAGTTCCACAGCCAGAAGGGTCAATATATTCTGAGCAGATTTTAGATGATGGAATAAGGTTTTGAAATGTATTGCATATTCCATGCCTAGTGTTGATGAGTTGTTGAAAAAGCTCAGCCAGGCCGCATATACCTTGGACTTGAGTAAGAGATATTGTCAAGTGCCTCTCAAAGAATCTAGCTGTGAGAAAATTGTGTTTGCCACCCCTGATGCTTTGAATTTTTAAGGCCTCAATTTGGGCTTCATGGGGTACCTCTTACATTTCAGCGAATGATAAATCAAATATTGCATCCACTTTCTGAAAATTTGGGTTTGAGGTTGTCAATTTCAGTAATTTCAGGGAAGTGCACTTGATATGCCTCCAGGTGGTCCTCGACAGTTTGAGGGAAGCTGGTGCAACTGTTAATCCACAGAAATGCAAATTAAGAATGTCAGAAGCTCACCACATAGGCTATTCAATGGGTAAGGGACTAATTAAACTGCATGCATGCTTGTGTATCTGTGTCTAGTGACACAGAAAGCAGGTCTTTGCTTCCTTAGACTTGGGAAATTATTATAGACTTTTTTTAAAATTATTTTCCTGCTAGAGCTGCTCATTTAACTGATTTGATAAACAGCCATAAAACATGCAGAATTGCCTGGTCGTATGAAAGTTTTTACTGATTAAAATTATCTATCTATCTATCTATCTATCTATCTATCTATCTATCTATCTATCTATCTATCTATCTATCTATCTATCTATCTATCTATCTATCTATCTATCTATCTATCTATCTATCTATCTATCTATCTATCTATCTATCGTCAGACATGTGAGCTTGGGAGGCAGCTAGAAGGACCAAAAGAAGGTAATTCCACGCCAGGCCAGGAGGTGGCAGGGTTCAGTAAACCTTTCTCTTTTATCTCTGCAGACCAGACATGGGAAATCCTGCCTGAATCTGATAACATCACTTCCAGTTCCAGCCTCCGGCCCCCAACAACCCCAAAGGATGTCACTTTCGTTTCCAGCCCCAAAAACTCACTTCTGGTTCATGCACCCCAGTGATATCACTACTGTCGACCTGTTTTAAAAACCAGACAACCTCCTCTTCTATGGTATAGCAATTGATTGTGCAGGTTGTGCAAAGCACAAGGGCCTGCGAGTTTGAGGGGGCCCACTCAGGGATGCATACTGTGTTAATAATTCACGGTTTCGATTGCATGTTTGCACCATCACCAGTCAAGTCGATTCCAGTCCAGTCCATTCCATGATATTATATATTTGGCAGGCCTACAGTTTAAACAAACTTAGACTTTGGGAGTTCAGAGGCCTTATCGGTGGCACAGCACGTCCTAGTCTGCCTTACAGAGAAGTGCACATTCCCAAATTTGGCGACCTTTTGTGTGCCATAGAGAATGTGAACGGAAGAGCTTTTGAAGGACACCACATGAATAATATAAATATAAATTATTATTGTAAATAATTGATACTTTTGTACTTTGATTTGATGTCAACAGTTTTTGAAGTAAACTCATAAATGGTAAATCATTGCAATTCTTTTGTTAAGTTATGGTCCCTGTTAGTCGGCAAACACCGAATATTTGAACAATTAGATGCTTTTTATACACTTGCCATATGACGCTGTGACGGCCAGTAGCAGCGGATCTGGCAAATGTTATAAGAGTGGTGCTGCTAAACATAAGGCACGCCTGCAACAGGAATTGAATAACGCTAAGCTTGCCAAGATTTCTACCTTTCTCAAAACTGAACAAGGGCCAGCGGTAGTAACTGAGAATGCTGATGCTGGTGAATCAGCGCGATGGCTGCAAGCAGGTTATGCAGACAGTGCAGTGAGTGAAATGTGTGCATCTCCCGAGTCTAGAAGAAGTGATATAATGGCTTCAGATCAGGTGCTAACTGCTGAAACTGTTAAAAATGGAGAAACTAATGAAGACAAACAAGCAATGTATATGACAATGCAATTTCCTACCGACAAGGCAAATTTCTTACAACCATTGACACCTCACTTTATGATGTCCATTTCCTCAGAACTTGTGTAAAACAGGTTGATTGTGTAGTAGTATCCTGTCAGCTGTTGTTTTTGTTTTAATTTATTACAAATTGAAATTGCTTCCTTTTATAGCACAGAACATTTTTTACTTTCTAGCTTACATTACATTTTAATCAACTTCCTTCACAAAGTTGTCTTGGAAAAGTAAGCGGGTCCACATCTTACATTTATTTATGTACTACTACTACTACCCACACATTCCATTCCCACAATCTATTTTATTTTTTCTAACTTACAGCTGCTGCAATAAAGTGATTAAAAAAGTTATTACAAATTCCATTTAGAGAGCTGGTTGGTTTATCACCAGCGTGTGATCTGATAGTATTGCAGACACCACTGCCCAGCCGGCCCCTAGGATCTAGTTGCGATAAATTACTAACAGTTATGCTGGACAGGAGGGGCCCACCTCAGGGTGCTGCACAGGGGCCTTCAGCAAGCTAGCTGTGTCACTGCTCCTCCTGAATTCAGTTCTGTTTTGGACTCAACTCTGTAACACATCTGTGCAAGCAATTTTGCCTTTTGCATCCAGGATACAAGTATATGGGTGGCTGGACGAAACCTTTTTTCGTGTGTCAAGGCTATTCATTTCACACTATCTATCTATCTATCTATCTATCTATCTATCTATCTATCTATCTATCTATCTATCTATCTATCTATCTATCTATCTATCTATCTATCTATCTATCTATCTATCTATCTATCTATCTATCTATCTATCTATCTATCTATCTATCTATCTATCTATTGTGGATTCAAAAAGTATTCAGACCCTTTCACTTTCTGCACAATTAAATGGACACACTTGCGATTTTTGCCTATCAATCCACAATCAATAACCCCTAAAGACAAACTGAACACATTTGTTTAGAAAGTTTTGTAAATTTATTGAAAATCAAAAACTGAAATCTCACATTCATGTAACTAGAACACAATGATTCATTGGAAGCTGTGTCCACTGTGATTCAGGGTCCAATACTGAGACTATCCATCAGGTCTCATCCATCCTTATGGTGTCTGGGTAGAGCATCAGGAGTGCTAGGTGATGTCGTCAGATCTGGACTGAGGTAAAAAAGAAGACATTGTAAGCAACAGCACTCACTCTCATCCCAGGGTAGTATGACGGATCTCATTACTGCCAGGCATGTGGTCCCCAGGCATACTTGTGTGACTATATATATAATTTGTCATATCTGTGCTGTTGAGTTGCATAAAAGACAGTCAGGAGAGGACTGTGCAAACAGAACATTTATTTTGGCAGTTACAGGAACAGCACTCAATCTTTATTCACCACCGGATCTTTAATTCACAGCAAAGTGGACAACTTCCTAGTTTCCTCTATTAGAGAAACTCCAATTCCTGAGTTTAGAAGAACGTGTAGATGTCTTCCTTGAAAGGACTTGACTGGAGAGAAAGGGGTGCAGCAATGCCAGGGACCGGGTCAGAGGCAGTCTGCACAGGAAAGGAGAGTGCAGGACAAAAGGTGAGTTACCTGGCTCTTAAACCCTCGTAATAACAAGAGGTGACTGCTTTACATGTTATGGCAGCAGCCATTGAACCGACAAGTGTCACCCTGAGAGTGTCTTTCTTTAGCACAGGATCACTCTCTAAAAAAGTCTTTTAAATCAGGCTCAACCATAATCACAATGTAAATGTAGTATATATACTATATATATGTGTATATAGTTTATATACTGTGGTCATCCAAGTGAGAGAAGGTTGTGAAAACCTGAGAGTTTTGTGGTGATAACCCGACCTTCCCTGTTTACTTTAACTCACAAACAAAATAACAGCACTTGAGGGCGCAAATAATCAACAAAAAGTAATCACCACGTAAAGTGGATGGCTACTTATTTATCCAGCTCTGCCGCTGGGGGGACTGTTACAGAGCTCCTTCCTTTATGTTGTCTCCATATTAAGTGACGCCTCCTTTCGGGTGGTTGTATTTTTGTAGCCCAGGGAGTGGAAGGGGCAGAGTAAGATGCCCTCACTTGGCAGTTTCTCTGGACTGTGGAGGGAAAAAACAACAAGACAGTTAGCAGCAGTGCCCCCCATTGGCCTGGGGTGGTATAACATACCTGGGAATAGCTTGTGATCAAAGTTGCAATGAATGATGTAATAGGTGTTTTTGCATCCAGCAATTTGGATAATGTGGAAAACGTTTGTTGCGGCTTTAGCTAGCAAAAAGTCCATTCATGGAATCAAGGCATTGCATGTTTGTGACACTATAAATTTGAGTTTTGTGATGGACGGCTGGCAGCTCAACCCAGCCAGGATGCCCAGAGAATAAAAGGATGGGGGAGGGCATCAACTTTTGGACACTGCCTCCCCCAAGATGCTAGATAGCAGCTCCACTGGAGTATAGCGGTGCTCCGGATTCCTGCAGGGCATCCTGGTATTTGGAGTTCAGTTTCTCAACCCTGTTTGGCGCTGTGGGTGCCACCTGGGGAGTCATACTTTCCCTATAGCTTGGAAGAACTAATGGATCATGTGGATGGGAGCCCCGAAGTACTTCTGGGCTGAGTAAAGAACTTGAGTTCTCCATTTGACCTGTAAGTGCTAGTAAGTCATGTGGGAGGAAGAACATAAGCACTTCTGGGTCGGGCACTAAATAAAGGACTGGTGGAGACACAGCAAGCAAGCCAGAGTCAGGAGGAGGTGGACAACGCTTGCTGGGAGGGGTGGAGGAGAAAGAACTGTGATTGTTGATTTACTTGTGTTTATTGTGGTTGTGGTGCTTTGGGCATGATTATTAAGAAGAAAATAATTAAAATGCTACTTAGTGCTTTTACTGAGTGTGTCTGTTGGGGTTAAAGGGCACAGCGACCCCTAGCGCCTTACAGTTTGCATGTTGTTATGATTTGCTTTCTGTGACTGAATACATAATCGTCTTATATCATATTGATTATAATGATTGATTATAATGGATTTTGGTCTTAATTGTCGTCTAGGTTATTGACATATGAACTTCAACCACATCTCCTGGTCCTTTGCTCTTTTTTATGCCATATACGGTGTATGTACGTGTTGGCACAATTGGATTTAAATGCTTTGGGAACTTTAGTATTTCATTACTGGTGTGTTATATTTGTGAATAGGTGCAGCACTCTAGACCTTCCCAATGCATTTTAAAGGGCATTTTTAAAAATGAGAAGGTATGTCAGAGGTAGGAGAAGGAGCATCCAGGCTCAAGAAATACATGAGAGAAGAAAAATAGTGCAGTGTTTTGTGAAGTTAAGTAGTGTGGCTACCCCATTTTGGAAAGAATTATAAAGTTCTGCTCCATGGTGCACAGTAGTGAGAGAGTATGGTATCAGCTATGATCTGTATGTATTAGTGTTCTGTCTGCAATGCTGTCCTGCCTCCCCACACACTGTGCACCACAGTCAGCTCTGACCAAGTGTTCCTCCTTTTAAAAGGCTACTTTTAAATGCTACATAAAGAAACAGTGTCAAAACAACTCTCAGCATGCATGACACACTCTATTAAAAATCGCCTTACGGGAGCTGCAGCACACAGCTGAGTGCTTGAATTCCTGCACAACACTGTTTTGCTTGAAAACTAAAATAAAACAGTTGTTCTTTGAAAAGTCAAAAATAGATAGATGGGAGATATATTAATAGCTGCAGTTTTTTTTAAACAAGTATTTCTCTAATACCCTAAGAGAATATGCAGAGAATATAACCGGATCATGTTACTATTTATTTCCCTCTGATGTTTTAGACAAAAAATTCAAATAGAACCAAGTCTAAAAAAAGATCTCTGATAGATAGATAGATAGATAGATATCTGACATAAACCTTTATTATTCAGTGAGTTACTAAAAACCAGAACATTTAATCTGTATAATCGAAATGATAATAATACTATTTTGCGTGAAAGAAATTAAGACAAAATGGCATGAGTCACCATAATAGAACATCTCCCCACTCCATTAAAGTACACAGTGCCTCCCTTGGTTCACCACTTCCTGGATCGTTTTAGTTTGGTTAATGAGTTTGTAATGAGTTCACTCTGCTTTTAATTAAAACTTTAAACATTAATGATATATCTGTATTCAGTACATTCTTCTCTTTGTTCCTTCTAGTTTATACAATCTGAAGCTTTTTCTACCTTTACAGAAAATCTCACAATAAAATTGTATTTAATACTTGGGATATATTATCAGCCCAAAAGCTAAATCACCTCTAACAATTATCTGTCCAGTTCCCTGGAAAGAATATTAAGACACTTAAAGAGCAATGGGAATCAACATTCCTAATATAGCATTGAAGTGCAGTTTACTTCCATTTCTACCTCTTTCCATACAATTAATTATTATACTTTTTCGGCATGGCAATCTTTTCTTTCAAATCCAAAGACATTCTTTGCAGGAACATTAAGCTGGAGCAAATGCTGAATTCTGTATCTCACTAAAGAATCTTTCACAGGTACATCCAAAGGTCTTTATGATGTGAACTCTAAAACTATGCAGCATCATTTTAGTCTTCATGAGTACTTGAATTACCATAACCTTTTCCTCCAGTTCTTTAACAGTCACTGTTATATTCCTAGAGGATTGCTAAGCATATCGTCAACCTAGCAGCCATTTTTATACCTTAGGGATAATCTAACACTTCCTTAATTAGTAAAATCCACATTGTCTAAACTTCCATTACTCTCTAAAACACTTAAAAAGAACTTTACAATATGAACATCTTTAATAATCGTAGTTTTAGGTGTTAATATACTGTAATTTAGTTTTTTTGTGAGAACCTAAAAAAACTGGGCATTGGTTATAAATGCATTCATCTGTTATACTGTATTCTGTGGACATTTCATACTATAAATTCTATTCAGCTTCGCCACAGACACCAAACCATTGGGGACTTTAAAAGAAGATTGCTGGCTGACATTAAGATTTAGCTGTCATCATGTCTCAATCAGCAGTAACTTCGTATGTAGTCTGACTGGCAATCTGTTTATCTATTGTCATAGACAACATGGAATAGTTGGCATTTGGGCTAGGACGAATGGTTTCTTACCTGATTGGGGAACCTATATAATAGAAGGATGCAGATAGATGGAAGCCCCGGCCAGGTTGGTTAGTGATTCCTTTCACCGTTGGGAATTTGTCATATGGGAAGGACAGAGGAAGAGACTTCTTTCTAGGCTATGTGTTTCCCCAATTTGTGGGAAGGCAGCATTCCTCTAGTAGGGCTCCTGTTTGGATACCTGCAAGGCTGCATGGAAATTGTAGATCTGGTGGGCAGCCCTGTTGGAGTTCTTGGGTACCACCAGAGAGAACAGGCTTCCCTGTCAGGGAGAGGTTCTGTTTGACCCAGAAGTGCTTCTCTATGGTGGCCTTGCTAGACCAGAAGCAATCCCAGGTCCTCATTGAAAAGGTGCTGCTCCACCTTCATGGGGTAAGTCAGAGTCAGGAGAGAAGTTGGGTGAAACTCATCTGGAAGGTTTGCAGATGGAAGAGTTGTACTGTTGGAAATGTGGATTGTTGAAAGGAAAGGCCTGTAATAGGTATTTTGTAAAATAAATATATTTTATTTAACCTAGAACTGTGTTGGTGTGGTTTTGTCTGGAATTTGGAGCTCACAGACACACCCTACAGGCCACAATATCTATGTGTTGTTTATATAGCCCTTTTCATATCTATCTATTGTGGCCACCAGTGGGCACACCAGCTCCCTAATCCCAACACAAAAAGACATGGACACAATTTCAGCACAACACACAAGGCTTTATCCGAGTGGGAAAAACTTCACAAATTGTTTCCCACATTCCAGCACCAAGCACAGCACTATAAACACAATAAACACACTTTTTTCTTTCTTTTCTTCTTTTTCTCTCTGTCTCCAACTGCCTCCACTCATCCTCCAGCAAACTTTGTCCTCCACCTCCCAACTCTGGCTCCTCGAATGAGATGTGGTTGTTCCTTATATTCAGAATCCCGGGAGTACTTCTGGTGTTGCATAATTGTGGCCTGGGAGTACTTCCAGGTAAGGTGGGAAACCCTATATAAAAGGGCTCAGCAGTTTCAGCAGCACCCCCCAGCAGCACTGAATTCCATACTTTAGCACCAATTCCCATTCAGAGATGTGGGAATCTGAGATGCCTCACAACCCAGGAAGGCTGCCAAATAGCAGCTCGGGGGAGATGGCGCTTTTCATAAACCATCTCCCTATGTCCTTCTATCTATCTATCTATCTATCTATCTATCTATCTATCTATCTATCTATCTATCTATCTATCTATCTATCTATCTATCTATCTATCTATCTATCTATCTATCTATCTATCTATCTATCTATCTATCTATCTATCTATCTATCTATCTATCTATCATTAGGTCATCTTTACCTATCTGTTTCTACATTTTCATTACAGCCACAAACACATAACCCCCAACCACAATGAGACAGTACAATTTTCATCTATTAGATAGATAGATAGATAGATAGATAGATAGATAGATAGATAGATAGATAGATAGATAGATAGATAGATAGATAGATAGATAGATAGATAGACTGGGTGAGTGAAGCAAATTTAGCACCAGGGTATGGCTGACGAAAGCATTTTGGGGTGCTGGATCTGTTCACTTCTTCATGCTGCATAATTTCAGTTTCCAATCACTGGGCAGCAAGATAGAGTGAGAGAGAGAGATAGAGGAGCTCTCTAGCTTCTGGCAAGTTTTTTTCTTTTTTCAGGGGAGCGCTGTAGCCTAGCCGAGCGCAGGCTAAAGCAATCTATCTCCATTACCATCAGCGAAATTAGATCTGTCACCTTGAACCATGAAATTAATCAATATTTCACCCAATTCCCCCAGTGCAGGCAGGGAGCATTAACACTTGGTGAGCGAGATCCACACGTAATGTCTCCAGTCACAGCCTGGCAGACAGCACAATCTCCAACAAGTTTTTTTTCTGTAATCATTACATTTTGCACCCTGTCTCCCCACACACAAAAAAAACGCTTGCTTCATTTTTCACCTCGTAGAAAGGCCACTTTCATTAAAGCATAAAGTATTAGCTCAATGGCCTTGGTGACAATAAGTATACCCCAAATCAATTTTAACTGAATATATAATATAACATTTTTCAAAAATTCTAAATCACTCTAAACAGGGTGGTTTGCAATCCTTTAATAATTACATGACTTTAATATTGGTTCCCTCCTAATCTTGTGCAATTTAAGAACATATTATCTCATATTTTATTCTTTAACATTCAGCCCTGTTGTGTTTCTAGGCAAAATGCCTAGAATTCTACATTTAGCACATGTTTATCTTTTACTCTCCATGCATCTGCCTTTGACGTTCCTATAGACGAGCAACCAGCTAAGAGCAAGGTTAATAAGCAATTTCTTATTTGTAGTTTCATGTCTCACTTTCATTTTTTTCAGTCTAAGACTATGTCCACCCCAAGACCTTCCAAGTTCTTCTTTCTGAATAATGTCCATTATTGTCCATATGTGACTGGATATTGTGCTACCTATGGGAGGTGCAGTGGTTAGCATTGCTATATCACAGATCTGGGGTCCTAGCTTCTAATTGCACATTTGGTTGCTGTCTTTTTGGTATGTGCATCTTACTTCCATCTCTACTTGGGTTTTTTCTGGGATCTTTCAATTTTCTCCCGCATCTCCCACATCCCTAATGTAAATTACCTCTGCGTGAGAGTGGTTGGGTGTGTGCATTCGTGGACCCTTTCCAAAACTGAGAAGACAACCAGCATAAGAAATTCAGATTGCAATCCTGCATTAGATTAAATGTAGGAGCACCTTTGGAGGACTAGCCATACCTTCAGTGTGATACTTGAAAGGGGCCTCTGAATATTCTATGGCAGTTACAAATAGCTCAGGATAATATCCCAAGGTTGGCACTAAAAAAAAGGAAAGAATGATATAGAGGAAGATTGATGACCTAAGTATTTTTCTGGATCAGCTGCATATCCTTGAAGTGTGTTGTTCTTTCCAGTAGGAGTTTTTCCAAACCTTTGGCAGTCCCTAAATGCCCTCCTACCACAATGTGCTTAACTCCTTTGAATGACAATAACTGTGATACTAACTTACCTTTACTACCAATATGAATATCTCAATTGTTGGGGTGTAGTGGGGCTTGATCTCACCCTAAGTGCTGATTCATATTTTACTCAGGACATCCTCCCATTCAATATGAGCACTACTTTCCTCAGAGCCCAAGTGTAATTATATTTCTTGTACTGGCCCTGATTGTGTTTGTGATATGTTTCTCCCTTTAAACAATTAAACACTTTTGCAGTATAGTTGAAAGTGGCTAATTAGTTAGGCTGGCAGGAGTTAATGTGCCTGTTCCTCTCATGGAGGCTATCATATTAGGTGTCTTGCTGCTGATAGGAAATTATCTTTTTGTAGCATAACAAAATGAAAACAGTTCAAGAATGAATATCTTGTTAAGGTCACTGGCAGCCAAGGACTCTGCCCTTCATACATACATCAGTGATTTCATTAATTGCAAATGCCAACGAAAAGGAAGAGGTTGCTGGGAGCTGTGATTGTCGCTGGTAAAGAAACCCCATTTAAAGCCTTTGTTTATTCAAAAGAATCCCCAGGGAAATTTTAGGTTTAACAATACTATTTATTTACTCTGGGGTTTTTACTGCAAAAGACCCCGAATGGATCGTTGGTGCACTATCCACATTTGTTGTTCTGAATATCCTTCATGCACGCATCTTCATACAGTAGATACTAAACAATTGTTCACATTCTAACTTTCTCAATGTCCACCTCGCTTGCTCTCCTGACACTCTGTCAGACGCCTCCTCCAGATGTACAATTGCGTAATGCAGCTCCTTTTCCTTTCCCAGTTGTTTGTTCTAATTTTGCCCAGTAACAAAGATCATATCTTTTATTCCCTTCCTGAAGAATATTTTGTTACTTTTTCCTTGATCCCTGATTTTTTTTCTGTAGCCCTCTTTCACCCACCTTCACTTGTTCCAAAAGCTTTTGCTTGACATGACCCACACACCAATGAATCTCTCTTCCCTTTGTGTACTGTAATAAGCACACTTCTTTTCCAAGCCTCAGGGATACTCTCTTCACACACAATTATGTTGGACAGATCTATCAAGCATTCAACTCCAGGACCTTCCTCTACCTGTAGTGCCCCTTCATTTTTTAGCATTTTTGCAACTTTCTCTTTCAATACCCTACAGCTCAGTTGCTGCTTATTTCATAATAGTGATGGAGGTGTTGACTAGGGAACAGTGTGAAAGAATGCTGTGGGGCTTCTCCTATGTTGATTATGTTGTATTGATTGCAAAAATTGAATTGGAATTGAAGGAGAAGATACTGAACTGGAGAGCTAGTTTGAAAATGTAACCAGTTGTTGTAAGTGGAAGCATAAAAGAAGTGGTGGAGTGTAAGATAGTCTACAAGTGGTGAGTGCATCCTTTGTTTGAAGAAAGTGTGTGGGTACAGAATGCTGATATATTAAGTGTGAATTTAGACATTAGCAATAGTGGAATGATGGTATAGGTGAAAGGTGCATAGAAGAAATATTCACAAAATCGACACTGATTCTGACTCTAAAAGAAAGCTGTGCTCAAAGGAAGTGAGACATGAACAGATAGTAATACTGCAAATCCTTTCTCTGACACACTAACACTGAGGATTTTAAGACAACAAATCATTCAGCAGAAGTGTGTCAAGAAATGCTACCGGTGCTAATTTATACCAAGAGCAATACGCCAGCATAATGCTTCACTGTGACTATGTGTGATGAGTGGTCCATGGTGCAGGGCAACTTTATGAATAAATAATCATGCTGTCATTGCTCCCTCCTGGGTATGACGTTAATCTACCCCCAGCCCTGCAAGCAGGTCCTCTAACCTACAGGGAAAACTTGGGAGTTGGTGGCAGGATTGGCACTCCAGCCACCATAAAAAAACCTCATACTGTTCCAGTGTTGTAATGAGGTGTCACCCACTGCACTCGGGTCCCAATCCAGGTGGTCCCAACCTTCTCCTCCTCCACAAGAGGATGAAGGCTCCAATCAGGTACAGGTGTACATGAGTGCACTTCACTCCGTGTTTGCTTGAGGTACTGGCTGACCAGGCCACATACTCGTACAGAGGCAGGTGGATCAGTCAGGTGCCTCGATGATGCCACAGAGGGCACAGCTCCTCGCACCTGCACCCAATTAGACAACATAAGATAAAGGAGCCTGCACTTGACAGAAGGGAAAAAAAATTGAGAAGAGAACAGAATGAGATGGAGGATAATAGATGGGAGAAAAGGCAGGAATGAGGGAGAGTCAGTGCACAGGCGAGCAAAAGAGTGAGAGAGAGAGAGACTAGGCAGGCAGTTGGGAGGAGAGCCCCTTAGGAAGAGCATGCAGCCAACACTCAGGGGCTAGAGAAGGCTACTCCAGCTGAGCAACCAAAGAAATGGAGTAACCACCTGATGCTGCATCCACGTAAGTCTGGGAAGGCAGCGGAAGTTGGAGAGGCTCAGATGGGGAGACCACATGGAGGTCCAGATTGGGAACCCCACTGGGTGCCATGGGACAGTAGGGACCTGGACCTGAGGGTGAAGAATGGATGTACCTGTCAGTTGGGTGTCTCCTCTGCTTCAAGATCCTGTTTGGGGTTAGTAGAGGAGATGTTGATTTTAAAGGATTGCACTGGGGACTGAGTTTTAAGGACAGCTTCCTGCATAGAGCTTTAATCTCATTTTGCTGAATTATTTCATTTTAACCTCCAGAATGACTTGTTTTTATGGATTATATATTTATTGATTTACCTTTTTCACTGCACTTTTGGTCACTTGACTTGTTGGATTTTAATTAAAGCACTGAATCACTTTCACACCTACCCCTTGCTTCTGCATGTGTGTCCTCATTTGCTAGGCTTATCCCTCGGGTACGTTATCGATAGTAGTGGGTTTGAAAGGCACCCGGAAGTAGCCAGGAGCATGGAGCTGACATGCGCCATCACACAGTGACAGCCAAATCAGAAGTTTCCTTTCTTTTTAAATTTTCTTTCTTTTTTCTCATTCTGGCTGTGTTCAGACCTTGTTGTATGTGTATATATATTTCTTTATCTATCTATTTATGTATTTATTTAAAGAGCTCCTGTAAAAATCCACATTTGCCCCTGGGAACGAACAACTTTCTATCTGTGTAAGAAAAAATATGAAAATGATAAGATGCATGGGTGGAATGTCACAAAGTAAGAAGAAAAGGAATGCGTAGTTAAGAGAAGGACATGGTGTGGAGTCGATAAATGCTGTACTGAGCAGAAATACACTAAGGTGGTTTGGACATGTGGAGCAGAAGACAGAAGATAACTGGGTGAAGAGGTGCACCATGTTGGAGGTGCAGGGGATAAGGCCAAATGGGAGGCCAAAGAAGATATGGTTGGAGGTGATAGCTTGTTTTCTGAAAATAATGGGTCTCATCACAAAGGTTTACTGATTAAGAAGGAGACAGTGAGAATTTTGCATTGAAAAGGATCAGAGAATAAGACGTAGTTAATCGATCAGTTGTCATGTTCAAAACACTAATCAATAATCAAAGACCATCTTATCTTACACAAGTTCTTTAACCAGAAGACGTTTTGAAGTAAGAATTACTCACCAAAAGTTTTCATCCTAATCTTAGATACCCCAAAATTGTATGGGTTGACTTTTATACTGTCACTCTGATGATGTCACACATTTCTGCAGTATTCTGTATAGACTGCCAATGCAGCTAATAATGCTAAAGTCTCAAAATGGTAACACCCATAACTAAAGTAAATGGCACTGTAGCAATAGAGTAAAACTATTTAACTCACCCAGGAACACTCCCAGACAAAAACAAAGGCAAGAACTGAATTCTTTCATAAAAAATAAAACAAAGCAATAACAAAACTGATGAAAGTGCTCTGTCCCTTACTAATTTTGTTCATTTTGTTTTATTTTCTATATGTTTAGTTATGTTTCTATGTTTTTCTTTGTAAGTGGTCTTGTTATTTCATATTTTCATTTGATCTGTTTTTGAAATTACTGTGATACCATTATGTTTGTCAATTCAGTTTGTTATTTTCCTTGTCTGTTATATGTTGAGCCCAAGCACTGACTGTCCTTGCTCAATTTAAAGGCCTGAAAAGCCCCAGCCTAATGCCAAGGAATTAGTACCGGATTGTGTTGTTCAGCACTGCTTTCTGAAATCCCTTTTGAAATTTTGTAACTTCTTGGTTTGGACTCTTTAATTTATGGAATAATTTGCTGCTCCCTTGGTTTCAGATTTTGGCTTGCTTTTGAGGTACTGTAACATTTAGTAAACTCCTCGAACATTTTTTTTCAAAGCACAACTTCTTATTTCTTATCTCCTTTTGGAATATTATTTATTATAATGAAAGGTAAGTCTGCTTTGTTCTTTGGGAAAAGTTTAGACTTTTTTGATGCCTTATTGCCATTTTTTAAAAATATAGTTCTGAGTATACAGTACTTTTGGAAAGTACTGACTGCAAGCCTGAATTTGAGTTTTGAAGCTAGGCCTACTTCGTGCTTTTGGTTATCTTAGAGTTGGAAAGCCTACTTTTTGTTATTGAAGCCTCTTTTGAATTATGTGAGCGATCACAACACCTAGGACCATAGAGACAGGTTGACATTTACTTGGAGGCCATCCAGGTGTCCTGGGTAAACCCAGAAAAATGGCAATTAAACCATGAAAATGTTGAATATGCTTTTTATAGCACAATGCATACCATAGCACACTTAATCCAGCATTATCCAAGTTACTGGGGAATTTGAGCCTATCCTGGCATCAGTGCCAGTCCTTTACTGGGCCAAACTCATGCACACGACAACATGTTGCCAGAACAATCTGACCTGGAGCCATCAAAGGAAGACCCATAAAGGTGTGTAGAAACTCTAAACAGATGTCAAACAGTTGTGGGATTTGAACTTAATATGGTGGATCCTTGTGACAAAAAGTGGCCAAATATTACAACCATTATAAGGCAATTTATGAAATTCACGAACTGTCTGAAAGCTCACATTCCTACATGCAGTATTAATGTGTGTTGAAATGTGTACAAGCAGTCAAATAATGTGAAAACTACACACAGTTAACATGCTACTGTGAGTTGAGAGAGTTGCAAGATCAGAGATGTTGACAAATTTAAGCCATCCACTAATCAATATTTATGGTGCGGTCCTTGTATCTTTTTCCTTATTATAAGTCAACCTGCAGATCTGATTTCAGTGATCCTTCTCTGATACACACTAAATGTGTCTTCCAAGAAGATATATTTGTTCAATGAGTAGACATTTATATTTGAGGCCTTCTTGAGCAAAAAGAGCCTGCAATCAAGGATTTCATAAGTCAATGAAAAAAGGGGTTTCAGCAATACAGGGCTACTTGACATTCAATTTGCGACATAATTAATCTTCTTTGGATTCGAATAGAGAAACATTTAGAATCAAACTATGTTTTAACCTTAAAAATAATAACGTGGTTCTTTCCTCTTATTTTCACATTTCATATGGAATGCTGGATGGCACTGTGGGTTGTGCTGGGTCTGAATCCTGCACCCAATTGTTGTCCTTGTGTAATTTTCACCCCTTCTGTGTGTTTGCATACATAGGAGCACAAAAAATGCAAGAAATGAGAGGAGACCATTCACTCTTTCAGACTTGTTTATTTAGTTAACACCTAAGTTGTCCCAATATTTCATCCAAATAATTCTTAAAGGTTGTCAAGGGTTCTGCTGGCTCAGTAGTTTCTTCCAGATTTCCACAACTCTTTGCTCAAAAAAAGTGCTTCTTGGCTTCAAGCCTAAATGCACTTCCCCATAATTTCCATTAGTGGAACTCAGGCTGAAATATAGCAGTTGTTATCTGCACAGCTTCACATGCTGCCATACCTTTCTTGTAGTATGGAGACCCGAACTACACACAATACTTCAGATGTGGTCTCAACTATTGCATTATATAGTTTGAGCATAACATCCCTTGTATTAAATTCAACAGTTTTTATAATATAACCCAATATTTTATTGGCTTTTTTAATTGCTTAGATGATCAGAACCTTATTTTAAAACATACCCCTACGTCCTTTCCAGAAGTTGCATCCTCTAAGACAATGTCTCACATCTTATGTTTATAATTGATGTTTCTTTACTTATGTGTAGCACTTTGTGCTTTTTAAACTGCATTCTCCGGGTGTTTGCCTGGTTGTGAAGCATGTCCAGGTGTGTTTTTGCTGCCCCCACAATTTCTGCCATTCCTCCAATTTTAGTGTCATCTGCAAATTTCAGAAGTTTACTAACAATCCCAGAATCAATGACATTAATATAAATGAGAAAACGTAATGCACCCAGAACATACCAATGAAGATCTCCACTGATGATCTCAATCCACATGCAGCATGTTTCTCTTATCTGTACTCTTTGTCTCCTGTCGGTTAACCAACGTGAGATCCAGTTTTGTAGGTTACCTTTGATGCCTACAGCTTCTAGCTTTAGAATTAATATTTGGCGTGAGACTGTATCAAAGGCTTTTTCAAAGTAAATTATGGCAAATGGTTTCCTTTTATCAAATATTCCGTTTGGCTGTTCAAAAAATCAAAAGATTGGTGTGGCAGGATCTTACTCTTATAAACTAATATTTAGTATATTATTTTCATCTGTGTACTTTTCTAATTCATCCATCCATCCATTTTCCAACCCGCTGAATCCGAACACAGGGTCACGGGGGTCTGCTGGAGCCAATCCCAGCCAACACAGGGCACAAGGCAGGAACCAATCCCAGGAAGGGTGCCAACCCACCGCAGGACACACACAAACACACCCACACACCAAGCACACACTGGGGCCAATTTAGAATCGCCAATCCACCTAACCTGCATGTCTTTGGACTGTGGGAGGAAACCGGAGCACCCGGAGGAAACCCACGCAGACACGGGGAGAACATGCAAACTCCACGCAGGGAGGACTCGGGAAGCGAACCACTGCGCCACCGTGCCGCCCCTTTTCTAATTCATTTTTTAATTATTGATATCCTCAGAGCACTCTGGGTTTCTTCTCACATGCTGATTAGGTAAATGGCGATTGCCAAATCAATCCTGTGTTGGTGTGTGCATGAGCTGGCCCTCCAATGAACTGACATCCCTTCTCCTGCCTTGCACCAAGCCCTGTTGGAATACACGCCAGTGACCAGCACACCAGAATCTGCATGGTATTCTCAAAAGGGGAAAAAAAAGAAACAAACTTTTTTTTTTGCCTTATTTAATGTCTTTGTTCAGAGAGCAGGTAATCAATCTCATGAGGGAGCTGTGCAATCCTGTCAGACCACCTAATAAGAGGCTCTGCACTCGCACTGGCTATCTGGCCATGGACAGACACAGCTCCCACGCAGTTCTGCGGTAGAGCCCCGGATCAAATCAAGGGGTTAATCAATAGCTCAGAGGTGATAGAGAAGATGCTGCAGGCTGCATTGATTGAAAATAACATGGCATTTACAAAAGAGCAGAATTGTTGCAGTGAATCTAATTCTGATTCACCAGCTGCAGATGAATTACAAAAACACTATTTTTAGCAGCTTTCCATGGCTTTTGCTAATTATGTCATTTTTTATGTTTTTTAATGTTAGAGCTGAAGTTGTGCTCAATTGTTCCATTATTTTCAAAAGACTTTCAAAAGCATGGAAAGCTCTTTGTTTTCATTATTCTCCAGAGACTGTAAAATAAACATTTCTCCTTTGTATCACTTTCACCATTTTCTTTTTTTTTTTGCCTGCTCAGGACCAACAAATGTTATCATTTGTTATTATTGCAGTCCAGCACACAGGAGAATGTTACAATAACATTTGGGGTTGTGCTGAATATAAAAGTGACATTACTTTCACTATAGCATATAAGCATAGACTCTGCCAGGTCTAAGGAAGTGGTCTTTTGGAGTTTTAGGCTTAACAATTGCTTTGGAGTTGGGTTCAAGAACTGGTGACAGGGCCGGATTTATATGAAAAGAGGCCCTAGGCTATTCCACTTATGAGGCCCTTTCACCTTCCATTTTTAAGTTTGTAAATTACATGAGAGATAATAAAATTTTGCTAACAATTTGAATGTAGGCCCCTCTTGATCTTGAGGCCCTAGGCTGAAGCCTAGTTAGCCTATAGGAAAATCCGGCCCTGACTGGTGAGACCAAAAGAAAACTGGGTTTGTTTCCCTTAGACCAGGGGTCCTCAATCACAGTCCTGGAGAGCCACAGTGGCTGCAGGATTTTGTTCCAACCTGGTGGCTTAATTAGAAAGCAATTCTTGCCAATAATTTAATTTCATGGCTTGTTGGTGCTTTAACTCTGCCATGTCAGGTCATTCTCATTTCTTCGATTTTCTTCCCCTTTTTAAGGATATCATCCAAATGATTTGAAGGCTAAAATGGAGGAGTAATTCTCAGTCCTTCACTTTTTTCTCTTCACTTTCCGTCCAAGTATTTAATTAAACCCAACAGTGCATGATAAATACACACAGGTGTAAATGGGGAAATGCTGGTCTCTTGTCATTTGCATGTTATTGCTAATTAGGAGCAATTAAAAACCAAGAAAACAGCTATTTAAGACTAAAATAAGCAATAAGGGTTCAAAATCTTAACGAGTGAGACAAATAAAGTAAAGCAGAAGTGTCACTTGAGCAATAAGGGCTTCTTATTAAGCAATTGGGTTGGAGCAAAAACCTGCAGCCACTGCGGCCCTCCAGGACCGTGATTGAGGACCCCTGCCTCAGACTAATCTAATGTGGACACATTGCAGACACCGACCTTCTAAAATCATCTAAAATAATGAGGTGATTTAAGTCTTTCCCCCTCTTAAAATGTTTTGTTACTTTAGTAGGTGTCAACACATATGCCTTGGGGACAGCTTAGGGGCTCCGGTGATAGTAATTCCTTGTCAATCTGCAGGATGACACTGTATTATAATGCCCCCTCTCTTCTTCCCTCTACAGACTGGATGACTGACAGCTTCATCACCTCTGACGTTATTTCTGGTGTCTGTCCACCTCAACCCACCTTTTCCTGTCTGGCTTTTACTTAACCAGAAGTGTAGCTATCTCGGAGGAGGTACTCCAAACGTCTGAAGACTTTTTTCCTTTTTTTTTTCTTTTTAATGAGTTTATACTTTGTGTTTGTTTTCAGTCATATGGGGTTTGCCTGTGGATACCCCACCTCTTTATGCATGTTTGTGTTTTCCATTACACAAGGTTGTGTGTAGCAGGGCTCTGTGCAGTATGTACAAATCTATAATAAGGGAGAAAAAACAACAGCATAAGTGACAATGAAGGTGACAGTATCTTCTTTACCAGATGTATGTTTTGAAGGGTTTTCGCCATAGCACATTTCATGATTGTTATATGGTGTGGACAGTTGAGAGTGCTGCCACACCCCAATCGTCAGACACCACCACACAAACAAACACAAGTCCTAGGATCAAAATAAGTGATTTATTTACATAAATTCTTCACAATGGTCTTCCAATGCCCTCTTCATCTTTTGCTCTCCACCACACCTCCAGGCGAGCGTTATCCGCCTTGCTCCAGATTGCCTGGATGTGGCAGGTCAGTTCCTTTTATCTTGGAGCCAAGAGTACATCTGGTGCCAGTGCCTAGCTCGATGGAAGCACTTCTGGGTCAGTTGGAAGTCCCAAAGACCACAGAGCACAGCTCCTAATAGCACCAGCCAGGGACCCCCACAGGGTTGCTCTGCAGCCCTACAACTGCCAGCATGCCCTGCAGTTGTCCATGGGTGTACTTGTCCCCAGGGATGAAGCCATCTAGCAGTTCAGGGGAACATGTACTAACCCTGCTCCCTCTGTCCTTCCTTTAAGCTGTCCTTCTGTCTGGGTAATGTTCCTTCATTGATTCCTGCCAGGATGTCAGCATACCCATTCCTTACATCACATCTTTTGCTCTGATCTCTGTGTAGGCAGGGGATCTCCTGCCTCTTTTTAGGTCAGTTTTCTTCCTGTGCCAATCACGGGAAGAGAGTCCAATCCTGCTAGGATGCCTATGTCTGCCTGTCACAACTTACAATGGGTAGGTCACTTTGATCTTTTGTGTCAGAACAATCAAGTCCTGACCAGAATTCTACTGTCATTCAACTCATTTTGATAGCGATAGCCTGGAAGTTTTAATAGCTAATCATATGAAACTGGCTGTGGGAAGATGGAAGAGTGTAGCAGGCTCGAGTATCTATGAAGAAGATATCATTTTGGGCAAACTTTTTGATACCTCCTATATGAAAGGTCTTTGAAGTTTTATATTAGAGTGAAATTAAGTCAAAGAAATAATAATTAAAAAAACACAATCATATTATAATGTAATACACAAAATGTCACTGAAATCATAATTTACAGTATAATGAACAAAATGGAGGAAAATGGAGATAGCAGTTCAGCTGGGTCACAGCATAAGCAAAGTCCACCTACATTTTTAAACCCAAACTTCCATGCTACAATCAGAAGCCATTTGAAAAGGATCAGAAGATGGATTGTAACTCTGCATGTAGCATAAAAACCAAAAGATTAAGAAAACCAGGCATCAATACCAAAAACCTGGGCTAAAGTTTCTATTCAAAAAGGCACTTGAACTGAAGTTCACCAGAAGAGGTAAACACATTGGAACTTCTAACAACAATCTCAAATGTCACTAGGAATGCAGTGCTGGCTTTTAAAACCATGACATCCTATGACACAATTACTGGGAAGTGCGGCTTAGCAACTGGGTCCCAACGCCCTACCAAGAGGTACTCAAAATGGTCTCACCACTGCATAAAGAAAATGGTGTTGCGGTATATCAAACACATAATTTCCCTCTGGGATTAATAAAGTATCTATCTATCTATCTATCTAATAATAATAATTTGTAAATAAATTATACAATACAGGGAGATTTTCTGAAGTCCAAAACATTTAACAAATATCAAAATGACCTTGAAACAAACTTTATTAGGAGCAAAAAAAAATTTAAAAAAATATATATACATATATATATTGTCACAGGAATGACAAAAAGACATTATAAAGGTTCGGGGCAGCCACCTGTATAATATATCCTGGCTGTAAAAAGGTAATTTTCAAGAGCTGTTTACAAGACAGAGTCCAAAACAGAACTGATTATATGAAGTCAAGCCGTAAAGGCCATCACCGGCTGGAAGGGGAAGTTACATCATCAGAGGTGGAACCGGAAATGACGTCATCAGAGGCGCCAAAACCCTGTGGGATTTCCTGAGAATGGTCTGCAAGGGATTAAGAGGGACAATTAGTGCACCTCACCGCCCCCTGGTCAGACGTGGAATTGCCATTATTCAGGTCCTTTAGTTGACTTCTACTTGCACGTTTGTGACAATATACATACATATATATATATATATATATATATATATATATATATATATTGTGATGGATGGTCGGCAGTTCAACCAGGACGAAACCCCCAGGACGCTAGATGGTGACTTCCTTGCAGCTTAGCGGTGCCCCGGATTCCCGCAGGGCACTATGGGAGATGGAGTTCGGCTTCACAGCCGTGCTGGGTACCGTGGGTGCCACCAGGGAACGTTGCAGGGAGACACAGGGATGTTTATTTCCAATATAGCCGGGAAGTACTCCCAAGTCATTGGGGCAGAAGGACAGAAATGCTTCCAGGCTAAAGAAAAAATGTAATTCTCCATCTGACCTGGAAGTGCTGACAAGTCACATGAACAGAAGAGGAGAAGCAGTTCTGGATCAAGAACTATATAAAGGACTATGGGAAACCCAACAAGAGAGCCGGAGTTGAGAGGGAGTGTGACGGAGCTGCTGGGAAGAGAGAATTGTTTAATTATTGCATTATTATTATAGTTATTGCCTGTCTGTTGTGGTGGAGGTGCTTTGGGGCACTTTATAGAAGAAAGTAAAAAAATATTCTTAGCACTTTTAACCTGTGTTCAGTGTTTGTCTGTTGGGGTAAAGGTGAGCAACAGCGCCACCAAATGTCCACTTTGTGACAATATATATATATATATATATATATATATATATATATATATATATATATATATATATATATATATATATATATATCTTTGCATAAATCATAACAATGAGAGATGTGTGTTACACAGCTCAACATATACTTCAACATCCGTAATGACTGCATTTTGGTATTTTCGTAAGTTTATCTTTTGTTTGGTTCATCAAGGAACATTTTCACTTGATTATTTCCTTAATTATTATTATTTTTGAAAAAGTTCATTTCAATTAATATCTTGGTTTGCGATGGTTGCTGCTATTTTGGGCAAGTTTTATGGACTCATGATGGATGGTATTTAGCAGTGTGTTTTTGTAGTTTCCACTGCATGTTATCACATATGTCACACTTGAGAAGCTGGTGCTTTGGACAAATCATCATCTAAACTTGTGTATATTTGCACATCTTCTTGTTAGTGTGTGCTTACTTTTCAAATATGCTCCTCGGTTAATGAAGTCTGTGCTTTGATACTTTGACTACAATCCCGTTCTTCTTTTTTGCTTTTTGACCTTAATTTTTGATTACTGTTTTGGGTTTTGTAAATGATAGATAGGACCGAAGTCAGAATACTAAACTTTGTCTTAGTTTTTGACTGTGTTTCTTCTGGTCACTTGTGTGAAAAAATGTGCCTTTATTTTAGAAAGACTTATCTAATTGTTTCTTATTTTATCCATCTCCAAGTTTTATTTTTTCCTTTATTACTTTTCATGTAAGGCACAACAACATTATCAAAGCTGCTGTAATTGTTATGCTGGGAAATATGGAAAAACAAAATCGCCCCTTATGAATACATGGAATAACCCTAACCCTAACCCTAACCCTAGCCTAGCTGGTTTGATACTCATTAGGTTTATAGGTACAGGAGGCAGAAGGACAAACATTCTTTAACACATTGACTGCCACAGTAACAACAGGTAAATTTGTTCCTGATGTCAATGTAAAATCAGAGTGTTTTTTTAACATACTAATTAAACACATTTTTTATTGTGCTTAGCTCAAACAAAAAAAATATTTTTTCGAAAAAATTGAGTTAACTGGTAGTTGGCACATAAAATAGAAAATTCTCCTGACATGTATTTGACAGTAAATGTGTTACTTTTAACAAATTTTGGCCCAGTATCATATTCACGTCTTGATGTCATATAGGGACAATAGGGTTTCTTTCAAATTGGAAGTATTCCATTGTGATCAATCTGTTGCTGTCTTTCTTGTTATATTTTAACCCACGCAGGTTAGGGATACCCCCTCCCCCATCAATGACTTTGTGGTGAATTACAAATCCATTATATTTTTTGCAGCGCAAAATACATTCTGTCAAAAACAAATGAATAAGGTCCATTGGGTGGAAAGTAGCGCTGGCAAAGTATGTACACTCATCTGCCATTAGTCGTGCTATTCCTGGTGCTCTGTTTGACTTGGGCAGCATACAAATTTTTTTTTTCTTTGCAGAAATCCTCCCACAAACATAGCTGACACACACATTTGCCTGACAAGCTGCTTCATGTGTTCATTGCCCTTTTAGATCACAGCTCATCGTTTCCATCTGTGCCCATCAGCGCAATATTTGCAACGTGCTTTCCCTTTTCTGTCATCATCCAAATCAGGATGTTCAATGAACTGAATAGTTAAACTACCATATTTTGCTTTAGGAAATTCAGAAACAAAAGCTATCCAAAAAGATTGTTTCCACCTGAATAATGGGTGCAAAAAGGAAATATTTGTCATAAAATGTTTCTATTTCTTGCACTCACTGGTGTAACGTTTCACTTCTTTCATAATGGTGGAGACACAGATCTTTCCAGTGTGGATAATGCTCAGAATTACAAGGGCTGGCAGGTAAGGCTATGATAACTGCTTTTTGAGTCATTTTCATTGAAATTTGTGTTTAAGAGTTAACAGAAAATATCAAAAGTAAAAAAGTTTATAACCTGTATGCACTGACTTAAATGCATGGTATGAATGTAGAGTGTTGAACAGTGTGAAACAATCTGGAAAACCATATTGAATAATGATACTTTTAGTCTTTGAATGGAAATGAACAAACACAGTATGAAGGCTTCTGGTCAGCACCTACCACAAGCCATCACCAGCCAAGACTCAAATCTACAAACAGTGAGCATTCCAGTCAACAGATCACAGACAGACTCAAGGCCCTGAGGGAAAGAGGACCTGGAGTACTGTATGAGGACGTGGTGTAGGATCTCTGAAATCAATAATGGCTTAGTCTCTGCTTTGCTGCTCCTTTGTAACTGGCATTCTGAGTTTGTTGTACAGGGTTGCTTTTCATGGGTTAGGATTTTTGGGAGTCTAGGTACAATCGCTCATGTTATCTTCCTATTTTGACATTCTTTAAAATTTTGATCTTTGGATATTATCTTTAGTGTGGTTGTGTCTTATGCGTAAATGCCTTCATTTGGACACCCTATTGGTACAGGCTGCCTTCCTGGGACATCACTACTACACAAATGTACATGTTTACTCACATCTGATTTTGTGAAAGCAACCTTATATATTTCAGTTGTTACTCTATATTAGTTGTGTCATGCTCAAATCCAAGAGGAATAAAATGGCTGCAGGTTTTCTGTCAAGCCAGTTTGTTAATTAGTAGCCAAGTATTTGTTATCTATCTATCTATCTATCTATCTATCTATCTATCTATCTATCTATCTATCTATCTATCTATCTATCTATCTATCTATCTATCTATCTATCTATCTATCTATCTATCTATCTATCTATCTATCTATCTGCCTACTCCAAGGCTTCCTCCCGGTTGGACATGCCTGAAACACCTTCCCAAGGAGATGTCCAAGAGGCATCCTAATCAGACAACTGAACCATTTCAACTGGTTCTTTTCACTGTGGAGGAGCAGTGGGTCTATTTTGAGTTCCACTTAAATGTCTGCACTTCTCACCTTATCCCTAAGGCTGAACCCAAAAATTAATTTCTGTTGCTTGTATCCACAATCTAGTTCTTATGGTCACTATCCACAGCTCATGACCATAGATAGATAGATAGATAGATAGATAGATAGATAGATAGATAGATAGATAGATAGATAGATAGAGAGATAGATAGATAGATAGATAGATAGATAGATAGATAGATAGATAGATAGATAGATAGATAGATAGATAGATAGATAGATAGATAGATAGATAGATAGATAGATACTTTATTAATCCCAAGGGGAAATTCACAAATTCACATAGGTGAAGATGGGAAATTTTTATCAACCAGTAAATCAAGAGCTTCCTTCTTTACCATGTCTGACCAGTAGTACTTTCACATGACTGCAGATGCTGCTACAATCTGCCTGTCGATCATCCATTCCCTTCTTCTATCACTTGTGAACAAGATCTCAAGATACTTAAACTCTTCCCCTTGAAGCAGGAACCCATCCCCAGACTGGAGAGGGCATCTTCACCCTCTTCAGGCTGAGAACCATTATGTCACACTTGAAAGTGCTCATCCTCATATCGACTGCTTCACACTCAGCTGCAATCTTCCCCAGCATGTGTTTAAGGTCACAGTTCGATGAAGCAGGATCACATCATCTGCAAAAAGCATAGGTACAATCCTAAGGCCCTTGAGCTGGACACCTTGCACTCCTTGGCTGCACCTAGAAATTTTGTTCATAAAAATTGGGCAGCCCTGACAGAGTCCCACACCCATCAGGGACAAGTCTGAATTACTGCTAGCAATGCAAACCAAGATTTCGCTGTGGTTGTACAGGGACAAAATAGGCCACAACAGCTGTCCCTGTACCCCATACTCCAGCAGCATCCCTGACAGGACACCCAGAAGGACACAGTTGCATGCCTTTTCCAAGTCCACAAAGCGCATGTAGACAGGTTGGTCATACTCCAATGAACCCTACAGAATCCTTATGAGGGTAAAATGCTGACCCAGTATGGGATGGAATCTACATTGTTCTTTCTGAATGTGAGGCTCAATGAACAGACAGATCATCCATTCCAGAACCCTGGCATAAACCTTCTCAGGGAGGCCTGAGGAGTGTGATTCCTCTGAAGTTGGAAGACACCTTCCAGTGTCCTTTTTTCAAGATTAGGACTGCCACGCCAATGTGCAAACTGTAATATTATTAGATAAGCCTTTAAAACTGCTGATTTTTTTTTCTCTTTTCAGATGTTTTATTTGTAATAAGAAGTCAAGTGAAATGACACCTTTTATTGGCTAACTAAAAAGATTGTAATATGCAAGTGTTCGTGGCTACTCAGGCCCCTTTTTCAGGCAAGATGAGTTGCCTTGAAAGCTTGCATATTGCGATCTTTTTAGTTAGCCAATATAAGGTGTCATTTTGCTTGACTTCTCATTACATCCATAATGGCTTATATGGTACAACACCCTAGTACTACAGATGTTTCATTTGAAATGGATATTATGGCCCTGGATTACTATGGAGCTAAATGTTCTCCTGAATGAAAAAAAGACAGCATTTAAATCTGGTGTTAAAGAAGCTCTGAAAAATGCACAGCAACTGCTGAAGAAAAGGCTGTTTTAAGGAAAGGATCTTAGGAAGACAAAATAGAAAACAAACACACTCAGAATACTATGAAAGATGTGTGGAATGGAGTGAGCATAAATTGCTGACTCAAGCCATCCATCAGTCAGGCCAATGCTAGAAGGGAACAAGGATACAGTTAACACCCTAAACCATTTTTTATAGATCCAATGACCAGTCTCCCAGGCTGCATCAACATCTCCTACAGTTGGAATGGTCTGTGAACAGTTCATCTTTTACCATCAGTATAGGCTGTCCATATCTGAAGACCAAGTAGATAGATAGATAGATAGATAGATAGAGTAAGGAGACAACTGAGGAATCTACACACAGAAAATGCTGTGTGACCACATGGAGTCAGTCCACGAGTTCTTAAGGCCTGTGCTGAACAACATTGTGGTGTCCTCTGCCACCTGTTCAGTCTGTCCCTAAAGGTCCAGAAAGCGGCGCTGCTGTGGAAGACATCCTGCATTGTTCCTGTTCCAAAGAAGGCAGACTCCTCTTCACTTAATGACTAGAGACAAGTGGCACTTACATCTCACATCATAAAGACCTTTGGTTATGTGGTATATCAGTCCACTTGTGATAGACCACCTGGACTCACTGCAGTTTGCCTATCAAACAAAGATTAGAGTGGAGGATGCAATTATCCATCTGCTCCACAAGGCTTATTCTCATGTGGACAAAGCTGTCAGCACTGTGAGGATTATGTTTTTCGATTTCTCCAGGGCATTCAATACCATCCAGCCATAAACTTAGAGATATAAAGGTGGATGAGTCTATGGTGTCCTGGATAATGGACTATATATTGGGCAGACCACAGTTTGTGAGACTCAAGGATTGTGTTTCTGATATGGATGTGAGCAATACTAGATCACCAAAAGGAGCAGTCCTGTCTACTTTTTTCTTCACTCTGTACACCTCAGATTATAAATATAACACTAGGTCATGGCACTTGTAGAAATACTCAGATGATTCTGTGCTTATGGTGTATCAATAAGAGGGGAGGGGGTGAGACAGAGTATAAGAGTCAGGTGGAGTAATTTGTTTCTTGGTGCAGAAAGAATTGTCTACATCTTAACATCAGTAAAATCAAGGAACTGGTTATTGACTTTTTACGCACCAGAAGCCTATATGTTTGATCAATATTCGAGGAGTGGATATAGAAGTGGTGCACTCCTACAGGTACCTGGAGGTCCACACCAATGACAAGTTGTTCTGGTCTTATAATACAGAGGTGCTATATAAGAATGGGCAGAACAGACTTTTTTCTGGGGAAACCTCATTTGTTTAATGTGGGTAGTGACATCCTTCATATCTTCTACAACTCTGTGATGCCCAGAGTGATTTTGTACACTGTGGTGTGCTGGGCCAGTAACGTCAGTTAAACAAAGGCCCGCCTAATCAATAAGCTATTTAAAAAGGCAGGCTCAGTTATATGACACTGTGTCCAGCATGGAGAACACATTGGGCACTCACTCCCTGGGAATATGTTCATTAGAGAACACAGCTTTTACTAAACCAAAAAAAAACCAATATATATATATCACTTTAGCTGGTGTTTTGTTGGTTTGCTTTATATTTCATTATTGTTTGGCTGCTTTCAAAGGAAAAAAGAAACAATTTAGAGTCCCAAATCTTACAAAAAAAGACATTTAAAATTAAGGCAAAAGAAGTATATCCCATTAGCAGCAATAAATTGTTAATAATTCAAAAATGTCTGAAATGAAAACATGGAGTCAGTGTTAGCTCTCTGTAATCAAAACCTGACACTTCTGCTCTATATTTATCTAATCTAATCTAATTTATATGTTACACATATTATCACATACTAAAAAAGGAAAGTTTTGTTTTATTTCATTTGGATTGTGAAACACAGCCACCAGTGGACTGAGCAGGGGTTTACAAAAAATTTAGTGAAGGATTTTTTTTCTTGTGTTTCATGAGCTTCAGTTTAGTTAGCAGACTCCACAAGTTTATTTTCTGGGGCTATTCCATAGTATCCCTGAAGCAGCACCAAACCAGTTACTCTTCAGCCATCATGTTTTGGGGTGTGGCATTTATTTGTATTCTAGACTTTGTGTTCAGTTACTAGGATTGATTTTGTATTGTTTTCATCTCCGTATTGTTTGTGATGCGATGACAGTTTGTACTTGACAGCTCTTGAGCTTCTTGAGGCTTTTTGAGACATGCAATTAATGTCATTGGGAGTGCATATATAATGATCGATATGTTAGATGTTTGAACATTGAAGTTTTGTAGAAAACTAAACAAAAACTCTTTGTGTATCTCTCTCTTTCTCTTTCGATATATATATATATATATATATATATATATATATATATATATATATATATATATATATATATATATATATATATATGTGGTAGTGCTATTTAGATTTCCTTTTATCTGAATTTTTTCTTCTGTTTCTAACTTTGATTCCTGACTTATGATTTTTGATTAGACGAAGGGCAGGCTTGATTCTTGGTGACAACTTCTGGCTTATTTAACGTTTCGTCTTCAAGCCATTGCCATTCATTGTGTTTGCCTTTCCTAGTGCGAGGGATGACATCAGCTGCTTAAGTGCTTCAGCATGGTGGTGGTCCAGTTCCGTGGCAGTTTTTAAATTTTAATTACTCTGTTGTTTGTCTCTTCACGATGTACTGTGCTATGCCACTTCTTCAGTTTTTTTCTCTTCGGCTGCTGAACACATCTTTTTCTTTCACTAATTAATCTCCATCTTTGTGGCTGCGTTCCTTGTTTGTGTCTTATCAGTGAAGCTGCTGAACACATTCAAAGTCTTTGCACAGTTTACCAGGGCACTGAATATCTACAGCTATCTCTGTTATGTTTCAGCTAAAAGTTTATTTTCCATTTTTTGTTGTTTTCTAAATATAAATTTTATATTGCATTAGGAATTCTGTTTTTATCTTAGTTTTGTGTAATATTATGCATTTCTTTGATACTTTAGTGTCAAAATTGGATTTTATTTTAATTTTTTGTAGTACTTGTCCTCAAAAAATCATTAAACTATCATTTAAGAAGTTTTCAAAGTCAAGGAATCCGGTGGTTTAATTTATTTTTTGTTCAAATGCATTTTTATGAACTTTTTTTATATTCTGTCCTGTGATACCATATTGCTTTCATATAAACATCAGCAATGGTGTTGTGTAATTGCTAGGCTGTTATTAAGCTTAATGTTGGTAGACACGTTACATGGTTGTTGAGTCCCAGAATGCACTGCTTCATCACTATGCTGGTCAAGACTCATTTCTGTTCTTGTGTCAGTTAGGGATTTTTTAAATAGATAAGCAATGTAGGTACTATTAGTTTTACTTGAGCACAATCATCAGGTACAAGCTATGGTACTTAGGTTTATTTTCTTGAATTTTAACATTACATGTTTGAAAATTTTAGTGCAGCATACTATAAAATACAATAAATAATAACTGCCATCACATAAAAAACATTGACCAAGATATCTGAATGTAAATAGAGAAGAAGAATTATTAGAAGAAGAATTGATATAGTTGTTACTGGTGTTGAAGTACTGTACATTGAGACTGATATTTCTAAGGAATTCAGAGTTGTAAATAACAACTTTTTTGCACAAATAATACTTTGATCAGCATGACCAAGGTCTCAAATATGAGGAGTACCAAGTCGTCCCTTAGGACACAATGAAAGCCTTAAAAATTGTGATTTTTTTTTTCTTTTTAAAGATAATTTGGAGATAAAATGTGTTTGAGGGAATGTATTGTAGCAGACAGCACTTTTCTGACAGGGCAGCGCTAGATGCACCTCTGTTTATGGGTCTTAAGAGGATTCAAGAAAGAGGTAGAGACTTTCAAAAAGGAAAAGTATAAATAGGAGCCCTATGCAGCCATCAGTACTTGCCTAACAGATGCTAAAGAGTGTGATGGTGGATAGTAAAAAGTGTTGGGGATTGTTGATACTGTGACATTGACAGCGCTCACATTGCAGGGAAGCTCTGCTTCACATTTGAAATGATCCTTCTGCCTTCTGTGCTCTTAACCAACTACAGCTGCAGTGTTGTCTGTGGCAATGTGGTTAGTTCATGTCATTCAAATGCTTTAAACCACATGATTAAATGGCCATTTTAGCATGGCACACGACTCATCCATGTGTGTATGTCTCATAAAAAGTGGCAGTTTAGGGAGATGATGCTCACAAGTACAAGGTGGTGACGCTTTGGTTTGCAAGTTGCTTATTTGGTGAGATTGGATGCGATTCGTCTACGTAAGATGTGCATATCCTAATTGATTACATTCTCCACAACTAAACTATTTTATATTCATTGGTAGAAAAGTAAGATTTTTATGTTCAGCCAAGTGGCACTCCCAGATTATGAAAAGGTATTACTGTCACCAGCAAGCAACATTATGAGCTGGTCTTCCTTGAATAAATGGGGTGCCATTTGTGTGGCTGTTTAATGTTCTACGTGTATTTGAAAGGGTTTGCTTTAAAAAGCCATTGGCTCTGTAAAAAACTATCTACTCAACTCATTTTCTTATCTTGCTGGCAGGGGTGGATCTACCATCAAGGCATTCTGGGTTCACACCAAAGGGTAAATGACTGCATGTGTAACTGGTCTTTACCGCATGCGCCGTACTGTTGCGTCCTGGCCTTTGGATTTGGTTAACCTTCAAAGCTTCTGCGTTGTGATATATATGCAACGTGCCGTACAAATCGCCACGAGAGAGAAATACAAACACCCTTTAGTTCTTGATGTTTTCTCTTTTTTTTAATGGTCTGAAATATTAAACAGAGAAAATGTGACAATTCAAGTTCTGTAATTCCTCTTCCTCTCAAATTAACACAATGAGTACTCGCTCAATCTAAATTGCAATGACATACATAACTATGCATAGCTCAATATACAAATAAAAAAATAACATACCTGAAAAATTCAACAGAGAACATAAAAAGTGCCAATTCAAGCTCTGTGATTCCTCCTGTTAACAAAAGAAAACCAAGTGGAAAGGCTGTTGAACGCTCACATTAACACATAACCGAAATTAATAGAAGAGCATTCAAAACATTTCAAAACTACAACTGTATACAATAAAAATCATATTACAATTACTGTCATATACAAAAAAAATTAACTCAAACAATTTAAAATAATACCATACAGAGAATAACAGCGTGCTTACCTCCTCTCACAGTAACACAACGAATACTGGGAGAGGCTCACACTGATGACGTAACATAACACAACAAACAGAGTAGGGAAATATAACAGGACCACAACAGGAAAACATACAACACAATGAATGTTATCAGGATTTGGTGAAGCTCCAAACAACGAAACTTTATATTTTATACACCAGTTACACATGGAGCTTTTTTACCAATACATCCCCCCACCCCAGCGCCTGACAAAAGATCTGAGTATACGTAATTACCCAAACAGAAGATAAGGCATCAAAATTATGAGTGAGAAATACATGCATTAAATGACCTGGTAAAAAAAAAAGTGTGATCAACTCTGTTAAGGTGTTAAGTTACTCAGGGGCCCTTTGTGGGTCTTAATCCAGCCTTGCTCGCTAGTCAGTGGTAGCTGTAATCTATCCAATATCATCAGATTGAAGGTTGTTCATAGCAGGATACACTCATTTAGAAGTAATGCTCCTTCACATCACAAATCCAGTTTAGACTCACTCATGGTTTGAATTACACAGTAACCATAATAATGGAGTGCCAGCATGCAGTCAAGGATGTCATACGTCACCTCCTACACCTTCTTCAATGTGTTTTCAAGGACATTTCATGACAAAAAGAACATGATATGGCAAGCTGAGAAGAAATCAGATCTCAGAGTGATCAATAGGTAAGCAAAATTCAATATAATATACCTCAAAAATGTTCTGATTCTGCCAGATTCCAGGCTATATTACTCCATCAACATTCTTAATATAATTTGCTTCCAAGTCTAAAAAGTTATCAGTTTAACTTGATCTTCGTCTCTCTTTTTGCCATTGTATCCTAGGAATGAACTTT
Source organism: Erpetoichthys calabaricus (assembly GCF_900747795.2). Taxonomy (NCBI): domain Eukaryota; kingdom Metazoa; phylum Chordata; class Cladistia; order Polypteriformes; family Polypteridae; genus Erpetoichthys; species Erpetoichthys calabaricus. The sequence continues at coordinate 93,575,558 of NC_041396.2, read as the reverse complement.
CTGTTACTACAATACTTACTGTAATTTCTGAGATACCGATTCCTCTTTTCTGACATTGAACAGAGGGAAAAATTATAATGTTCTTTCCATGAACGTCTTTGTGTCATTTTCTGAATAGAGCATACATGGTATTGCTGTCATGACCATTTCGATTGTTCCATAAAATGAAGTGCTCTACTTTCTTGCATTTGAGAGATTATTTTTAGGATGAAGAGCAGATGGCAGCAAGAATGAGTACAATAAATCACAAACTCAGAGGTTTAGGACAACATTCCATCCTAATCACTGAACATTTAAAGGTCAAATACTGAAGATTATTTTGTATTGTTTTATTACCTAAGAGAACGTCTTTACTGGTTTATAAGATTTCAGGGGTGCACTTCCCAAAAGTTTCGTAATGCTAAGTACTTCGTTATCTCATGCTTAATATTGTTCATTAATTAACGCGTGTTCTCTGAAACCTTTTGTAACTAAAGTTGTACTTAATCTTGTTCATAAATGAATGAGTGAACCAATCCATTTGTTATTTTTCAAGTCATTCTTTACATGGACTTTTGCCTGCGATTCTGTCTTAGAAAGACAGAGGTCGCCTTAAGTAGATCACAGAATACACTGGCTCATAATTGAACAACAAAATTACAACAATAATAATAATAGGTCAATATTGCAATATAAATCTAAAGTTATAATGTTTAGCAAATGTATGGATGGATGGATAATGTAGGGTATATATTAGTGCACAAGCGGCTTTTTGTAGCTTTGCCAGCGGTAGACAATTTGAGTACATAATGAGTTAACTAATCAATCCCGCTATGTTGTAGTAGTGCTTCAATTTAATGGACTCCAATTCCCAGGGTATTGCCCTGATTGGATGTCTGCAACAGGCGCAGGGGCTGCTAGGGACAAGACATGCCGGTGGGAACTTTAAAAGAGAGTCAGCTAAACAGAGAAGAGAGCATCATTGTTTGTTTGTCAGCACTGTTGCCATTTGCCTGTTTGATATTACGTGGTTGTCTTGCATTACTGCTGTATTGGATTCGAGTTTTGTCTTGTGCCTGTCTGAATTGTCTTTGTCTGGAGTTCTCCCAAGCAGCTCTACACAAAACACTTCATAAACGGTAGGACAAACTTTATATTCACCTCTACAGTTCACAGGATCTGACACCCAGCCAAGCTTCATTTCCATCTATTTCATGGGCCTGATTCGTGGACATTGTCGTAGGTCTTTACTGTTGTGTGTTGTATTTGTCATCGCCGTAGGGGAAGGGGAGGGTTATCTGATTGTTTGTAGTTTATATTTACTTTCCATTTAATATATTATTATTATTTATTCATTCATTTGATTTATTTGATTTTGTGTCTTTGTCTGTGAGTGAGTGTGGATCGGGCCAAGGATGGGTGCGTTTTTGGAATCCCCACCCAAAAAAAAAAATAAATAAATCAGTGGTGTGAATCTGAGTGGCACCGGACTGCTGCAACGTAATCAGTCAAATAATTTAATGTTGGAAGATGAGTTGCTCCTTACCACCAGTGACGACAACTGCATTTTCCTAAGAAGTGTGTAACTCAACCAGAGATTCCATTTGAGGCAGCGCTGTCCAAGAAGGCAAGTCACAGGTCTGATTACCCTTTTGAAGGAGAAACATGAACCCCTTTGGACCATCTCAGCAATCAACAACTAATAGAGAAATACAGGCTGCATGAAATAATAACCCTCCTTGGTCTGTTGCAGGACAACTTGGAAAGAGGAACACACTGGAATTTTGCTCTCAGTCTCACTGTGCAGCTGCTGACAGCTCCCTGATCGTTCACTGTAGCTCCTGCAGATTGCCAGTGATGTATATGGCCTCAGCAAGCCTGCTGTGTCCAAATCTGTACATGCAGTGACCAGATTACTATTGCGCCATGCACACAACAAAACCTGATGTTGTAGGCTCAAATCCCTTTATGGACACTGTGTGACCATAAGGAAGTCACTTCATCTGCCTGTGCTCCAATTGGCAAAACAAAAGAAATGTTACAAATTTTGGATAAAGGCCTCAGACAAACAAGTAAATAATAATAATAATAATAATAATAATAATAATAATAATAATAATAATAATAATACAATGCTTTGCACAACACTAAAAATGGTTTTCACACTATATTCATCCAAATCATCCCTATTTATACTCCCATCCTCATGAACATCATCTGTTGAAAAGTGTTCTCAGCATTAAATGCCCAGGTGATGTGCAACCAACCATCAGGGACTTTTTACAGACCTTACGGCCAAGCGGCCAAGGAGTACATATAGTGCTTATATTTGATCCAACACTGGAGTATGTCAGATGGTAAGTGATGGTGTGTTTGCTGGTGACAGGTTACTGGGAGACAGCTGGATATTCTTTTTCACCAAAGCACACATTCTGTTGCAGGGCATGCTCTGGGCATGTGGAAGATGCGCTTACTGTGAGTGTAGAAACACTCGGGGCTTCCATGAGCCTTCGAAAACAACACTTCTTAATTTTTTGCCACCTCCCATATAAGTTCTTTTAACTCCTCTGAAGTGTTGCTATTTTTCCAATCACTGCTTGCCACATCATATTTTTAGCACTTTCATAAATTTTCAACTAATAGGTTAAATTCATTTTACCTGTCAGTCAAAATTTAAATTTGATTACTTTGTGATTTTTGGTATTCATTCAACAGGCCGGGAGACAACTTGTTGACCAAGGTCTCCAGGACTCTGAACAAATCTGAATCCTCGTATGTGAAATAATCTGCTCTTGCATTTTGCTCTGTACTTGTACTATTACTTTTGTATTATTGTATTGTATTCATGAGATGGTATTGATAGATTGGCCATTTAGATCCTTGAAGAGGGTTACTTGTATTCTGTTCTGTTTATTGTATTGTATTTATCCCATTTTTTGACAACCATTTTACACACAAGGGGAATGGAGTCTCTCTGAATTGTCTTTCCTAAGATTTCTTCCATTTTTTCTCTACAAGAGTATTTTTGGGGAGTTTTTTCTGTCTTCTTAAAGAGCCAAGGCTGGGGGAGGCTGTCAAAAAACAGGGCCTGTTAAAGCCCATTGTGGCACTCCTTGTGTGATTTTTGGGCTGTAAAAAAAATAGTTGTTGTTGTGCCATCGAGCACCTGCTATTTTTGTTTCAATCCTGTCTGAGTAAATGGTGTGGACCATTTGACATCCCAACATTTCATTTGAGTTCCTGTTTCAGTATAGGTCAATGATAATGTTAACTGCAAATTTTTGAATTTCATAATAATGTCTTATTAATTAATTAATACAAAAAAACTTGCTTTCAGAACTTTTATTTTAGCATTTTAGTTAATCTTAAAGTTTAGTTCCAAAAAATGCATAACAGGAGTGTTTTGTTTTGATAGAGTTCTGTATTACTCCAGTTTCCCCATTTGTATTCCTTATTGTGTGGATTTTATCAAAATGTCTAAAATGCCATAGACTTACCACTGCTTATAAGGTATTGAACTTTATAACTTCTCCCCACCTTCCTTTCTACATATATAACCTCAGGCAATTAGGTAGAGGTTAATGTACAACTTTAAATAATGTATTATTTATAATATTCAATAAGCAAAGTACAAGTGAATATTGGCAACCATACAACCTGATAAATGCTGATGTGTAATTTCAGGTGGCACACAGACTTGTAGCTAAATATCTCTATTTAAATAATCTTTTTTAGTCAGTTTTCTTCTGGAACAGCCCACATGCCTGTCTCAATATGGCTGTTGAACTGTATTTTCTGCTTGTTTTCTTTTCATTCCATGGTGTGTGTGTGAGAGAGAGGGAGAGGTAAAGCAAGCAAATGTATACATTCTCTGTCCAAACCCTTACACCAATAGGGTGTCATGGTACAGAATGACCTCTGAGTCAAAACCAATCCCAAACAGCCATACTTCACACCAATGGGATTCCAGTACAAGTCCACCCCTAGTTACTAGCTTATTTTCAGACCTCCCGCCAAAACCATTTGCTGAGTGAAGCTTGCCAGCTAGGCAGTTTGGCCTCCATGTGGGGGTTTGTTGAGAGAGTATATCCTGCAGAGAATCACTTGCCTAACTGGTTTTAGGCACTTCCCCTAACCCTCCCATAAAATTCACTTCCTGAGTCAGTCCTAAAGATTCAAATCGCAGTGGGGTTGGTAAGATATGTAAGCATATCAAAGAAATAAAACACTAATATTACATTTGCTTTGTCTGGCTTACAACTAAAGATACATAAAATTATCAATGTATCAACATATTGGAATTTCCTGTCAACCCAAGCTGGATATATGGACAAAATGTAGGATCTTTATAAAATAAAAACTTTATTCTCACAAACTGCTCTGTTGCACTGTGAAGCTCCAAAGAGCATAAAAGGCATAAAGAAGTTGCCAGGCAACCAAGTAATCAAAGACCCAATACAGAATCCAAAACGAGGCCAAAAACAGAACACATGTTCAAAATATCCAAAAATCACAAGCACAGAATAATCACAGTAACTCAAAGAACTCCTTAGTGCATTCAAAGTGAACTACATGGAACTGTGGGAGACCCTCTGGATTTATAGGCAGAGAGCAGGTTGCCTCGCCTCTTGGGGGACCATCCACAACATATATGGAACATCACCAAGGCTATGGAACATAAACACAATTAATAGCAAATATATTTAAAGAAAGTTAATACTTAGAATTATAAATTAACAAAGACTAAAAACGTAAATTTGAATCCCAGCCATGGGATGAGCTGGGATATAACATAAAATCATCTGATCACTAACCACATCCTCATCTTTATGAAATAATATTGACAAATAACCATTAATGCCAAGGTAATCAATATCCAGGTCAAATTCTGTTAGAATGAAATCTGTTTTAATGAAATCTTCATTTTAACAAATTATTTTTTTTGACCCTGGCCAATTTTATGCAGAATTAATGTTAATTAAGAAAACCTCATTACACCGAATTCCATTTTTTTAAGTAATTTTTCATAAGAAAAGCAGTAGAATGCGTATATTTTCTTCTGTACTTGGCCCAAAAATTGGCATTAGGTGCTCCAATGAATAGCCAGTTAGATTGCACAATTATGTCACTTGGTTTACTCAACAATTGTCACACTTTTGCAGTAGAGCTGAGCTCGAGAAGGGTTACTGCAGAGTGGAGGCACTGTGGGTGTGTCTAGGGGCAGAGTACCTGTCAATCAAATTTTAATTTAGCTGTACTTGTGGAGTTCTGGATGTTCCCCACGGTTGGACTCCGTCACTTATTTCCAGGTTTGTCGAGGTATAGTTTGACTTCACTAAGTACACTGATTAGTTTGAGCATTCATTTTTGGCTTGCCCTTCAGCAAAAGTGCTGACTGCTAAGCTTCCCTCGTATTTATGCTACTAATAAAAATCCAACGTGTTTCATTAATTCGCAGAAATTTCACCCTATGAACACCTGCAAACCATAATTAAAAAAAATGTTGCATTTGTGATGGGAGATGTATAGATTCAACGATTTTTATTTATGAATGTGACCTTTATTTTTTCAAACATTATATATTATTATATATATTACTGGGGGGTGGCAAGCTAACTAAATCACCTAAATACAAACATTGGTGTTATGAACAGAATTTTTTTTTAACAGATTGTTCCTGTGAAGGAAAGTTTACTCGATAAAAAATAAAAACCACAACTTTCTTGATATTAAAAAACATGACTTTCTTGATATTTTAATTTATAATTTAAAAACGGAATAAGAATCTGAAAATCTAACAACATCACTTTAAAGTTTGATAAATTCTGAGAAGAATTATACCAAACATATATGTGTAGGTTTTAAAATAAGCCTGATTTAAAGCATGACAAAAAATATGACATAAAAAGTCGTATAAAATCGTTGCACTTTTAGGCTTAGGATTTTATACATAGAGAGTAGATATATATTATTAATTATCCATCCATCCATCCATCCATCTTCTTCCGCTTATCTGAGGTCGGGTTGCGGGGGCAGCAGCTTGAGCAGAGATACCCAGACTTCCCTCTCCCCGGCCACTTCTTCTAACTCTTCTGGGAGAATCCCGAGGCATTCCCAGGCCAGCCGGGAGACATAGTCCCTCCAGCGTGTCCTGGATCTTCCCCGAGGCCTCCTCCCGGTTGGACGTGCCCGGAACACCTCACCAGGGAGGCGTCTAGGAGGCATCCTGATCAGATGCCCGAGCAACCTCATCTGACTCCTCTCGATGCGGAGGAGCAGCGGCTCTACTCTGAGCTCCTCCCAGATGACCAAGCTTCTCACCCTATCTTTAAGGGAGAGCCCAGACACCCTGCGGAGGAAGCTCATTTCAGCCGCTTGTATTCGCGATGTCGTTCTTTCGGTCACAAACCCATAGCTCATGACCATAGGTGAGGGTAGGAACATAGATCGACTGGTAAATTGAGAGCTTTGCCTTACGGCTCAGCTCCTTTTTCACCAAGACAGACCGATGTAGAGCCCGCATCACTGCGGATGCTGCACCGATCCGCCTGTCGATCTCACCCTCCATTCTTCCCTCACTCGTGAACAAGACCCCAAGATACTTGAACTCCTCCACTTGGGGCAAGATCTTGGTCCCAACCCTGAGAGAGCACTCCACCCTTTTCCGGCTGAGGACCATGGTCTCGGATTTGGAGGTGCTGATTCCCATCCCAGCTGCTTCACACTCAGCTGCGAACCGATCCAGAGAGAGCTGAAGATCACGGCCTGATGAAGCAAACAGGACAACATCATCTGCAAAAAGCAGTGACCCAATCCTGAGTCCACCAAACCGGACCCCCTCAACACCCTGGCTGCACCTAGAAATTTTGTTCATAAAAGTTATGAACAGAATCGGTGACAAAGGGCAGCCCTGGCAGAGTCCAACTCTCACTGGAAATGGGTTTGACTTACTGCCGGCAATGCGGACCAAGCTCTGACACCGGTTGTACAGGGACCGAACAGCCCTTACCAGGGGGTCCGGTACCCCATACTCCCGGAGCACCCCCCACAGGATTCCCCAAGGGACACGGTCGAATGCCTTTTCCAAGTCCACAAAACACATGTAGACTGGTTGGGCAAACTCCCATGCACCCTCCAGGACTCTTTTTATTATATAATAATATTATTTATATAATATTATTTATTATTTATATTTTTTATTACGTAAAACTTTTCCAGGTTAACAAAAAGGGTAACTCACAAAAAAACAGAAGGCTGCCAGAGAAAGCCGGTCAGTCCATTTGGCGATGTCAGCCAAAGTGTGGCGTTTATGAAAGTTAAGGGGCATTATGAACACAGAGGGGCACCATTTATGCAATTCAAGTGGCACTCCAAACACACCTGCACTCCCCCACCTCCCCAGACCTCAAAGTCTTACGAGTGCTTAGGGAGCCGCGGAAAGACTCAAACTGTTACATGAAACCGCAGGCCAGAAGGGAATGGTGGAGCACTAACCTCTCTCTGTTTGTTTTCGGCAGAAAGAAAGAAACACCACCACCATGAAGTCGCCTCCAGTACCTAACCATGCAATTCCACTTCCGCATTCCCTCTGTCGACCCCTGATGACGTCAGCACCCCAGCATCCTTCTTGGTACCTTCCCAGCAGCCTTCACTTTCATTTCCGGTCCCTCTACATAAAGATTCTCCCAGTTCGCCATCTTGTTGTCTGATATATATATTGTTATGTACAATATTTTGGACCTGAATTCAATTCTTACAGTATACGTGGCCGGAAAACCCCAACCCTTTATGCTTGTGTTGCCTTCTTTTTACAACTGTCTGCATTCAATAGACACTGAGGGGTGCCATTTTTGTAACTAAAGAAATGTATAGAGAACTTCTCGCTGCCATTGATGCTAGCAAGAAAAAAATAGACTTTGCCATCAAGTTCAGCATTCTGTAGTCAGCTTTGCCAACTGTTGTGCTGTAAAGAACATGCTATGTTCCAGTTCCATTATAGCAATCTCCCTTTTCTAACAAATTAGTTTTTCAGTTCTGAGCGCTTCATTCAAATGGAATTTGATCTGTACTACACAGCTTCCTGTCATCACAAGGAGAAGAACGCATGCTCATGTGATCTTGGGTGTGCAATTGATTTACCATATTTGCAAAGTCAAACATGCCCAAAGCCACTTTCATAACCACTGAAATGTATGCCATACAAGTACTGCCATATTCAGCATTTATCTGATTTGGCAGCATTGCTGTGTGGCATCCTAATAGGTGATTAAATATGGCATTGAGATTCATTTGCTTTATTTAAACATAAATTGCCATAGTTATTATGACATCCAACCAAACGAGGTCACTTGTACTATAATCAGACCTTTAAAACTTGCAGACTTGCTTGTTTTCAGTTAAGTCAACTTAAAGTAGCTGCATAACAGCAAATTTTCCTCAGAATCATTTTGTAAAGCTTAAAAGCGTATTCAGTTTGAATAAAGTCAACTTAAGGTAATAGAGTAATGATAATATACCTTAGAAATTTCAGTCAGTAGTTAATTAAAGAATATCAGCACTTTCATATTATTTCTACATATATTATACTTGTTAATGTGACACACAATAAACTTGTAGTTAATTGTATTAGAAAAAGGTACGTAAAGCCATAAAAAGCTAAAGATATGGAGTAACGTTAGCTAGGTGACTAATAGCAATGTACCCCAAAAATCATTTTTTGAGTGTGCGATTTATTCCCTCATTTCCAAGAGGTTAACCAGGGATTCTGCGTTGTGATTTTGTGAGGGTGTGTGTCTGCATGCAGGTGGCCAACAATGGACTAGTGTCTCACGAGCGCTGGCTCTGGCCTTGAATCTGATAATGTCATGCCTCCTGCAACCCTGCATGAGAATAAGCTGGTTTGGAAAAATGGATAAATGAAATATGTGGACATGCTGCTTTCCTTAATACTTTAATCCCTGTTCACTTCTATGCTAGGATGACTTCTACATGTTTGTTCACCCCGATTAACATTTTCTCTGCACTTTCAGGCTCTCAGATTCTTTCCACACTCCAGGCATGCTGACACTTTGATCCTCTTTGATTTTCTTAATTTGTTTCCTGCAACATCTTCTCTCTGACAATGTAGTTTTGTCGTCTGATAGCCTTCCTTTTATATGCAAATGGAATTTTGCAGAAAATGATATATGATAATAATGTCTCTCTCATCAGAAGATATTTGTTTTCTTCATTATTTCAAAGTGATATCTTGTCGCTTGCTCTTGCCTTCTGAAGCCTATCCTGGTAGCACTGGCACAAGGTAAAAATCAGCACTAGTGTGTCAGCCTATTTATTGAAAGGCAATCTTATATGCCGATTGTGTCAACAACACATCCCAAGAGGACTGAAAAAGCTAAGTGATATGGAATGGGTGTGCAAATTCCACTCAGACAATGACCAGGCTGCTATGTTGTGAAGTTATAGGGAAGCAGCATTAAACATTGTGCCACACACTAGTGGCAAATGTTTTTAGCTGTTCTTTACTTTCATGTCTTCTAAAAAAAACAACAATCATGCTCATCAAACATCTAAAGGTGTAGCTTCCTACTGGTATTTGGTGTCAGGCCAGTCAGTCATTGTCTAATCTGCTTAGTCCTGAACATGGTCGCAGGAGGTGGTGCAGCAGTCTATACCAGCTAGCAAGACAGGATCAAAAACTGGAGAGGGTGCCAGTCCATCACAGGGCGAACGCACATACACACACCAACCACGCACTTTAGTCCTGCCAATCCACCTGACTCACCTGCATGTCCTTGGCCTGTGGGATGAAACCCAAGCAGACATAATGAGGACATGGAAATGCAGGGAGAACCTGAGACATGAACCCTGGTCTCCTTACCATGAGGCAGCAGCGATATCACTGCAGCACCCTACTTGGTGTAAGGATTTCATTAAATTGGATGGTTTTCCTTTTACTGTTTAATGGCCAGCATCCAATTTTAGCTGTTCCTTTTACTGTCACATCATCCCTATTGGCATCATTTGTATTGAGCGATTTTACAAAATATTGACTTATTATTTGATTCATTCATCAATTTCCATTTGATTCAGTCTTGAGTTTCACTACACAGGATCTGAAATCCCTTCCATCAATGTTTACCTCTTTTCTGTAGGGTGTGTGGTTGTTACTTCATTTCAATGGAAGCTGCAGCTCCAGGCCAGCAAACCTAGTTGAGGAGAGTGGTGACATGTTGCATGATGGTCAGGCATGCAAGTCCAAATTTTGCTGTACTCTGAACACATGACAGTAATACATATAGCAGTTTACTATGTGTAGTGAAAAAAGCACTTACCCAGTCTAGAACAGAATTCATTCGGGTTACAGTCAAAGCACCCTCCAATGTCAGCTCCACAGTGTAAAGCAGATAGGAAGCTTCTGTATTTCTTCTCAAACTTCTAATATCTGCATACACACTGCCATTTATTGAAGGCTTATCCCATGGCTTCCCTTCTAATCAAAAAGTGTTCCTTTTTGAAATCTGTTATTTAGCCATTAATTTATGTGTAAGACGAATACTGACCACTTTGCAGCACAAGTACACCAACTGTAAAAAACAATAAATGTATTTATTAAAATGTGTAAAAGTAAATTTTCTATATCGGCTTTCAAAAATGCAGGGGTGTACAAAGCAGAGTGCTTAATAACAACAAAATTAATAATAATAATAATAATAGTAATAAATCTCAAGCAAATGTTGTTCACACAAAAATGAAAAATGATTAAATACGTCCCCACAATTACTTAACATTACCAACATTAAAACAACAGAATCTTTAAAAGAGCATATATAAACCTAGAAGGAAACACCGAGGACTTATTTGAAAACGGACAACTGAATTATAATACTTGGCCAGAAAACTAACAGCAACCAAACTCAGCCCATCATTTGAATGATTCTGTGGTTCTTCAGGTCTGACTTGCCCTGACTTGGTCCTCTGCTGCAGCTGCTGCGTGAATGAAATTGTGCAGCCTAAATAACCCCACACAGAAAAATCTCCAGTGGCAATTTAACATTTGAAAGTATAAATATGAAAACATTGTTCTCAGACTGTATATATACAGTTTTAAGTTTTAGTTTTACCTCTGGAGAATTTGCTGTGCATTGCTCTTTCAGCATGACCCCAATGCCAAAGTCCAACTCAACACTTAACAGCTTCTGAAAATGCAGTCTACCACCATTCACTTCACTTTACAGGTTATACTGCTACTACTTTTACTACTACTGATAGTACTACTACTTTAAGTTCATTTCTCCCAGCGACAGTCATGCTGGGAAAATACTGAGCTGGACTGACCAGCTGTTTTTTCCAGCCCCCTCGTAGAGCCAGTCCTAGGTTTTTCCACAAATATAATCCAATTCAGGCTGGGATTGGCTCCAGCAGACCCCCGTGACCCTGTGTTCGGATTCAGCGGGTTGGATAATGGATGGATGGATAATCCAATTCAGTTTATTTTTGTATAGCTCACTTCACAGAGCACAGGCTAACTACTGTAGTAACTAGTTTACAAATTACATAATGCACACACATGACAATAAAGATTAGTTTAAACACTCAGCAATTACTAACTGACTGACATGAGTGGATCCTAACAATATACAGTATTGACATTAACATTGTCGTTGAGCTATAGCTGGTATTCAACCGAGAAGAGGAAAATATAAACTTCCAACAACAGCATCCATGAATAAAATAAACCTCTGAGTGTTCATGGTCAGATATAATAGACAAAGTCCAAGACATTCAGGACCCTGGCTGCCCATTCTATAGTATCACATTCGCTTGTGGTAGCCAGTCTAACAAGACAAAATAATTCCATCCTTGGATTTTAAATGCTCTTGAATATTTCTTATGTATTTACAATGGGCAAGAAATGACTTCAGAAGTAATGCAGTGGCACCAAGTGCCATAGCAAGATGCTGAGAAGAGAAACAAATTAGAGTAGGATTAGTAATTATGTTCTTATTTAATTAACTGCTTACATTTTCTTAGACAGATGACGAAGAAGCAGAAATGCAATAAGAACAGGTAATCAGCAGCTCTACTCAGGGTATGCTAGACTCAGGTTGGGAGTCTTCAGCCTTGTATTTAATAGTTACACTATTAAATACACTGCCTTGGGGCCCTGTTGCTAAAACATCAACCTCCCACTGTTGTTTAATTAATCCTTTGAATCTATAGTAGACCGGTATCTTGATTTCTTAAAGCACAAGCTGCTTTGCAAGTAATGATAGATTTAGAGAGGTAAATAGGGCCTAGGTCATTTAAGGCTTTATATGTAAGAATTTAAAAATTAGTCTTAAGCTTAACTAGAAACAAGGGTATTGACTTAAAAAATAGAGTTATGTGATTGTACTTTCTAGTTCTTGTACTCATTCTTGCGGCAGCATATTGAATAGAACACATTGCAGTAATTAATCCTGCTAGAAATAAAGGTATGAATTAACTTCTCAATAATCCCTCCAGTATGCCCTAGGTCTGCTCTGGGTCTTTTTCAAATGAACTATGGCTTTTACACCACTCAAATAAGGCACCCATGGGGCATCCAAACTGCATGCCCAATCCAGAGAAGAGGTCCTACTCTGAAGTCTTTCAAAATTGCTGCGATCTTCACCCTTTCACTGAGAGTACATGCCAGCTATCCTTTGCAGGACCCTCCTTTTAACAGTTCATAGTCGTTTGGCATTTATTAAATCAAAAGAGACATAATCCCAAAACCAGTCTCCGAGAGCACTTTACTACTATGCTGTTCCTAAAGGAAAAAACACATTTCAATTACTAAACCAATGAAGTGTTGCAAAGATGTTGAAATTTCAGATGTATGTAATGCTGTATTTCAGTGCAAAGTGTGAAGCACAGTGAAGAATGTAATTTTTCCTTCAAAAATGTACATTATCCAAAGATATGGGTCATAAGCTTATAAATGAAACAGATGAATTTGAATGTGGGAATGTCAGGTTGTGGTATGACTGATTGTCATTTTGTTTTCATTAATTTTAGTTTGCACATGGTTTTACTTCAAAAATGATTTACTTCTGTTTCACTATTTACATTTTGTGATTGGCTTTGTGGATTGCAGATGCCCTTAGTTTGAACAGCTTGCTCAGTCATTGCTATGCATGCAGGTGTTAATGCCATTCATATGCATGTCCGCCACGCATATTCTGCCTGTTAATTGTTGAGAAATTCAATTAAATTCTTTCTTTGTCTTTTGATGTTGTTGTGCTGACATTGGTTAATTTCCGACTCTGATGAGTTGTTGCTTCCTACGCGGCTGCTTTTGCCAGACGCTTGATTGCAAATTCCCAACAACACCATCTTTTTTAAGGTCAGAAAAAGCATTTGTTTCTGTTCATTAGAAAGTCAAAAGAAATGATGAAATGTACAATTTAAGGATAAAGAATTTGGACTGATAGTTTCATTGAGCTTTGGTTTGCCTTTTCAGCCTAGACGTTTTTTGTCCTTCTGGTTTGCTTGACCATTATTGCTATAGTCAAGTATTTTCTTTGTTACTTAAAAAGTGAACTCTACAGTAAGATTTCATTATATATTATAATATATAAATTTGTCTGAACTTTATGAAAAGGCTGGCTAAAACCTTCATAAAAATGCTGTATTTGTTATTGAGCTATTTAATTAGTATACTTGGGAAAATTACTTCTCAAAATGTATTTAGTAATCAGATTGAGATCAGATTAAGTGGTAAATAAATTTTGTAGGTAACCATCCTCTTCCCACTACCATTAAATTTTAAATTATTTAAACATGACCCCTATCATTTGAGTAACAACTAAATATTTCTAGTTCAGATAACAAAACATTTTCAATTCAACAGCATAGGGAAGTATACAGTAGCATCTACAGACATGCAATGAAACTGCCATCTACACTAATTCTACTTAATTGACAAGAAGCTTTCAAAATGGTACTGTAAAATGGGAAAATGTTTTAGTACTTACAATATATTTTTCCTGCTAGATTTCAGTGAAAATATTCATACAACCTAATGTTATGAATTGCAGCATTCAAAGTGGCAAAAGGGCTAGACTTCACTAGTCTGCCTAAAAATAGGCCACAACTCAGGAAGTCTGGCCCCAAATTAAAAAGGCAGCCTTTCAGGCCTACACTGGGCCATGATTTATCTCAGGCTTTAATAGTTCAAAAAGACATTTTGAATTCTAAAATGCCCTTTATGGGGAGAGGGAAAATGTAAAAGCTCAAAGCAAATTGTCAGTTCAAAGCAATGTTCTTTAAATTCAAACAATATGACAAATATTCAAAACAAATAAACAAAACCCTGTTAAGATCTGAAGTGAATTTTAATTTTTTGCATTTTTCCCTGGCCTTATAAAACAACCAATAATTGGTCCTTGTGAAGCCAAGGGAACACAATGGCTTATATTTATTTCTTGTTTAGATAAGATTTGAATATTGTTTATAGTAAACATGTTTTTCAGCAGTACCATTTTTTTGTGCATTCTGTTTCATCTGGTAGCCAAGACCTGGCTAGGTAAGTATTACCGGATGTGTTCAGCACCTACTATCACCAGGTCAAGACTATAAAAATATCAGCATGGTGCTCTGGGCAACACAAACAAACCTCATTAGTGTTTCAATCTGATTTTTGACAATGAATTCTTTTGTTAAATGACTATGACTTTTGTCTTATGTTTTCCCTCTGGTTACATGAAATTGTTTTGGTTGTTGACTCCTCTGCTATATTCTTTGATTTATGATTTTGGTTTGGCATTATGATCTTGTTTTTTGGAGTATTGTCTTTCTGGTATTAATGTTTTTATGTTCATAAAACCCTGATCCTTCTCCTGATTCTATTGTTGCGCTCCTGCAACAGTGCTTTAGAGTCCAAGTGAGACGTACAGAGACAATAGATTAACAAACTTATTTTGGACATGTATTTCTTTATCTTCAATGAAACTGCATCTTTGGCTATTATGGGGAACAGCCCGGACACAGACAGACAGACATCGTTTTAGATCACCACACACGCTTTATTTACACTATTTACAAATATACCGCACAACCCGGTGCCCCTGCACCAATCACCCTCAAGTCCAGGCCCCACACAATGCCTCTCTTCACTGCCTCCACTCCTCTCCTCCAGGCTTCATCCTCTTCCACCCGACTCCAGCTGCCAAATAGAGGGAGGCGGCCCCTTTTATGTTCACCCAGACATGCTCCAGGTACCTCTCAATGAAGCACTCCGGGTGTCCCTGGTCTTCTTCCCCCCAGCACTTACAATACAATTTATTTTTTGTATAGTCCAAAATCACACAAGAAGTGCCGCAATGGGCTTTAACAGGCCCTGCCTCTTGACAGCCCCCCTAGCCTTGACTCTCTAAGAAGACAAGAAAAAACTCTCAAAAAAAACCCTTGTAGGGAAAAAAATGGAAGAAACCTTGGGAAAGGTTCCACAGCTGAAATAGCGCTAATCCAATGAAAGGACCCCTCTTTCCCACAATTCCTGCGATCCTCCGTCAGGGATGACTTTACCTTAGGCAGGCAAAACCACTTGGCTGGTGGGCCGTTGTTGTTGTCGTTGTCCGGGTTTGGTTGAAGTGCTGAGGGCCAGGGCTCCTCAGGCATCGGGGCGCCCCCTTTCGGTGATCACAACCCCCTATAGGGTTGAGCTTCCAAGCTCCTTTACCGTGGTCCCCATAGCCACCAGGGCAGTCGCCCCCTCGTGGTCCGGAGGAGACGTAGTCCCTCTTCCGGTTCTTCTGGACATCCCAGCTGGGTACTGCCCCCAGCTGCTTGCCACACCATATAGATTACTGTTCTTAATAAAGAAGAGGAAGAAAAAGTAATAATAATTCTAGAAATGATATAGAAACCTTTTGCCTTTTGTGAGTCTGGGAAAAATGAACTATAGCCATTTTTCTCATTTTAAGAGTTCCTTAGCTGTTCCTATAGTAGTTCATGATCCGGAGTTTTTGGTATTGATTGACTCAGGGACTGCCGAGAACTTTATTGCTACAGCTTTACTGAGACGTTAGATATCCCTCAGATTCTATTAAGAATTAAACCCCTGGTGGTTTCGATTGACAGCAATCTGACTGGAAAAGGGATTTTGGAAAACACAACTCAGCAAATTACTGTTTTATTTGTAGTCTTATATAAGGAAACTTTGACATTTTTTGTCATTCACTCACCTGTTCCTCAAATAATTTTGGAGTTTCTCTGGTTGCTGCAACAACACCCAACAAAAGATTGTAACAAGTCATTCAGTGCAGCCTATATTGCCAAAAAGACTGTTTAAAGCAAGTCCTTTCACCAGTTCTTCAATGTAACTGTGTAGAGATTCCACCTAGTGATTATGAGCATTAGCAGAATGTGTTTAGCCAGCAGAAGTCTTTGTTACTGCCCCCACATCGACAATATGACTAGCCTATTGATTTGTTATCTGCTGCTCCACTTCCTGTGAGGAAAATGTATACCCTGTCTAAACCCGCAAGTGAAGTGATAAAATGTATATTCAAGAGAATTTACATTCCTATATAAATTCTGCTACTACTCAGTGGAGTCATTTAAAAAAAAAAATGGACTAACAAAAACCAAAGTTGGAAATCATAAAGACAGAAACAAGAAATTCAATGAATTCAATTCAACTCACAGATAATAATTATTTCTTAATGAACCTACGGAAGACCTACACCTCAGTCAGAAATATAAAAGCTCAGGGCAGTCGCTCCAATGTGACATAACGGTAACACAGTTTCTTGGGGTTCCACCTACAGAAAACAAGGAACAAAGGCACAATATATAAATTTGAAATAATAAATAAATAATATTAACAAAAATTACATAACTTAAAAAACATGTGAACTCTTTAGTTTAGGTACTGCCACAATGGCTCTATTGCTCATTTACTCTTATATAACAAGACCTTAACAAAGGCTTCTTTTGGTGTTCATAACACTTATAAAACACCAGTAGATAGGCTATTCATTTCTGTGCAGTGTGGCATACTGACATGAAGATAAAACTGCTTGTAAATATGAAGGATTCTTAGATCTTATACTAAATATGTAATATCAAGAGACATGTCTCAGAAAGCCACCTCAGACCAGCCAAGTGAAGTTTTGTTAGTGGGTCACATTGCAGAGATGAATAAACACTTTTCTGATGCTTTGTAAGTCCTATGAAGACCCACATAAATGTTTGTTAAGGTTTTGTTACATAATATAAAATGAGTAATAGAGGCATTTTTGCAGTACCTAAAGTGTTACCAAAAACATGTGAAAATTCTGTTCGAAAACAACAGAAATAGCCAAGAAAAGGAAAGCTAACATAAGTAAAGTTTATTTATAAAGTGCCTTTCACAGACAATAAGTCACAAAGCACTGTACAATAAAAGAAAAAACAAAAAGAAAAAGACTAGGCAAGACATGGACACATTAAGATATATAAGCCACAGCCACTAGCTGAAACATAACACTTAAACACTTAGCTTTTAAAGCAGGGAAAAACAGAACAAAAGCAAACAAAAAGTAAAAAAAAAACACAGAAGGGGAAATATGCAGATTGCACTTCTTTTTGTTTAAAAAAACTGTACATTAGGCAGCAAATTCTATCACAGACCTGCCAGTATCTTGAGGTGTCCGGTAAGCTTTTACAGATCTTGCTGTTTGTTAGAAGCTTTACTAGACAGACAGCTTTCAGCTGCATTGCATTTTGCTTGCTGGTAAAGATAGCCAGTGTCTGTCAAGGATCAGTCAGTAAATCCTTCCGACACTGCAGGGTTCAGATTTTAAGAAGCTATACCATCTACTTATTAGCAATGGCAAGCATTTAGGTGTAATCACTGGAAACTTCTATTGCTAAACATGTTTTAGCTCACAATGTGTTACCTCCAGGCTTCTTATGAAACCATTCATGGAACTGGGACACTGAGATTTGACTTCCATGGAAGGACGACTGGCCAGAAAACTGAACATGCATTAATAAATCATTTGAGGTGTGACAGGAAAGCAAATGAAATGAAGTCAGAAGCTGCAGTGCTGCAGTATTGTGAACAGCTTGTTCAGTAGTGAAACAGAAGTACAACCATATTTCTTTGCAGCATATTTATAGCACCTTTCCACTGGAGGCAAAATTCATCGTAGCTTTGCATAACCACAATAAGCTACAGTTCTTTAAATGTCATTTTTTTGTTCTTAATCACTATGTAGAGAACCAAGTTAAGTAGTCTTTTCAGGACCACTTAATGTCAGCCAGAGGTTGAACCGAAATCTTAATTGTTTAAATTCTAAAGCCCAAATAGACATGAAGTAAAGTATTCTGTTACATATTTCAACAGAAATTCATTTTCTGAGGTTAATATTGAAGATTTTAAAGAATGATTTCCCATTAGGCTCACCAGTAAGGAGTGTGGTTATGTGAGAAACACAACTCACCAGGAACAAGTAAGGGGAAAGGAGATATCAATTTCATACAAAAGTCAAAACTTAACACCTAATGTCACCTCATGTGGAAAAGTTTGCAGAACTTGTCCGAATGAAATGCACAATATACAGTGCCTATAAAAGGTATTCAGCCCTAATATGTTTTCACATTTTATTGTTATACAACACTGAACCACATTGGACTTAGTTTGCCATTTTTCAGAAAAAGACTCTTTAATGTCAAAGTTAATTACAGTTTATTCTCCCTTTAATGTGACACATGTAAATAATAATAATAATACATTTTATTTAATAGGCACCTTTCTTAACACTCAAGGTCACCTTACAATGAAATTATACAACAGTAATAAAATATCAAAACAAAGAGGACGATAAAATCAAATAGCAATAAGGTACAGAGGTAGTAGCAAACATACAAAGATAACAGGCAGTAACAGTGATAAATTCATAGTTGGTATGCCACTTTGAAGAGATAAGTTTTGAGGGCAGTTTTAAGATGTGTTATTGAGTCCAGTTGACGGATATAAGAGGGAAGAGAATTCCAGAGTTGAAGAGCACTATGAGAGACGCTTGAGCTCCCATAGAACAGAGTTTGATGTGTGGTACAGAAAGTTGAGCTGCTGATGAGGATCTGAGGGACCGAGAGGGAGTGTAAGTCTGTAGGAGATCAGTGAGGTAGGGGGGAGCAAGGTTGAGCCAGTGAAGTTGAAAGACACTAAGTGTAACATGTTTGGTGGATTTAGAACAGGTTATTATCCTGGCAGCAGAATTTTGAATAAGTTGTAAGCGATGGAGACGTTTCTGTGGGATGCCAGATAGAACAGCATTACAGTAATCTATACGTGAAGTGAATAGGGCATTAATCAATAATTCAGTACTGTGCTGCGTAAGAACAAGACGAAGTCTAGAAATGTTTTGGAGATGGAAAAAGGCAGTCTGAGAAACATTACTTAGATGGGAAGAAAAAAAAAAGGCTACTGTCTAGAACAGGGGTGTCGAACTCCAGGCCTGGAGGGCCGCAGTGGCTACAGGTTTTCATTCTAACCCTTTTCCCTTCATTTCAATAGCCCTGTTTTTAAGGATTCAGTCCTCTGAATTGATTTGTTTCTTCATTAAATGGCAGCCAGACAGAAATGAGACATGAAACGAGCCAACAGATGACCAGCTAAACTGGGATTTCAAACTCCAACCAATTTCACTCCAAACAGTCTCTTAATGAGAAGCTGATTCTTGCTGTTAATTCAGCCCGTTATTTAATTCAATGGCTTGTTGCTGCTCTCATTCTGCCACAGCAGATATTTCCAAATTTGTCGATTTTTTTCTGTTTTTTCTAAGAACACCATCAAAATGTTTTGGTGACCTGAGAGATCAACCTTACTGAGACCTTCACCTTTCTTTATTTTCAGATATTGTGTGATGGGCACAGGTGAGCTGGTCATATGGTGGCTTGTTTGGCTACTAATTAAGGAAAAAGAGACAATTAAGGGGCCTGAGTCAAGTTAATTAAAACTAAAGCAAAAGAAGTTAATTAGCAGTAAAAACGGCTCACTAATGAAGATGGTTAGAATGAAAACATGCAGCCGCTGCGACCCTCGAGGACCGGCGTTCGACACCTGTGGTCTAGAATGATGCCCAGGCTTTTAACCTGGGAAGAGATGTTTGTGCTAATGTTGTTAATGAAAATCGAAGTATGGTTAACCTTAGTGAGTGTAGATTTAGAACCATTGAGGAGCACCTCAGTTTTATTGCTGTTTAATTGGAGAAAAGTGTGAGTCATCCATGACTTAGAGACATGCCACAAGAGTATCTGGAGGGAAAACAGAAGTGGATTTAGTGGATAGATACAGCTGTGTGTCATCAGTGTAACAATGAAATTTAATACCATGGTGTCAAAAGATATTACCTATTGGGAAGATGTAAATGTGAAAAAGAAGTGGAATCATTACTGGTGCAACCAATTGGTTTAGCAATCACGTAATTAATTCAATGGGGATCACCTATCCAGTGTTTCAGATGATTGTAGTATAAATGTAACTGATTGCATCTGGAAGGTCCAACATATGGTATATCAGTATTGTGGCTTAACCTACACAATGAAGAGAAAGGAACACTTCATGCAACTCCATGAAAAGATGATTGAAAAGCAGAAGTCAGGGGATGGAAAACAGAAAATATCTAAGTCAAAGAATATCAACTGGAGTCCAGTTAAATCAGTCTTCAGGAAATGTAAAGAGTTTGGCTCAGCTGTAAATCTGCCTTGAACAGGCCATCTACAAAAACTAAGTGACCATACAAGAAGAATAGTGAGGGAGGTCACCAAAAGACCTATGAGAAATGTAAGGGAGTTCCAAGTTATAGCAGCAGAGATTGGAGAGACTGCACATATGACAACTGCAGACTGTGTGCTTCACCAGTCACAGTGTTATGAGAGAGTAGCCAAGGGAAATCCACAGTTGAAAAAAAATGCACATCACATCTCAGCTAGAAGAAAGTCAGAATCTGCTGGAAGAATCTTCTACAGTCTGATGAGACTGCACATTATCAAAAACAGGCTATCCACACTGTGAAGCATGGTGGTCACAACATCATGCGGTGAGGATGCTTCTCTGAAGCAGGCTCTGGAAGGCTTGTGAAGGTAGTGGCTAAAATAAATACATGGAAATCCTGGAGGAAATCCTCATGCAGTCCCCACAAAAGCCATGCCTTGGAAGAAAATGTGTTTTTCAGCATGACAAGAATCCCAAGCATAAAGGCAAAGCTGCACAGAAATGGCTTAAAAACAACAATAGGTACATTTACATGTGCCACAATAAGACAGTTATTCACTGAAACCTGGTTTCTTAAATGCCATGTAAATCCTTATTATGGTTAGAGAAACTGGATTATTGGCGTCTAAGAAACATGGTTAACAGACTTTGGTATCTCCATGGATAACCTGATTCTGTAGCCATGTAAACCCTTAACCAGGTTACAGTTAAGGATTTTTTAGTCTGTGCATGTCTGTTGGACATTGTAGTACATTGTGCATGTATTTGCTTCACACATGTTTTCAGCAGCCACAGGTAGAAGCATCCACAAAATAAGTTCCCAGATGCAAATGTTCAGGCAATTGCATTATTCCTTCTCCTAACTGAAATAATCTCTCTCAGTATTTCAGAAATAGCTAAATTTATGTTGATGTGCTGAACAAACAGTGCTAAACTCAGCAACACAATCTCAAGAGCAGTAGGGTGACATGTTCAAATATCCGTTACATTGTCAAATTAAAGTAATGAGTAACCCAACATGATAGTTATGTGACTGAAGTAGAAAATACCTGTGTTGTTATTCTTCCAGCAGCACTGAGTGTAAGGCCAGAATCACATGTACCGGATCCTTTATGGGGCTCAATTGCACAGCCAAGCAGTTAAAAGGGAGCTGTGTACAATCTGGCAATAGAAACTTGTAAATAAAGCAACAATTTGACTAAACATATTAATAAAACACAAGAAAACTATCACAGACTTCATGCTTATTGTAGCTGCATTTGTCCAACATATCTAAGGTTCTGCAACTTTAGCTTACTTCATAGAACAATTCAGGCAATAGTGTGACACATGTTGAAATAATTCCACAATCCAAATATCTTCATTTTAAAACTTTTAGCAAAAGTCAGAGCAAACAGTTCATACAAAAACAGAGAAAATGCTACAAAGAAAATAATGTTTTTATTTAAAGAAAGTTTTGTTTAAGACTTACTTACCTTGTACATTTCTCTCCATATCTGGTCATACATTCATACTTTCAAATGTTCATATGTTCTTTAAAGGCTACAGAAAGACTAGAAGAAGGTTGTGGCTTAATTAACACTCTTTATTAACAGGAAAAGCTAAGCAAGTTCTATTTCATGTTAACTTACAGGGGCTAAAAGACAATACCATAATCTAAGTAACTATGAGAAACTGATATTCTATTGAAATTAGCAGACAGACACTATGTGACTTTTACATTAATTGGCTCTTACACTTACCGTATATACTCGCGTATAAGTTCTTCCACGGATAAGTCAGGCTTAATTTCCGGTATTTTATAATGTCGGTTGCATAACTCGAATGCGGAAAACTCATGCTATTGATCCAAGAGATCATGACATGCTAACGCCCACCTGAGAGAGTAACCATGGAGCACACTGCCTTTTTGTTCTATGTGGGTGCAGCAATGCTCTGTATCAGCGTCTTAACTTCTCTCTCTCTTTCTCTCTCTCTGTTGTGTCTATGTGACCACATGGTAATACCCGAACTATTCCAAAGCAACATGGCACTGTTTTGTGTTTTTTGTATCTCACACCCTCATACACCTTTATTGTAAGAGCATCCCTTATCTATGATGGAGCGTTCGATCAGAAGAAAATATGAAGCTGGTTTTAAATTAAAAGTCGTTTACATGGCGAAAGAAATTGGTAACTGTGCTGCTGCAACAAAATTTGATGCATCTGAGAAACTGATGCGAGATTGGGGGAGGTAAGAATATGTAAAAAAAAAAAATCTAAGTGTCACATTTTTGAACGGGCGTATAAGTCGGGTCTGATTTTATGATCGATTTATCGGGTTTCAAGACACGGCTTATACGTGAATATAAAAGGTATTTTCAGGTTCTCAGTGGCCAATGATAACTCTTTTTTGAACAGTTTAATGACATTGGAGAGTTTTGAAAAAGAAGAACTCCAGAAGATGTTTTGACCAAGTAAACATGGATTTTTAAGAAATGGCAATGTGCCACATCAGTGCATACTCTCAATCTAGGTTTCTGCCCTAACCAGGTCATTCATCTTACCTCGGTTATGTGTTTGCATATATACACACTTAAAGTTGTTGTGGACTAGGAGTCTCAAAGTATTAAGTCCCAAAAGCACCTCCAAAAATGCTCACTGAGTGTTCGAATGGGACACTGTCAAAAACCCCAGCATGACACCAAAAAGCTCTTCGACACCAGAGAAGCTCCAAAGGAGCACAAAGGCAAAAAGAAATTGCCTTTAGCACAAAAGGCAATCCAAAGCAAACAAGTTCCAGTACAGAATCCAGCAGCAAGGTCAAAACTCAAAGCAGAAGGTCCAAAAAAAAAAAAAATCAGAAAATCACAATGCACATTGAAATTACAAAATAAGCAGAAGAACTCATCACTCCTAAGCACATTCAAAATGAATGACCAGGAACTCTGGGAACCCCTTCGGATTTATAGGGCGGAGGGCTGTTCCTGATGGTGACTGGGGGACAACCCACGAGACACATGGGGCATACTAACATTTAAACACACAGTGTGTACACAATTACAGAAAAAATATATGTATAAGACAAAATCATTCATAATTAACAAAAACAATAAAACACATATACTGCATACACATAAATACATAACAAAAGTTAATGCCCTGGTGTGTCTCAGTCCAATCAAGAATTTGTGGATGGACTTGAGAAATGGCTGTTCATCTACGATCTGATCAAGCTTGAGCAGTTTCACAAAGAAGTGAAGAATTGCAGTGTCCAGATGTGAAAAGCTGATAGAGACCTGTGCACAAGGCTGCCATGGCCATTAAAGGTGCATTTACAAATGCAGACTTAAAGGAGTGAATACAATCCATTATTCTTTGCTTTATATATGTAATTCATCCAGTTCACTTTGCAGAGATATGCTTTCACTTTGACATTAAAGTGTCTTTTTTCTGTTCACCTCTGATTAGTGTCAAAAAGCCGAATTAAATCAATTGTTATTCAATGTTGTATAATAAAAAAGTAGGCGCTGTGAATTAAAGACTGTTGTCCTCGTCCATAAGGAGTAAAATGTATGTATACCCGCAAAACTAATATGGGAAATTTTTAACCTGATCATTCCGCCAGAACAAATGCAAGACATGTTGATAACTTCTGCTTGACAGATAGTTCAGCCATTTGCTATGCATTTCAGAAGAAGAGACTGAAAAAAAAAATGACATCGAATATACAAAATACACACAGCATCTCCTGGGAACTTTGCCTTATAAAACAGGTGGTCTGTAAAAATAGCTCTGCAGGAATCATTTGTGCAGACTTAACTGGCTGTTTGTGGCTGCTGCCTGCTGCCGTGAAGCATTCTAGTCATATCCAACCTAATCAAGGTGGGACAAGGGGAGCAAAGAAGGTCAGACAGTCGAGGAGCTGCTAGAGAGAGATTTCGGCCAGCTCCCCTGCAAACAGGCTTCTCTTTTTCCATGCCTGCTGTTCTATAATGAATGTGCCCCAGCATTCAGCTCAGGTTAGTAGAATGGAACAGGTCCAGTTGACTGTCACAGGTGGCCTTTTAAACAAAACTGTTCTCATTAATTATTCATTCAGGCTTAAGAGGATTCTTATTGACAGTCAGTTAGGCAGTGTAGCCATCCTGATTTACTGCCCTGTATGGCAATTCTGTTTCTCAATTCATTCCAGTATGCACTACACAAGAAGATGAATAATAATAATAATAATTACATACATTGTTAGCCTACATATCTCTTTTCTATTAGTTCCTTAGTTATTTATACTTATTATTAGGTGAGCAAAAGTAATACGATTTTTGTATGTACTGGTTACATATGGCAAATAAAAGCAGAAGCTAAGCTCTCATTGCCGGTGTCAAATGATGAGATATTGGTATACAGTCGCACAACCTACATCTAGATAATAGAAAAAGTGGGCTTAATAAATGCATGGTTGATTGACTGTCAGTCTTCATTTTCATACTGTTGACTATTAGTGAGTCCTTCACCTTAAAATTTAAATGGCATGCAAGCTTGCCACTGTATTTTGACACTCTTGCATTTATTTCATTGAACATTTGAGAGGCACAGTTATGTATAGTAGACTTCACTCAAAAATCTCTGCTATTTTTTGTCACACTTCTGTAAAATTCCAAGAATCAATGCAACAAATAGAAGCAGGAGTGACTTACAGAGGGCCAATGCACTACTTGTACTCCTTTCCGGGAGTGCTGCTTTAGCTGCCCATACACTGCAGGTAACTCATCCATTGTTGGCATTCATTTATAGCTTATGGAGCTTAGTTATATAGTTACCTCAGCTTTAGTCCTTATGTTGCTTATTGTTGTTTAATCACCTGTAAAGCAATACTAACTTTAAATACATAATGTGGAACACTCACTATCAAAATAGCTGTTTTGCTGCAAACCACAAACCGCACAGTGATATTCAAAAGTGCTATGACAGACTGAAGTTTAATTAATTGTCCTTAAAACCACTCGTGGTCATCTAGGAGCTCCAAGCACTAAAGAATTCCAATACTCTTCCAATTATGCTCACAAGAAGCAGATTTCACTGTTAAACCCTGGCTAGTAATAAGATCAAGCGAGCAAATCTTTATAAAATAAAAGATTTATTCTTCACAACAAGTATTCCAATCACAATGAAGCTCTATGGAGCACAAATGCAAAATGGAATTGCCTGAAGGAAGAAGGTAATCCAATTCAAATAAGTCCCAAAAGAGATTCCAAAGGCAAGGTCACAAAACAAAGCAGTAAGTCAGAATGTCAGCAATCCAGTAATTAACGGAATTCACAATAAATAAACTCCACTTCCAGGGATGTTCAAAATGAATCACCAGAAACTGTGGGAGACTCCCTGGATTTGCAGAGTGGAGGGCAGTTCCTAGTGGTGACTGACAGGTGGCCACGCCTCTCGGGGGACCACCTATAAAACACATGGAACATAACACAGGTAGCTTACATATACTGTACATAAACCAAATCAAAAACAAATAATAATGCACATAATCAACAAAAGTAACATTAACATAATCAACTGTGAAGAAGGAAGGGGGTCTCTCCTCCGAAACCCCCTTCCTTCAATGCTGATCCAATGGGAACAAATACAGTTTGCCTCCTCTGTGCTCCGCTAGCTGTTGGGCTGCTGCTGTGTCGTGTGATGTGCTTCTCGCGCGGCGCTTCGTATATTTAAAAGCCTGTACAGCACCTGTCCTTTTTGGCTGATTGCTTTGACTGTCTCTCCTCCCTACTTTTAATTGAGAGACGGATCTGTTCCCTCTGTTTTCACACGGAGCTCGTTTTATTTTTGAAAGGGACATATGTTCGTTTGAAGTGTTTGAATAAAAGTTCCTGACTCAGCAATCTCCTGTGTTTCTGTGCAATTCTGTTACCCAAGCGTGACTCAACATAAAGAAAAGAATCCCTAGCCCTACCCTAATGTTACTCAGTTGTTTACCTCTTTTGTAAATTGCTTTAGATTAAAGCATCTGCTAAGCAAATAAATATAAATGTTAGTATAAATGAGAAGAATTAAAAATAAACAAAAGAGACATAAAGCATGAAATTGAACAGCAGCCAGAGGAGGAACCCAGGCTGAGACATGACACCACCATCTTCCTTGGCTTTATTGGGTAGCACTTTGTATAGTTGCTCCATCGTGGCAGAACATGTGGAACTGTGATAGTTCACTCTTATTGTGAACAATGTTATATAAAATGTTTTAAAAAATTTGATGATTGCTTTAAGAATGCAGTTTGTTCATGCTCATTAAGAAAGGTGTTATAACAAATTAACTGGATTATCTGATATAAGAAGGGTTCTGTGATAACACCTGTGGCACCCGGCTGGGGTTCATGCCCGGACGGGATGCCCAGGAGGACTGGAGGAGGGCTTGTGCCTCCTCCAGAACATGACGGGGCATCCTCCCTGGTTGCTGTGGGGGCCACGGGTACAGAGCTTGGCGCCCTGATGCCTTGGGAGCCCTGGACCTCAGCACTTCCACCACACCTGGAAGTGCTGGGGGGAAGAGGATTGTGGACACCCGGAGGACTTCCGGATGTACCGCCAGAGCTTCTGCCACACAGGGGTGTGGCTACGGAAGCCCTCAGGATGCACCTGGAGTCCTTCCGGGGTGAATAAAAGGGGCCGCCTCCCTCCAGTCATTGGCAAGAGTCGGGAGGAGTAGGACGGAGCTCGGAGGAGAGGAGTGGAGGCGGACCTGAGAGACTGAAGGCATTGTGTTGTGTGGCCAAGGACCAAGGGGTGATTGGTGCTGTGGCACCGGGTTGTGCTCACTATAATTGTACATATTAGTGTAAATAAACGTGTGGTGGACTTTAAAATGCTCTCCGTCTGTCTGTGTCCGGGTCATCTTCTACACACCATATTTGAAAGTTGTTTTTAAAAACTAGTCTTTGTAAACAGACTTTGCTGCGTTAATTGGAGAGAGTTCAGGAATACAATTTAAAAACATTGTGCCACGAACAGAGCATGGTTACATTTTAGTGATTTATTTACGTTGTGCACCTTCCATTAAACACTCCTGAAAAGCTATTTATAAATCATACAGCATTTAATGCTTTTATGCAGAAATAGATTTACTTTAGGTTGTAATCATTTTAAACAAAGAAACCCTACTTTATATTTTTAAACAAAATTTCCAAATCTCAACATTTAATTTCATGCTCTTGTATACCTGGAGGTGTAAATGTGTTTGTTCTTTTAACAAGTTTTTGATTGCTCCATCATCTCAGTGCATAATCAGGGGGCAACTGTTGTAATTCTTGATGGAACTTGAAAGTCAAAGTGAACCTTAACTTCCCAAGGTACTGTTATGAAATCCATAAACACAAATACAAAAATGGTTACATGAGAGAAAGAAAAAAAAACACCCAAAAGGCCAAACCTTTCCTATTTTCAGATCTGAGCTCACTGGACTGCTTACATCCCCGACAGCCAAACCCCATCTTAACTGGCAGATTTCAGGCAACAGCTGGATCTTTTACTGCCCTAGGCAATGAAGAAAATGTAGCACACAAACCACGGAGTATTAAAAGCAATTGCTCTACATGTATTGCATGTAAAGTCTGTCCCTGTTGTGGTTTGACCATTATGTTACACAGATAATTTTTTAAGAGCTAACACCCCACCTTGGAGTTTTGAGCCCAATGTTATGAAGATATTAGATCAAAGACTTGGGTGGGGGGGGGGGGGGGTATTGACTCTAAGTTTTTAATAGCAATGTTTATAATGATTGACAAAATGCTGACCACCAAAAATTTCGCTGCCCTAGTCAATTAGCTAGTTCACCTATATGGTAGAGCAGGCTCTGCCTGGGCCTGGAAATGGGACTTCTTTAAAGTAAAAATTTCTAAACGTCCAGAATCGTAGAGAGTTGAAAACCATAAAAACATCTTGTCCAAAGGATCGGACAAAGCACAGTTTCTTTTTATTTAAAGAATTTATTCAAAGATTCCAAAAGAACAGCTCAAGAAATGCAGGGCAGGATAAAAGAAACAAAAATATTTTTTTCCTAAAAGCAAAACTATCCAATAAATCTCAAATTACAAACAGTACCTTGAAACAAAGCAGGGGTCAAAAAGTCAGCAGCTTCACCTTTTATACAGATTGAGCTGTAGAATTCGGTGGCCCAGCCTCTTTGGGCTC
This sequence comes from Erpetoichthys calabaricus, assembly GCF_900747795.2. Classification (NCBI taxonomy): domain Eukaryota; kingdom Metazoa; phylum Chordata; class Cladistia; order Polypteriformes; family Polypteridae; genus Erpetoichthys; species Erpetoichthys calabaricus. Next base: position 93,546,681 of record NC_041396.2, on the reverse strand, counting down.
CACATAGAGGCAGCAGGTCAGATAGTAAAAAATACTAAGTGGTCAAGTCCAAGCAAGTGGCTTTATTTTCATAGCATCCATACACAGTATTGTAGCATGCAGTGGCACAAAATAACGTTCTCCAGGACTGCAATGCAACGTAAACGTAAACAGAGGATAAGTGCTACATAAGTAAATAACTGTAATATGCTATAAATAAATAAATACAAAAAACATAAATTAATAACTTTCTTCACATTCAACTGCTGAATTAGAATTATAGAAACCGATTACATGATATGAAGAAGAAGAACGACTACTGCAGCATCCACTGACTGCCAAGCACATATGGTATGGTAATCTGCTTGTACTATTGAATTACTGGGGGTAGAACGTTGATCTTGGTCTTAATCAAAATGTTATGACTTGATACATTTTGGAAAGTCAAAAAATTGGAACTCATGGCAACCTCGGGGAAAATACAGTAAAGGGATTGACAAAGTAGCACGGCAGAAATAAAAGTGGTGCTATCTGCTGAGCGTCTTACAGGTGAGCAGAAAGGTTTATTGTAATAAAAGCTCAATCCTCGCAAGCAAAACTGTTGATGATTCCTCATGACACACTAGACGTTTCTTTTGAATTTGTAATCAATTGTAAGCAATGTGTTTATCAATCATCGACCGTGATGAAGAACTCCATAATAGGAAGAAGAATAAAGAAAAGCAGCAACATCTGTGAATGACTATTTTTACACTGAAAACAAAACACTGGAAAAGTTCAGCTTGCTCTATATGAACCACCTTTATCTGAGGACCGCAGATCCATGTGTTTCATAGTGAATGAATTAAAATAGAAGACAAAAGAGCCAGAGATAAGTCAAGTCATAGAGTAGAAATGGAGAATGAGACAACTGGACCACCACCCACACTCTGATTCTTTCTACAAGTAAGTGATATCCATTTTTTTCATCATCTTTCCTACTGTTTAAAAACCCAAGGCATCTTCACAGTACTACATGAATAAGCACTGATATTACTTTCAAAGTTTAATGTAGCTGCACAATTTCCCCAATGAAGTTAGGAGACATATTGTCTCAACAAATGGTGGCTAATGGATAGCAAAGGGATCTCTGCCTCACCATCTAGTGGAGGGCTATGTTAATGGACAGTGCTCAACATAAGTACAAAAGGTGCAGGAATCAAAGTCAGACAGCCAGTCAGTTTAGTTGAAGACAACACTTGGTAATGCCTTGACAGGTTTAGAAGGTAAAAGTAAAGAAGAGAAAAACGTGGTAATAGTCAACAGTCAGTGTAATGTGGGTACTGTGCACAAATGATGGGAAAATTCAGGCAAATGTCCAAACATCAAACTAGAATAAAGACTTTCAATAGCGTGCATGTTAGATGGATTCATGATTTCTTAAGTGACTCTTAAAGAGTAAGTATGGTATGAGTGAGTAGGCCCTATTTTGGATTGTTTCTTGCCTTGCAGCTGATGCCCCGAAAAGTCACCTCTTAGCTCGTTTATAGCAGGTTATATCCCTAAACCGAACAAACATACATGTTATTTTAGCATCAGAAGTTATAGAGAGCACAAAAACTAAATATTGTAGTTGTTAAGGGATCCTCCCTACGTGGAGCTTTCACATTCTCCACATGTCTGCGTGGATTTCTTCCCATAGTCCATAGTCCAAAGACAGTTAGGTGGATTGGCATTCTAAATTGTCTCTAGTGTGTGATTGAAGTGTTTGTGTGTGTGTGTTCGCCCTGCAATGGATTGGTGTCCTGTCCAGGGAATTGTTCCTGCCTTGCACCCTGTTCTCCAGAAAATGACTGACTGACTGACTAGAGATTAAGGTGCTCTCTTGAGTCTATACCTGTTAGGATGTTTGGTCTCGGACTGATACACAAGCACAGTCTGATCACAATGCTCGATATGTTGTAATTTTCTCCAATTTTCCCCGTAGCCTTATGGCATTCCATGCTTTGAAGCTTTGTACCATTTCTCTCAACAATATGTAATGCTTTTTCTGAACTGCAGCTTATGAATTGGTGAATGACTCAGATACTCTTGTAGCAGGCTATCATTGTCTCAGCAATTTTCTTCTCTTTCCTCCTAAATTGTTTTCAAAATAGTGCAAAATAACAGAGATGATAACATGGAATTATGAGGTTAAATCAAATGATTGCCACAGAGGATTTAATACAAACCATAAAGTGTCACTCCTACTCTCTTAACTACAAAGAAGCAAAACTGTGAATGCCCCTTCAGCTCCATCTCTTATAAAATTCAGGAGATCCTTGATTTCTTCATACTTCTGCCAGAACTGCTTATGTGGTCCTTTGTGTGGCCCTTTGTGGTTGTTTGAATGATGACTGTCTTAGCAACTGGATCTTAATTATCAGTTACCATTTCATACTATGCTTCTGAACAACATGTCCTTCTTTGGAAAAATGACCTCTGTAGCCATAGCAGATAGAATAAACAGAATCATCCTATACTGACTCCAGGCTTGTCCTGAGTTATTTCAGATTACAATGTCACAATTAGGAAAGAAAAGCTCAGATAACAGTGCAGAGATCCCAATAATGGGAAAGAAACCATGCTAGACCTGGTTAATCACATGTTAGTAAATTCATCAGTTAACTTTTATTTCATATAAGACCTTCCTCTAAAATGCTTGTTTGAGGGCCTTAAAAAATTCAGTAAAATTTTACAGCACAATTCAGTATAAGGAGTGTACACTCACTGGACACTTTATTAGGTACACCTTGCTAGTACCGGTTGGACCCCCCTTTTGCCTTCAGAATTGCCGTAATAATTGACATAATAGCATCATACAGTTTCTGCTGATTTGTTGGCTGCATATCCATATTGTGAATCTCCCATTCTACAACATCTCAAAGGTGCTCTATTGGATTGAGACTGGATGACCGTGGAGGCCATTTCAGTACAGTAAACTCTTTGTCATGATATCAGAAACCAGTGTGAGATGACTTGAGCTTTGTGACATGGCGTGTTATCCTCCTGGAGGTAGCCATCAGAAGATGGGTACACTGTGGTCATAAAGGGATGGACATGGTCAGCAACAATACTCAAGTAGGCTGTGGCATTAAAACAATGCTCAGTTGGTACTAAGGGGCCCATATTGCACCAAGAAAATATCTCCCACACCATTACACCACTGCCACCACCTGCCTCAACCATTGATACTAAGCTGGATGGATCCATGTTTTCATGTTCTTGATGCCAAATGTCTGATCCTACCCTCCGAATGTGGCAGCAGACATCGAGACTCATCAGACCAGGCAATGTTTTTCCAATCTTCTATTGTCCCATTTTGGTGAGTCCATGCAAATTGTAGCCTCAGTTCCCTGTTCTTAGCTTGAATTAATGTAGCCTTTCTATCAGCTCAAATTATTCTCCTCTGACCTCTGGCATCAACAAGGCATTTTCACCCAGAGAACTGCTGCTCACTGGATATTTTCCCTTTTTCAGACCATTCTCTGTAAACCCTGGAGACGGTTGTGCTTACAAAATCCCAGTAGATCAGCTAATACGCAGACCAGCCTGTCTAACACCAACAACCATGCCACAGTCAAAATCACTTAAATCACATTTTTCTTCCTCATCCTGATTCTCGGTTTGAATTTCATCAGGTCATCCTGGCAACGTCTACATGCCTAAATGCACTGAGTTTCTGCCATGTGATTGGCTAATTAGATATTTGCGTTAACAAGCAGTTGAACAGGTGTACCTAATAAAGGAAATGGTGAGTGTATATTGGCCACAGCATTTGTTTTCCTCTTCTCTTCTCTTTCTTCATTTGTGGTTGAGTGATATAGTTATATATATTATATAATTGAGTGATATTATCTAGCCTATAAGTTGATGAATATTTTGTATGTCTTTATTTGCAATCTAGATAAAGCAAATGTGATAATATTTTTCAGGACGCACGTTTTACCTTATTGATGAGAACAGTAGTTCTTTGATGTTTACTTAATCAACAACCCAGTCTTTAGGACTGAAATTTATGGTTGGGGGAATAGGTTGGAATGGAGTATGTATTGGACCAGCTTGGCAAGTGTGACATTTTATCAGTTGTGGTGGACCAATTTCTAATATATCAGTTGATGAATATTTTGTATTTCTTTGTTTGTAAACTACACAGACCAAATGTAATATTAGATTGTGTTTCAAGAAGCATGCTTAACTTCATTGATGAGAGCAGAGGCGCTTTGATTTTTACCTAACCAACTCTCCTCTTTAGATCTGACTCAGCATATGGAATTTATGGTGAGAGGGACAGAGCATCAGACCAGCTTGGCAAGAGTGACTGTGTTTGGAGCCTATAAGCCATCCACAGTAGGAAGGCCATAAACTCACCAAACAAAGCAACTTGGGGATAAGCTGTACCTGAGTGCTTTCAATCGGTAGATGGCCCAGGAAGAGACAGATAAATTAATTCTATTGGTCTAAAGTATGGCCATCTATGATTGGTTTTGAATCAGAGGCCATTCTGTACAACAATGCCCCACTGGTTTGTGTTTTGTGGTAAGAATGTTATTAAGCTGGTCACCTTGACTTTACATCTCTCTCACCGTTTGGCCATGAGGAGAAGACCATGAATAAGATAACTTTACCTTTGCAGCCATACTGAGACAGGCATATGGCCTGTTTCAATACTCCATTCAAAGGCTATGTCATAGCAAAGCAAGCTAGACTGAAGATAAGCTGAGAGCCATGTATGGACACAAAATGAACTGCTACTTAGGCTGTAAACATATGGCTTGCCGGCATTCACAGAGTATTCTGCTTCCTTAATATTGTTGGACATTTTTTCTCAATAATACATAATTAAATGTGTAACTTAACTCCTGCCTGTTTATTTATTCTGTCTAATTGCCTGAGGTTATAGATGTAGAAGGGAAGAGGTGGAGGGGGCAGTGCTAAGTACCTGATCACGGAGTGGTAAGTATATGAGATTTTAGACATTTTATTAAGGTTTACACAATAAAGAATATAAAGGGGAAAACAGGGTCACCATAGGACTTTACACAATGAAATATCAATAATACATAGTTAATTATGTAACTTAACTCCTGCCTGTTCCTTTACTGTGTCAAATCCTTAAAATTACAGATGTAAAAAGTAAGGGAGGAAGAAGTTCTAAAGTACCAGACCAAAGAGTGGTAAATATATGGGATTTAAGACATTTTATTATGGTGTCTGCAAAATAAAGAGTATAAAGGAGAATAAGGTCACCATAGGACCCTAAATGACAAAACACATGTTAAGAGTCAAACTGTATATTACTGTTAAAATTAGGAAAACATTGCAATTTGTGAATTTCCCCTTGGGATTAGTAAAGTATCTATCTACTATCTATCTATCAATTTTAGAATCTCTTAAGGTGGATAATGGGTTGCTAAGAGATTTTCCTGGTACTTACGGGAAACATCAAAAGAGGCCTTATGATTCACGTTATACATTCCAGCACAGCACCAGTAGCTCTTTGTCTGAAATATACCGATGTACCCTGTGAAAAAGTGCATTTTAATGATTTAGGATCTTGAATTCTGGTTTATCATCCGTAGTTTTCCCATCTCGACTCGATTCTCGGTGTTAGTGTTTTGTAACTGGTTGAAAAAGAATAAATGACTCCTTGTAATTCTTGACTATGATAATGGTTTAGCCCTCTGAATTTCATAGAAAACCACAGTTTCATGAGAAGCTTGTTTTGTTTTCTGATACTTTTTCAAGAGTTTGCTGCTAATTATATTTTAGAACTTGCCAATCTCTCGCTCTCTCTCTCTAACACCTTTTGTCAGCAGAAAGCGTAGGCTGGAGATAAAACATCAGGCAGTGAGTGTCCATCCTACTGTCCAGCTGAGCTGCTTTGGGTTTTTTGCAGCTAGCATAAAAAGTACTGGATGACACAATGGCCGAGTGTTATGTATTAACTTGAGTTGTATAAATTTTATGTTTTCATGTTTTTGTCATATTTAAATTATTTTTGACATATTTCTTGTGATTACCATTGATTTTGTGAATTGCTCTGCAATGATGTGCTGTCACTTTGAATTTATTCTTTATGTTCTGTGGGTATCCCAAGAGATGGGGCCACCCTGATGTCACCATTCCTGAGCCCTCTCTTTGTCTGTCTAAGGCCAGGGAAGAAGGAGCTCAGGCAGTGGTGCACTGAGGATGTTTGACGTCAATAGCGAGTATTATTTTCTACTTGGTTTCTGATTACAGATTATGTTTTCTGACTTGTTCTTTGTGGATTGCCTTTCATGCAACTCGTTTTTTGCTCATTTGAGCATTTTTTGCTACTTTTGCTACTGAAATTTTTAAAGATTCATTATTTGGCTTTATCTCTTTTGGATGGCATTTTGAGCTTTAAAAGCTAGTTTCTCTGTTTTGGAGCTGGTTAGGCTGACGCCTGCAGATAGTGGTTGGGGTGGTAAAGTGGCCAGGAGTGGGCCTATTCTGGACTGACCAGGGAAGGTCCTTATCTGCTTTCTGTGGCTATTTTGGGGGTCTCACACCCCTTTCACCATGTGCCTGACTCTTGTTCACAACTCTGAGAGGTTAGTGCTACTGCCTTACTGTTCCTTGAACCTGAGTTTAATTAATTTTAATTTAGAGTGCACATTCCTCAGATTTTCAGCTTTGCTCTGACATTCCAAAGATGCACAGTATAGGTTAACTGATTGTGGAGGAGAGTGCCCTATGAAGGGCTGTGTGTCTACAACAACAACAACAACATTTATTTATATAGCACATTTTCATACAAAAAGTAGCTCAAAGTGCTTTACATAATGAAGAAAAGAAAAATAAAAGACAAAATACAAAATTAAAATAAGACAACATTAGTTAACATAGAAAAGGAGTAAAGTCAGATGGCCGGGGTGGACAGAAAAAAACAAAAAAAAAACTCCAGAAAGCTGGAGAAAAAAAAATAAAATCTGTAGGGGTTCCAGGCCACGAGACCACCCAGTCCCCTCTGGGCATTCTACCTAACATAAATGAAATAGGCTAGGGTTGCTTCTGTCATTCCAGAAAGAATGAAAGGACTGAGAGTTAAATGGGAGGTGAACACCAAAGCCAAAGTCAGAAAACTGCAAGACAGAAAAGGGAATCCAGTGACAAAACCTACTGTAACTGTGAAGCAAAATTCATAGCCACAAGTTTAGAAACGGGTCATAATATTCTAAAGTTTAAACAAAAAAGAATCACAAATTAACTTTATATTTGTTTGTGAACTCTGCAAACCCAGACATGGATATGACCCCAGAAAGTGACCTTAATATTTTATTATGTGTACTTCAGACTTTGCTGTTAGTAACTACATCGCAAACATCAAAAAAAGCACTTAAAATAATACATGGTGAAGAAAGCTAAATGGCAAAAAGGGAGAAAAAAAATCTTAATTATAATCATAACATATAAAATTAAATTCAAATTCTCAAATAATTATCCAAAATAATAGTTTTTGTAGCAAAAGCACACCTAACATCTTCCTGTTTGTGGTGAGTAAAACTTTTGTTTCACGTCACAGTTTTGCAAAATTTTGTCTGAAATGTATTTCTCACTAAATTCATTATGTTTTCTGGAGGCTTTTATAGTTTTTTTTGGAGTGGAAAGCAAAGAATCTTGCTTGATAAAGATTATTCCATAGTAAATACCACTGTCTCCCTCTTTGTTCTCTCTTCATTTCAGTTGACGCCACCTCAGTCATCCATAGCTCCTTCCTTGCTGCTGCACATGCTCTCATCTGTCTTGTGTATCACCTGCCTGCACATCTACACCACCAGTTCCATCATTAATACAGCTTGTTTGTGTTTAGCTGTAACACCATCTGCACTCGCTTTCCCTAACTTCATAAGCCAGGATTGTGACCACACTCACAGGACAATGGATTTTAGTAACAGAGAAGGACAGCTGAAGTGCTTGCAAGTAAGTGCTCTCCACCCTCAAGTTTCTGTACCAGAATACATTTTTCCATGCTTTTGCACATGGAGAAAAAAGGTTTGCATATAAGAAAAATATATAATATATAGAATTTCAATGGAGTTTTGTAATACTATAAGTTTTTTTGCACATTCACTTTCACGTGAAATGTTTAGCTTATCATTATTTCCTGCCTTGTACTGGTTACTGCTGGCTGGGATTTCATTTTAATGAATTCTGTACAGTACTAGAAAAAGATAAGATTCTAAACTAGTTTGTATTTATTGTGTCTTTACCAAGAATATTTGTACAGCTTTTGCATTTTAATTTGGCACTATGTGAAAGTCCATTGAATTGAAATTTACTTAGCTGGGTGTCACCTTTACCCAAAGCAATTTACAATGATCCAATTGGTTGCATTTCATTTGGCTTTCTAATTGGAGCACAGGCAGGTCAGGTGACTTGCTCACAGTCACATGGTGTCACTAGCAGGATCTGAACCCACAACCTCAGGGTTTGAGGTCCAAAGCCTTAACCACTTCACCACACTGGCTGCGTCTGAATGAAACTGAAATAAATCAGATATTCTTTGGAAAGATACAGCAGCAGCTTCGCCTAGGATTTATTGTCATTTTCAGTAAGTAGTTTCCTGGTTTATTCCAGCAAAAATCAGAAAATAAAATGAAAGGAAATTTGCACTGAATCTAGGATTCAGAATCTATCAGTCTTTTTAAAAACCAACTGAGCAACACATATTTTTTTTAACAATTTTGATATTATTATAAGAAATTTTGTTTTCATTTTACAATCTAGAAGTCTGAATCTGCTGGTTGCTGCATCTCATTTTACTTATGTGCTTAAAGCAGCTTCAAACTCAATATAAGGGATGTGGTGTTTCCAGCAGAACAGCATGTCATTGGTTTTCTTAGTTCAAATCGGGGCTTGAGGCATCTGCTGATGAATACAATCCTCAAACACAGAAATCTTCAGAAGTAGTTTCTAAAATCTTAAGCCTTCGAGTCTGAGTTGGAGACTAGGATTGTACAAACTCATATATAAATTCTTTTTAAAGCTAATGCTACAAAATTTAAAAATAATCATCAAATAACATATACAGTATATAAAATATATTTTTATTTCTGGCAGATGGCGCATGAGGAAGTAGATCATGGTTATGGGTTCTGACACCTCCAAGCTACCAGTTGTAGTTAGTTGGTTTTCCAAGCTACAGGTTATAGTTTGTTCTTCAAATTGTTCACACGTGGCTTTTTCAAAATGTTTACAGGTTAGATGTTGTCACGCATGCGTGTCTGAGGGTCACCTTCTGGGCTCATCTGAGGTAAGCACAACCACTCTGAGACACCAGGGGGTGTGATCGCTAACTTATGTATCTCTCTTATCACCAACAGCTTGGAGAAGATGCCCACTGAGGGCAAATGACCACACACCTTTAAGTTAGAGATGTGCACACGAAAGGTGGTGTCTCTTTCAGTAGATGAGTTCACTGTCTTATGGAGCTCTGACGCTATGATTAGACTAAAACTTTACCTTTGTTAACCCTTGCACTATCATGTGCCAGTTATTTTCAGTTATTTTCTTCCTTTCATGTAAATGGGTTGACCCGGTTGGCACCTCAACATTCTGTTTGAGTCTTGTCTTTCCTTGACTGATGACAAGGTTTTGGGTTTCTTATTCCTTCACCCCAGGATTGGAATGTGTGGCCTTTACAATACTACAGTTATCAATAAGGTAGGAAGGATGTTTTTGGTTGTGGGGGCATGCAGAGATTTACAAGGTGCACACATTTTAAAAAAAACTGTAATTTTAGCTCATGGCCTAATGCTGATCCACAAACAAACCTCAAAACAGGCAGCAGAGAAAGAAACACTTAAATATTAGGGGATACGTAGCACTTGGCTTAAGTTTTTAATGCTGGGTTAACTCAGAACATACAAACAAGTGTACCAGAGAAGCAAAGTCAAGCAGAATATCATTATTAATCCATTAGAACATGAGTCTCTGGAATAACAGGAACATGGACAGGTTCCTTGTCTAAGGTTCATATTTTTTCTCTGCAGCTGTGTCTGCATATTAAGGAATGCAGCCTCACAAGTTGAAGTCTAACCTTTTTATTAGTTAGCTTCGATTAGGTAAAGTAGTGCAACAATAAACACATTGCTGCAACATTGAAAATGAAATATCAGTGAAAACAAGCCATCTGAGGATGTCTTGGAGTACCCATGGGTTTTAATTATGATCAACGTCCATTATTATTATTATTATTATTATTATTATTATTATTATTATTATTTTGTGGATATGATGAAAATCCTCTAAGGCTTACTAAAAATAATAAAATCATCAAAATACTGTATATCTCTTACTTGTGTTTCTGTCAAGTTACCCTCCTAATCTCACATTACAATGTCCAGTAGTGGGTTGGCAGAGTGTAAATAGGCTGATGCTAGCTGATGATTGGGTGGACTCTCAGCAAGGCATGCATCATCCATCCATCCATCATCCAACCTGCTATATCCTAACTACATGGTCACGGGGGTCTGCTGGAGCCAGTCCCAGCCAACATAGGGCGCAAGGCAGGAAACAAACCCCGGGCAGGGCGCCAGCCTACCGCAGGGCACACACACACACCCACCAAGCACACACTAAGGACAATTTAGTATTGCCAATGCACCTAACCTACATATCTTTGGACTGTGGGAGGAAACTGGAGCACCCAGAGGAAATCCACGCACACACAGGGAGAACATGCAAACTCCACGCAGAGAGGACCCGTGAAGCGAACCCAGGTCTCCTAACTGCCAGGCAGTTAGCCCTACTAATAAACTGTTTCAGTTACTGGTAAGGTTAAAAAAAATGTTGAACCCAGTGTCAATCTGACAATAGAATACAAAGGCTCTCTAGACTTCAGTGAGTATATAAGAAATATATTTACAGTAACAAAGATGACTAAGGAGCATACCATGCAATATGTTAGGCATGCACTGTAATTCTGGATATGCCTACTGTTCTCTGTTCAGGCAAAGTTTTTGTAGATATGAATATACAAGAGCATCTTTAGCATATAGCTGATTGCATGCAAATCTTTTTGGTGAGCACATTTACATAAACAGTAAAGTAGGATGATCTAATCATGAATAATCGATTTGACACTCAGGGTCAAAGAATTGTCTGCATACTTATACCAGTTAGACAAATGTCAGTATAAGTGTTTTTGTTGTATTGATAATCTTATGGCATTCATTCAAGGATAAGTTCAACATGGGTGCATATTGAAAAACAATATTTGCTTATTTAACGCAGAAAAAAAGCTTGTGGACCTAAGAATTCAAGAGGCTAAAGTGTTACTAAAGGATTTCCCGAAACAGCTTTTCTTTAAGTTATTCATCATTCAATTTTTTTGTATCTTAGTGTTGTTGATATTTTGAGGAGCACTGCCTTTCATAATTCAGTTAGCAAGTCATTTCTTGATTGAGCTATATTTTCACAGGACACATCCATACACAAGAAAAATGAACAGTAATGATTTTGCAAAATTTCTTTTGCAACAGGGATCGCCATTGAGTTGTGCTTGTCATTATTTACATGTGCTGATGAGCCATCTGATTGGTCTTTTGTTTGTGGAGCAGCAAATATTCTTACAGATGGTCCTTCAGTTATTGGCACCAGCCATAAGAAAGGTGGAAACAGGGCTGACAGGACACAGTTTCAAAGCATGGACAGCTCATTGCTTTTTATCTTTGGTCTTATTAATCTGGTAGACATGTTTCAAAGTGCCTTATGTTATGTTTTTGTCCCCAAACCTGTCTGGCCTTTATGAGCATACAGAAGGTATAGGATAATGTTCTTGTTAGAGCAGGGGAAATATGACTTGCTGGATGTGTCCAGGTGCTGAGATTACCTATCTAATATATTTTGATACAAGTGCCATCCATTATGAAGGATGTATAGCATCTACAATTTCAATTCAACTATTCAGGCTTGTTTAAAGCAAAATTCAAGCAAGGGCTCTTCACTCCACCATCTCATTTGTGAGTGATTTCCCATAAGATGTTCTCTTTAGCTCAGATCCAAGTCCACTCTCTTCCTCAGTCTCTCAAGGTCTGCTTGGTGCTGTGAACAGTATTTTATGAGCCTCTGACATGTATGGCTTTATGCCAGCAATAATAAGGACAAAGGAGGAGCTACAGAATAGCAGTTATGCACAATGTGACACATCAGAAATGTGCCAAAGTGACATACCCTGAAGCTTACAATATATACAGTTAGGTCCATAAATATTTGGACAGAGACAACTTTTTTTCTAATTTTGGTTCTGTACATTACCACAATGAATTTTAAATGAAACAACTCAGATGCAGTTGAAGTGCAGACTTTCAGCTTTAATTCAGTGGGGTGAACAAAACGATTGCATAAAAATATGAGGCAACTAAAGCATTTTTTTAACACAATTTCAGGGGCTCAAAAGTAATTGATCAAATGAAATAACTGGAAATAAAATGTTCATTTCTAATACTTGGTTGAAAACCCTTTGCTGGCAATGACAGCCTGAAGTCTTAAACTCATGGACATCACCAGATGCTGGGTTTCCTCCTTTTTAATGCTCTGCCAGTGCTTTACGGCAGCGGCTTTCAGTTGCTGTTTGTTTGTGGGCCTTTCTGTCTGAAGTTTAGTCTTCAACAAGTGAAATGCATGCTCAATTGGGTTAAGATCAGGTGACTGACTTGGCCATTCAAGAAGTTTCCACTTCTTTGCTTTAATAAACTCCTGGGTTGCTTTGGCTGTATGTTTTGGGTCAATGTCCATCTGTATCATGAAACGCCCGCCCAATCAATTTGACTGCATTTAGCTGGATTGAGCAGACAGTATGTCTCTGAACACCTCAGAATTCATTCGGCTGCTTCTGTCCTGTGTCACATCATCAATAAACACTAGTGTCCCAGTGCCACTGGCAGCCATGCACACCCAAGCCATCACACTGCCCTCCACCGTGTTTTACAGATGATGTGGTATGCTTTGGATAATGAGCTGTTCCATGCCTTCTCCATACATTTTTCTTGCCATCATTATGGTAGAGGTTGATCTTGGTTTCATCTGTCCAAAGAATGTTTTTCCAGAACTGTGCTGGATTTTTTTTTAGATGTTCTTTAGCAAAGTCCAATCTAGCCTTTCTATTCATGAGGCTTATGAGTGGCTTGCACCTTGCAGTGCACCCTCTGTATTTACTTTCATGCAGTCTTCTCTTTATGGTAGACTTGGATATCGATACGCCTACCCCCTAGAGAATGTTGTTCACTTGGTTGGCTGTTGTGAAGGGTTTTCTATTCACCATGGAAATGATTCTGCGATCATCCACCACTGTTGTCTTCCGTGGACGTCCAGGTCTTTTTGTGTTGCTGAGTTCACCAGTGCTTGCTTTCTTTCTCAGGATGTACCAAACTGTAGATTTTGCCACTCGTAATATTGTAGCCATTTCTCGGATGGGTTTTTTCTGTTTTCGCAGCTTAAGGATGGCTTCTTTTACCTCCATGCAGAGCTCCTTTGACCGCATGTTGTCTGTTCACCTGCCCGTGAAATAGCCTTTGAGTCAATTGTCCAATTACTTTTCAGCCCCTGAAATGAAGGGATTATGTTAAAAAAATGCTTTAGTTGCCTCACATTTTTATGCAATCGTTTTGTTCACCCCACTGAATTAAAGCTGAAAGTCTGCACTTCAACTGCATCTGAGTTGTTTCATTTAAAATTCATTGTGGTAATGTACAGAACCGAAGTCAGAAAAAAGTTTGTCTCTGTCCAAATATTTATGGACCTAACTGTATAAAAGCATTGCCATACAGTGTATACATGTCAACCTAGTTCTGTCTGTCTATTCTGTTCTGTCTGTATTGTAGATTTACTGAATTCTCACAGGGGTGCAGGTCAGTTATTGCTGCACAGATCACAGAGTGGTACAACTTAAACCTAAATGCATGGGTCAACTGCTGCTAAGTGACCTTATTGTGTGTTATAATAAAATGACTCATTGTTTCATTGACTGCTTTTTCATTCTATTCTCTCGTCTTTTGACACTGTTCCCTGCATTTCTTATTCTAATATCCGTGCAACAGGTGTCCAGTTCCCTGCTTTAGGCCAATAGCAGAAAATCCCCTAATGCTTACTAAAAATAATAAAATCATCTAGATGATTTTCCTTCTTATTCCCTCCACACCCTGTTTGCACCAGTCACTCTACTGGATGGTAGCTGTTTCAATTATGGACTTGGACATACTGTGTCTACAATTTTAATCCGATTTGCTCCCAAAGTTTGTTATGGATTAGAGTACTCTTGCACCATAAACTTAAACCACACATACTCTATCTACTGAAACACAGATTATGAGTGATTCCTTCATGGCCTATCACTCCTCAAAACTCCACATAGAGACTTACTAGCTTTGGCTTGAACACCTGAAACACCTCCCAGTGATGCATTATTCCCACCATTTTTAATCCTGCCTGTTGGGGGCACCCCCCCCCCCCCAAACTGCTAACCTTGTGGACAAACAGTGGCTACCTGTTCACACTAGGTGCCCTGTAACTACTTTATTACTCAAACACTAAACAAAACAGTAATGATAAAGAGGGTGCAAGACATGGTTACTCCTAAACCCTTCTCAAAGTGTCAGAAATGTTTTATTTTTCATATATATTTCATTTTATATTTATTTTTCATTCTCTTCTCTCAACTTTTGACACTCTTCTCTATATTTCCTATTCAAATCCATGTGCAACAGTTGTCCATTTTCCAGTTTCAGGCTAATAACAGAAGTCACAAGGACTTTCTACCTTTTCTGCTTGCACCATCCTCCCTTCTGGATGGTAGCTATTTTCACTATGGGTGTAGACATACTGCATTTACAGTTCTAATCCAATGCACTCATTATGGATTGGCCTACTCTTGCACCTTAAACTTAAAACACACACACCCTCTATCTACTGAAACACTGATTCTGAGTGATGTTTGCACAGTCTATTAAATATCCTGGCGTTTCCTGTCCTCATTTAGCTAGTGCTTTCATTTTCTATACCTCCTCTGATTGCTTTTTTCCAACAGAGCCTGCAGCTCACTGTTACAAAATGTTCTAATGATTGCCACATAAGAGCTGTGACTTTCTTCCTTTCTTACATGAGTGTCAGCTCAACTGTCTGACGAAAGAAGACACTAAAGGGCGATGGTTCCACGATATTTTCTGCCAATTTCTTTGTATTCTAAGAAACTATTTTCATACCTCAAACTTTAACAGAGGACATTCTCTGTTCACAGTGTATAATGTCCCTCTGTGCTGCCATTATTCACACAATTGGTTTCTTTTCCATCTTTTTCTCATGTGACAGTCACGTCAAATATGCTGTTTAAATATTTTTTCGCTACTTTTGCCAAATCACCTTTTAACTGAGTAATAAAGAAACATTTAAATGGAAATCCAAATATACTATTTCACTTTAGGTCCCATAATACAAAGTAAGGCCAGACTATTGACATTTTACATGGCTTCCCTCTATTGGTTCTGCACTACATTGGGCATCCCATCTACCATAAATCACAAAGATGTATCTGAGTCATAAACACAGTTGTAGATAAGACATTAAAGAATTATGGCTACACCTGAAATTTACTGACCAGACTGGTTTCCACCTTAAATGTGGTACATGTTTGTTTACTTCACTGATGCTTCACTGCAGCCCAAGTGGATTGTATTTCTCCAGTTGCTGGTGAAAAATGCATGCATTTATCAACAAGGATTTGGTCCTGAACTGAATAATTCACAACCATTGGTAAACTTGATTCCCACCAAGAAGACGCTTTTCTTCTTCTTCAATTCACATATATTTTGGATAGCTAGTCATGCAAAACAAAGAAACAAACAAACCTTTTTATTAAAGCTATTGAGCTAGTCATAGGCAATTCCAATTGTGATTAATTTCTTCACATTAACATTGTGTACTTTTTCTAGAAATTATTCCACTATTTGCAGATGGTTGAAAAGTTATTGAACTAATTTTTTAGCCCAAAATGGTTAACACATTGTTATGAACTTGAGAGCTCCTAATGCACAAAGTCCTGTAAACACTAGGGGTCGCTGTTGCCCTGTTAACCCCAACAAAGAGACACTCTGGACACCGAGTAAAAGTCCTAAGAAGTATTTTAATATTCTTTTCTTCTTAAAGACAATGACTTAAGCACCACAGCCACAATAGCACAAGTAAATAATAATAAATCAAGTACAAACACACATCCCAGCAGTCCTTTAAATAGTCCTTGACTATTAGAACTGGATTTTTTCTTTAGCCTGGAAGTAATTTGGGGCTTCCGTCCTCATGACTACCTTGTATTTCTGGGCTATAGGGAAAGGATGAGTCCCAAGGTCCTTCGACAGCTCCCCCTGACGGCACCCACGGCATCCAACAGGGCTGAAAAACCAAACTCCAAGTCCCAAGATGCCCTGTGGGAATCTGGGGCACCGCTACACTCCAGAGAAGCTGCCATCTAGTGTTTTCGGGGAGGCAGTGTCCAAAAGTAACTGTCTCCCCACTTCCTTCCATCCTCAGGGCGTCCCGGCCATCTATCACTTCCCATGAAACTTCATAAATGAAACATAAATGGCTGTTTGCTGCTCACTGTAACTTTCTTATGATTTTCTAAATAAAGGCTATGACTGTAAATCATAGGAAAAGACATGTACTGTGATTCTGGCTTTAGCAAACAGACAAAACTCAATGTGATAATTAAAAAATAGTAATACCACTACCACATAATTCCATGCCAAAGATCCAAAAAAAAACTAAAATGCCTGATTCAAAAGTCTGGTCAGGCCAAGTGTTGATGGAGTACAAATAGACGCTGAGGCCATTCTTCCGGAGAACTGGCAGTATTAAAGATGTACAGAGGTATAATACAAGATTAGGGTGAGAGTGAGTTCAATGCGCTATACAGTAATCCCTTGCTATATTGTGCTTCGACTTTCGCGGCTTCACTCTATCGTGGATTTTATATGTAAGCATATCTAAATATATATCACGGATTTTTCGCTGGTTCTCGGATTTCTGCGAACAATGGGTCTTTTTATTTCTGGTACATGCTTCTGTTTCTCCACTACCTCAACTCATCACCACAACACCATATTATTATGTTACGTTTGTGTTTTTTGTCGCACTGTCACTTGTTGCTTTTGTTTGCACATTGCACGTGCACTTTGTTGTCTGCTGTCTGGTTAAAAAAGTCTTCCTTAGATAGTTAGTTAGTTTTTGTTGATTTATGCTGTAATTCATGTTAGGTAATTCATGTTAGGTAATTTATGTTAGGTCAATCTGTCTTGTCTCTGCTAGCCAGCTAACTAGGCCTCTTAGTTAGCTAGTTTAGTTTTTCTGTTAATTTATGTTGTAAATTTATGTTGCATGTAGCACCTTGGTCCTGGGGGAACGTTGTTTCGTTTCACTGTGTACTAACTGTATATGGTTGAAGTGACAATAAAGCCTACTTGAACTTGAACTTGAACTTGAACTTGAACTTCCTCAGTTGGTTTGCCCAGTTGATTTCATACAAGGGAGTCTATTGGCGGATGGCTGAGAAGCTACCCAATCAGAGCACGCGATTAAGTTCCTGGGTGCTGATTGGCTCAGTAACGGAGAGCAGCATTCAATTCCGCTTTGCGTTAGCCAGCATCTCGTCTCGCTCATTCAGAATCAACGTGTTTCGCTGTGTAAAGCGTTAACTTTTGTGCTCTTTTGTTTTTATCTTTTTGCATAGTCAAGCCCTTTGTTATGTCTCCAAAATGATCTGCTCCTGCTACTGCTTCCAGGGCCGTGCCCAAGCGCCAACGGAAGATGCTAATGACTGCCAAAAAGGTAAAAGTTTTGGATATGTTGAAGGAAGGGAACAGCTACGCCGCTGTAGGATGTCATTACGGCATCATTACGTATTAAATAAAACTCGTCAATGATATACGATACGTATGTTTGTGCGTAGTATATTAACAGTATGTTTACATACATAATTTCAACAAATCTTACCTAATATCTAAGAGGGTTTAAGCTGTATAACTGTGCAGGAAATGTTTATAAGAGTGTGGGAGAGTTTATAAGGGCTTAAAATATATAAAAATAACCATATAAACATGGTAATGGTTTTTACTTCGCGAATTTTCACCTTTCGCGGAGGGTTCTGGAACGCAACCCCCGCAATCGAGGAGGGATCGCTGTACATTGAAAATGAATTCTTTACCTCACTGGGTTGTTTGAATGGCATATATGTTACATGACTTATTATGTCCAACTGACTAAACTGTATGACAAATGATGCCTTTTCCTTACTTTCTTTCACAGAAGCAATATTCTGAACAGGGCAGTCAACAGCTCACCAAATCAATTTTTTTTTATAATTTCTTGGGGGAGTGCTTATTTCTAACTTTCTTCTACTTACAGATGAGTAGATACCATCTTGTTCTCCAGCCTCCTAGCTCATCATGTTTTTATTGACACGTAGGACTTCAGAAGTTTTGGTCACATAAGCTTCTCAAAGGTAAGGTAACCAGATATATTTCTTGAGGTGCTGATTTAGGTGAACTGACTTATTTAAAAACAAATAAACCTTTATTTGCCCCTTACTTCAAACTTGAATAATCTTTCAGTTAAGGGGTTCATGGAGTACCTTTCTACATGAGAGCACCACATTTAATCGCCAAATCCATTAGTTCTCTTCAAAACAGATAAGCTTGGACCAGTCTTGTGGGTTTTACCAGTGCTAGTCCTATATCAATGCACTTGCTATGAGTTATTATCTGATTCTAATCCATTCCTGAAAATGGGTTGGAAAATGAAAAATTGTTCATTGGAAAACTATTTCACATTTTTATGAAATCAAGAGTTCCCAAGCATGTAAGTCAAAAAAAAAAAATCCTTAGAATGCTCACTAGCAGGGGAATTACCTTGAAACCCAGCTTGAAATGAGAAGGTCAAAGAGGAATCTTTATAAACAGAATAATTTATTTTTGCAAAAATGCTCTGTGCTCAAAAAAAAAAAAAAAAAAAAAAAAAAATAAGGAGCACAAACGGCATAGAAGGAAATGTCAATATTGATGAAAGTCCCAATCAAAAATCCAAAGTTATAAAAACAGAGGACAGGTTACAAAATCCCGTAAATCACAAACGATAATCACAGGAAGACTTCAACACCACCATGAGTGCATTAAGAATAAACCACAAGAGACTGGGGGCTGCTGTCAGTCACTGAAGGACTGAGGGCATCACCTTGGTGATGGACAGGTGGCCCTGTCTCTTGGGGGACCAACCATAAAGCACATAGAACATAAAGAAAGATACACGGTGTAAAAAGACTCAGACAACTCAGCAAAAAGGTTTGGGAGCAGCCACCCGTACATTTGAAATTGGCTGTCAAAAAGGGAAGATTTGGTTTCACAGCCCTTTATAGACATTAGTCCAAAACAGAACTGGCAGGCAGACAAAAACATGGTGGGTTTAAAGCTGGGTAGGGGAAATGACATCATCTGGGCCGAAAACTGGAAGTGACATTATTGAGCCCAGGCAGAATTTGGTTGGAGAGGAAAAAGAGAAAGGACCAGTGCACTCTGCCATCCCCTGGTCCTTTTTTGAACCCTTTAGCTGCCTCCCATGCGCACTTGTGTGACAACAGATACATAGAAATTAAATGGCTAACTATGTTAACATAAAAGAGAGAATCAAATGAACAAAACAAAAATAAAAATGGCATTTGAACCCTGGGGAGGAACCCTGGCTGAAATATGACACACATTATTTAAATGGCAGAAATAATAATAAATTCTCTTTTAACTAGAAAATCCTCAACCAGTTTCCCCAAGATCACTTCTTATATAACTGTTAACCCTTGTTTTCTATATGATACTACATAGTCATTTAATTCATCAACTACCTAATTAAGAAACTGTTAGTAGCATATTTAATGGAAATATTTCTGTGCATGACCTTCTGTTTGGCATATACAGTAATAGTGAAACCGGAACTATACTGGAGGAAATCTTCTAGGTAGACCATCATGGTGGGCTCATCTCACAGAAAAATGTAGTTATAAAATTTATGTATAAAATGCTTTTTTATTGATTTTCAATTACTTTAAGTTTTCCACCTCGTTGGGTGCATTTAAAAAAAACACTACACAGATATTTAGGCATGAATGCAGTCACTGCACAAGCATTTTGAATCAAAGAGAACAAAGACTCACGACTAGAAGGAGGTAGTTCTGAGCGTTTAGTGATAAGATCATAAGAAATTTAACAATACGAGAGGCGACCTTTAAGTGCATTAGGCTCATTTGTTTGACTAATAGCTGTGCTGTTCCAGTATATCATTCAGCTACTTTTTAAACAAAGAAAGAGACACAGCTGTAGTTGCTATAAATGGGAGTTTCCTCCAAGGTGAAATAGGAGCAAGGCCTTCAAAGTAACTACGGAAGCAGGCCAGAAACCTACCTGATCTTCCCAGCAAAGGCAACCTCAACTTCAACTAGACCCCAGAGCAACCTGCTGTCTTCAGCTGGAGGAGGTGCAAAAATGAGGAGCTGGCAAAACAACTATAAAAATTTTTAAATCCACAGGTATAATGAAAACTCCACAAGGAGAAGGGTAACTGCCAACCTTCAGCTTGAATAAATAGAATGTGCAAAGAATCTTTATTAACATTGTGTTGGAATTTATTGAAATGATGTTATTATTAACAAAAATGTCAAAGCAGAGCCCAAAAGTGTAAAGGAGGCACAAAGGAGTTGGCTAAAAGACAGTCCTAAGAAAACAAAGTCCCAAAACAGAGTCCAGTAATCAGAACCCATTAAATGTAAAGAAGATATAAACAATTACCAGAAAATTTAACAATAATAACAATCTTAATGCAGGTCAACCCTTGTGATTTGTGGGTTTACAATTCACAGATCTACCCAATTCACAGACTCATTCCAAAAAACTGCAAACAACACTGTAGCCTCTTAATTTAAATGGACTTCAAATTCCATCAGCCCTGAGGGGACTGCGTCATTGAGCAGCTTTAGTGTTTGGAACAAGGGCTGCTGGGTGAAAGATGAAAGCGCTAGTTTTAAAAGTGAGCCATAACAAGCAAAGCAGGATCACAATCAGTGATGTCTTTTCATTTCAATGCTTCCCTGCATAATGAGGTTACAATTACACCAAATTACAGTTTTCTCTGGATTTACAGTATGTTCTTGTCCTGTGCCTTATTGTTTGTGTAATTTTGTCTGGGTTGGAAAATCGTCTTCAAACTTCTAGAAATCTTCACATACTTTGGCTTCATGGTTGGACAAAATTTTTAATAACTTTTAGGAGGCTGTTTATAGCAGATTTCCTTTCATAACTACACCACCATCAACTGTATCTGCAAAGCTGAACTGGGTCATGACTGCTTATCATTTTGTGCTTAGCGTTTTGTTGGATTTCCTTTCTATCTGTAATATTAATCATGTTTGTCATTTACTACCATAAATATTCACACAAATTTAATATAGTATGTTATTTTTTTTTAAAGTTACATTTCACTAGAGAACTGCTGAGCTATCCATTTTGTCTGGGGGGAGTGTTCATATTTATCTTAGTTGCCAGTCTCACACATATAATTTGATTGTGCAGTAATCATTCTATCCTGTGTTTCTCACAATGTTTTGCATCTTACTTAGTACAATAAACATAGAATATACAGTAACCATGGGCCCAAGACATATTCCCTGATTTTCAAATTCCTATGCCCTTAACCCCTGTGAATCGCAAGTGGTTGCTGAAGTTACAAAAACTCCTTTAAATGACACTGGGAGTAGCCTGAGGGAGGGTCCACAAATGGTGATGTAAGGATGGTCCCACCTCTTGGGGTTCCACCCACAAAGGACAAGGAATAGAATTACATTTAAATGGCCAGTACACAATTATAAAGATTACATAAATTATCTAAAAATAAAATGCATGACTCCAAAACAATGAAAACAGCAATAAAATACATAAACATGTGTAATACCACAACAGAAATGAACTGTGTCACAATGCTAAATGGCCATAGTATGGTGCGACTTTCAAAATGTTTTCAGAGACATGGTCCCTTACAGTGAAAAAAGATTCTAAATACTAAATTTGTAGTATAAATCCATGCACCATTACGGTGAAATATTGCATAAAAAGATTGATAAAAAGAGGATTGCTGCAATTGATTTAACCATTAATGTAACAAACAAAAGACAAAATACAGCTATCCAGCAGAAAACACACAGTCCAGTACCAGCTAAGAAAGAATGTCTTATAATATGATTTTCTAAATTATAAAACAGCGGTACTATACAACATTTGTGACATCAAATTTTAGAGTTTGTGGGTTGAGTGAGGTTGGTGTCCTAGAAGGTGGTCTGCTTCCATTCTCCATAGCAATTGTAGGAGAACTCAATAACCCTAACTGAGAGGACACACAGCAACGTCTCAGCAGTTACCCTGGTCTCATAATTATTTTTGCCAGTTTTTCCATTTGATCAGGACTCTGGATTTAATCTGAGATAATGAGGTGGTTTGTCATGTGGTGGGTGTGACAACACACTGTATCAGTGCATGCTCCCAACCTCTCCTCCTCTGTTTGACTGAAAACAGTTACATATGCTAAAAATTGACTACTTTGTCTACAGACCAAAACCAACAATGGACAAAGGAATTTCTGGACTGAAATAAACAACAATTGTAAGAATTTGAGAACTTGGGAATGGAAAGGAAACAGGCAAGTAAGTTTTTGCCAGTAGGAACACTGGTAAGGAAGGCACTCACATTTTGGTCAAGTTAAATGTTTTTAAGAATTACGTCAAGCAAGTTATAAGTATCATGCAGATCATCAAGTTCTCCCAATGATAAAAGCTCTCAATGTTTCCAGTAAAATCTTCTTGACTCAACAGAAGCTACTGCAAGCTAACAATTTTGTCAGAACTTTTACATCCTTCATGCCTGTACTGTATTCAGTTGTGCCTTTTAAGTTGGCTTGTAAGTGTGCACTCTTGCGTGTTGCAACTGACATTGTGAAAATCATAAAGACTTTGTTTAACAAACTAAGGCCTGCGCACTGTTTGGACAAAACTGGAGCATAAGTTGCTGGTAAGGTCACAAAGCATCAGAGCACAAATCTATCAAAAAACAATTAACAAACAGGCAGAGGAAGAATTAAATTCAAGGTGGAAAGAATATGGTCAAAACATAAAATAGAAAACATTACTACAGTGAAACAATTATAATGAAAATATGCCTTCAGTTCCTAAATGCTCATCAATCCTGTTCCTCTAATTTCTTCAAAATATCATCAAGTTGAGTTTTAAAGGTTCTTAAACTTATACTTTCTACCACTTTTGATGATTTATTTAATGTGTCTACGGTTTTCTGTGTTAAGAAAACTGTCTAATGCTTGTGGATATTTACCATTTACAAGGATCCATCTGTGTCACCATGTTCTTTCCTTACAAATTTAAACACCTCAGTCATATCACTAGTTATTCTGAATTTGCTAAGAAAGAAACTCCTTCAGTCTTTTCCTAACAGAACTCATAGTTCCGAAATCAGCCTAGTTACTCTTCTCTGGACTTTCTCTTGTACAAAACTGCACATACAACTCCTGATGAGGCCTCACAAATGCGTTAGATAGATAGATAGATAGATAGATAGATAGATAGATAGATAGATAGATAGATAGATAGATAGATAGATAGATAGATAGATAGATAGATAGATAGATAGATAGATAGATAGATAGATAGATAGATAGATAGATAGATAGATAGATAGACTGAAAGCACTTTAAAAAGATAGTGGTTAGCCACTTCCCCCACCACCAATGTGCACCAATGTGCACCTGGATAATGCAATGGAAGCCATCTTTGCAGCAGTATGCTCACCACACATTGAGCTTGCCCTTTGAATTAGCCTTTTGATTTGGTGGGCCTCTCCTGAAGTGATATTACCAACTCAAAACACCACAGAGTAGCAAATCTCACTGGCCATCACAGAGTTATAGAAGATGTGGAGGATGTCACTTCCCACATTAAAGGAACACAGTCTGCCCTTTCTTATATACATTAGTTTTTCTTTGTTATGAGACCAGTCCAACCTGTCATTGGTGTGGACCCCCAGGTACTTGTGGGATTGTAACATCTCTACTCTCTCTCCCTGAATAGTGACCGGACATAGAGGCTCTTTGGTTCATTGAAAGTCAATAATCTGTTCCATGGTGTTGCTGATGTTAAGTTGCAGACTGAAAAAGAAACAAACTTTTCCACCTGACTACTATACTCTGTCTCATCCCCATTATCAATACACCTCATAAATGCAGAGTCATCTGAGCATTTTGTCAAGTGACAAGACTTGTTGTTATATAGTATTTATAGTCTGAGGTGTACAGAGGGAAGAGAAATGAAGGCAGGACTGTTCTTTGTGGTACTCCAGTGTTCCTCACACCCACAACAGAGACACAGTCCTTGAATCTCAGAAACTGTGGTGTGACCAAGAGATAGTCCATTATCCAGAACACCATAGGCTCATCCATCTGCATATCTCTGAGTTTATACATTAGCAGGCATGGCTGGATGGTATTGAAGGCCCTGGAGAAATCAAAAAACATATTCCTCATAGTGCTGATAGCTTTGTCCAGGTGAGAATAAAGCTTGTGGAGCAGATGGATAATTGCATCCTCCACTCTAATCTTTGTTCGATAGGCAAACTGCAGTTAGTCCAGGTGGTCAACCTCAAAAGTACTGAAATAGTCCAGTACCAGTCTCTCAAAAGTCTTCATGAAATTAGATGTAAATGCCACTGGTCTGTAGTCATTGAGTGAAGAGGCTCATGACTTCTTTGGAACAGGAACAATGCAGGATGATTTCCATAGCAGCTACACTTTTTGGAGCCTTAGGGATAGACTAAAAAGGTGAGAATACTACAGAGTTGGTCTTAAGAACTTGAGGACTAACTCTATCTGGTCTCACAATTTTTTCTGTGTGTAGCTTCTGCAATTGTCTCTTTCCTTGTTCTTCGGTTATGGACAGCTCATACCGATGGTCAGAGGTGGACTTATCACTGTCCTTTTCACTTAACATGGCCTGAATTTTTGATGTATTAGGGATGGTGTGTGGTAAAAGGTCATTGGAAGAAGGTGGCAGTGGGAGGGAAAATCTATTTAGAAAATTGGTTCAGGACATTAGCTTTGTCCACATCTTCTTCTAGCACCTGAGCACTGGATTGTCTGAGTCCAGTAATGTGCCCAGTCCTTTCCAGACATCTTTCATATTATTCTAAGTGATTGTAATTTGTATTTTAGCTTTTGTAAATTTCCTTTCCTTCACTCAGCTTTTCCTTTAGCACTTGCTGTGCATCCTTCAGAGTCTCTTTGCCACCAGATTTGAATGCTGTCTTTTTCTCATTCAGGAGACCTTTTAGCTCCTTAGTAATCCAGGGCTTTGTTGGGAAAGCAATGGACTACCTTTGTGGGTACCACAGTGTCGACACAGACGGTAGGATAGTCCAATGAGTCCTTCAATGTTATCCTCATGTAACTCAAATGTCATTTTCCAGTCTGCCATTTGGAAGCAATCATTCAGAGCCAGTTCAGCCTCCAGGCTGCATTTCTTCACTATCATAGCTTAAGTATAACCTCCATTGACTTGATACAGTATATAGCCTAACATCCAATTAGTCTTCTTAATGGATTCTGTTCACTGTCTGGATATAGATACTAAAAAGCACACTACGACTTTCAAGGTCTTTCTCATAAGATGTACTGTCTTTCACATTTCAGACCACATACAGTATTTTACTTTGCCTGTAGAATATTTTACGTTTCCTTATATTAAATTAATTTGCCACAGTTCTGCTCAACTCTAAATTCTCAGAGGGAGCAGAGATTTGAGAA
Source organism: Erpetoichthys calabaricus (assembly GCF_900747795.2). Lineage (NCBI taxonomy): Eukaryota > Metazoa > Chordata > Cladistia > Polypteriformes > Polypteridae > Erpetoichthys > Erpetoichthys calabaricus. The sequence goes on along the minus strand of NC_041396.2, from coordinate 93,520,773 downwards.
GGTTCTGGGAATCTGAGAGGAGCCAGTTTTAATGAGCTCCCCTCTTGGCTGAACAGGTACAATTGATAATAGTTCCATTGCAGTAGTTCTCATGATTGACAATGGTGGAAGTTTGCAAACGGGTATGGTTGAGCATGAAGATCAACATTGAGGATTGACAACATAGCCATTCACATGGAAGCCAATAATGCTAGTTAGGTGGAGAAGAAAGGAGAAGTTCTGTAATTTGAATAGTTGTTCAAAATGTAGAGAAAGTGAATCCATATCCTGCCCTTACACCCCCTCTGAAAGGAGCAACAGAAAGAGAAGTGGGCATATCTTCAGAACTCTAGGCAAAACCTACATTTATCAGAGAGGTTACTTTACAAAATAAAATCAATTTGTTTAAAAATCACAGTACCTTAATAAAAAAAACTAACACAATTTAAAAGTAAACAGATTTGATAACAAAAGCAGTTAGCAGAGCATTGTCAATCCTTTCCATCACGTACAGATTTTACCTTGAGAATACGTGACAGGGACCTGTATAATTAAGCTGGAGCAGAAGGAGCGATTGATTTGCACTGAACCTGCATATCAATGACAGCAGGGATGCTTTGTTTCCTGCAAGTAAGCCAACGTTCAAACAGGTTCGGCCTTTAACGTGCCTCCTGTGCTGTCTTCATCTGTCTCGCCCAGCCAGATAAACCTTGAAATGGGAGCCAGCTCTGGGAGATTAACATTCAGTTCACACTCTAGGTCGGCTGGGTGTTGAATCGTGTATAGATGTTGGCTGAATGTCAAGTGATGAAGAGACTTAAGAGATGAGAAAAGGGAGAGAGAGCGAGTGAGTGCTCCGTCTCTGGTGATGAAAGTGCAGAATGACGTTTGTTTCCCAAATGTCAACAGCCTTTCAGTTAAATGGGTAATGGTGTTTGGTACCTGGGGTGTGTGTGTGTGTGTGTGTGTGTGTGCATGTGTGTGTGTGTGTGTTTGTGCGTGCGTGCGCATGTGTGTACGACTTGCATCCCCTTTGTCTGGTCATGTACCAAATCCACAGGACTCCGTCTGAATGTCACGGCAAAATAATAGCCTTCAATTAGGTCAGTGCTATTTATTTTTTCAGTTTTTGACAAAAAAGGCTTTCAGTATTCTTGTGCTTAAAGCTATAACTTGAAAAATGCTAGAAAATCACAGTGGGTCAAGAAGGAGACATGGGCTGAAACATATTATTTGCTCAGTTTCATGAGGTGGATGCCACAGTTGTTTATTAAGATGGCTTCATAACGGTAGGTTCCTGGGTCACTGTCATTGTGAAGTTTGTCTGAGTGAGTGAGCCTGCTCTGCTTTACTCCTTAAGGCTTGCATTCACGTTAGCTGTTTTGGGGCCTCTAAACTGGAGTGTGTAAGTGAGTGTACGTAGTGATGATATAGTATCCTGTCCAAGGCAGCTTCTACCCTTGTGCTCCAATATGCTGGGTTAAGCTCTGGACTCTAGCAACACTGTATTGTGTCAAGAGTTGCTGGGGCTCAACCTCAAGACCTTCTTTATGGCTGCCCTTTCTCCCTGACCCCTCCTGTTTTTCTCTGTTTCCGGGCTACACTAATTACACAGCAGTCACATGGTAGGAGGGACAGATTAAATGAAAATAACTCACCTTTAGCATGGTTTATCTTGCATCTTTCTAAAGTGCATGATTTTAGAGTACTGCTCCCGTTCAACTGTTTTTTCATGCCCTTGACCCATTTCCCTGTATTATTTTATGTATATAAAATGCTATGGGTTGTGCCCATCTATCACACAATTGCTTGCAAACTATTGGGCTAGAACCTCGATCTTGGTCTTAATCAAAACCTTATGATGTGATACACGCCGATGAAGCAAAATATTTGGTTAGAGGCACCGCTCTGTGAAGTTATCAGGGTTTGCATCTTTCTTATGGTAAAGTGCTCAACAGGGTCACATAATGGAAAGAAATGAAACAGCAAGGGCACCTGCTGAGCATCAAGTGCATTGCTGAGGCCACTCATAGTAAGAAGAAGAAACAGCTTTTCTATTTATTAAGATTCGATTCGGATACAGTATAGAGAATGTATGTATGACAAAGACAGAAAGAGGCCTGCGCAAAGTGACCTGTGCTCCTGTTCTTACACCAAAACTCCAGTGGCAACTTCTGCGTAACATCAAGCCCAACACACGTGGCACGCCTCTGTGAAATTATCAAGGTTTGCATCTTTCTTATGGCAAAGTGCTTGACATGGTCACGCAGTAGAAAAGAAACAATGGCACCTGCTGAGCATTAAGTGCATCACTAAGGCCAGTCATAGTAAAAAGAACAACAGCTTTGCCACTTTTTAAGTATCAGGTACAGTATAGAGAATGTATGTATGACAAAGACAGAAAAAGGCCTGTGCAAAGTGACCTGCGCTCCTGCTCATACAGCAAAACTCCTGTGGCAACTTGTACGTAACACCAAGTCCAACACATGAGGCACTTCAGTGATGAAGAATGAGGATCAGTAAGCTTGAATATACAGAGTCATTGAGCAGCTAGCTAATACTAAGGCTTATTGACATGCCAGATATATTCTATGACACAGAATGCAAGAACGGCAATGACTGAGAAATGTATGCTGACAAGCAAGGAGATTGCCAAATACTCATAACTTCTGCCCATATGCAAACACTGCTTTTACATCCTTACAAACTTAATACCAATAAACCTGAAGTGTTACTGGTAGGCCCAAACTCCCAACTTTCTAAGGCAGTGAACTTCTCTGTTTTTGTTGATGGTACACTTGTCAAACCTGCTCCTGTTGTCAGAAATCTTGGTGTTTTGTTTGATTCATCACTTAACTTTGAGCTACACATTAGGTTTCTTTCCAAAATTTCATTCTATCATCTCCGTAACATTGCCTGCCTACGTCCATTTCTGTCCTTTAATGATGATCAAACTCTGGTTCATTGTTTCATAATGTCTCGTATTGATTACTGTAATTCCCTCTTCATCGGCCTCCCTGCAAAATCTATACAGAGACTACAGTACATTCAGAACTCCACAGCCAGAGTCCTCACCCACACAAAGCATTCTGCTCACATTTCCCCAACTTCACTGGTTACCGGTTCCATCAAGGATTAAATTCAAGATTCTGCTTCTCACCTTCAAAGCCCTACATAACCTTGCCCCTCTCTACCTTACTCAGTTTCTAGTACCGTACCGTTGCTCTTTCTGGTCCTTAAGCAGTAATCTCCTTACTGGCCCACGCACCAGACTCTCCACCCTGGGAGGCAGGTCATTCAGTGTTATGGCTCCTCAACTCTAGAACTTTCTTCCTCAGTCTCTAAGAGATTGCTCTTCTTTCTCCACCTTTAAATCTCAACTGAAAACTTTCCTCTTCTACGAACTTTTGTCTTCTGTTTAACTAGGGGGCTCCGCCCCCTGCTCGCTTCGCTCGCCAACCCCTGGTCTTGGGTAACCCGAAATAGATTTGAAAGAGATTATTTATCTCCATCAGTTGTGGTCTTTCGTTTTGAACCCGTGCCTGTTTTGTTTCCGCAGTTTCAGACGCGCATTGTAGGCACCTGCGTTCATTGATCTTGTCCAGGTGGGCTCGTGTTTGTATCGTTGAGCTGTATTGTGTTTGAATTTGGTGTAAAGCGTTCAGCGGTTTGTACAATCCCAAGCAGCACATTATTCCTAACTTCACTCCACAGTAGTGCCACTCACAATATGGCAGTGACGCCTGCGCCTTCACTCCGCAGTACTGCCACTCACAATATGGCGGTGACGCCTGTGCCTTTCGTACTATCTTTGTGGACCTGTGGGGCCTCCGTAGCCTCTCACGTTTGACTCTGGGGTGCAGCGCAGAATCCTCTTTTTTGTGTGGTTGTGTCGTTAGTGGTAGCTATGGGCGCGTTGTTGCTTCATTTCTCATTCACGTTAGTTGAGCTCTTTCGTTCTTGGGCCGTGACTCCTTTGTTCGCGGTGGATACGACTTCGCTTGCGGTTTATGATACGCGCGCCTGCGCAGTACGTCTCATGGTCCCATCGCCGTGTCCCTGCGTCCATATCCGGTTTATTCTTGGTTAGTAATATGGATTTTTTTCTTTACTCTGTATGTAAAGCAACCCTGGGTTTGTGAAAGATGCTCTATAAATGCAACTTATTATTATTATTATTTATATCAATGTTTATTTGTGGAGTATTATCTAACAAACATTAGACCTGCGATGTACACATTGTAGGTAGTATTTTCTTATACCAAAAACAAAAGAATATGCGGCCAAAATGGAAATGTTCATCTTGCTCTATATGAACCACATTTATTTGAGGACTGGAGGTCCATGTGTTTCCTAGTTGGATTACGTTTCTCTGTAGTGTATTATCTGAAAGACATAGAACTCACAGATAGCAGAAGTGAAATTAAGGCTTGTAAAAGAGAACCATGGTAGGGTTAGGGTTAGGTTAAGGTTAGGGTTAGATATTAAAATGTAATAGGCAGAATATGTCAAAGACATTTATGGAAGGGATAAAAACCTCAAGAAATGAGTTTTGGAAAGAAAGAATAGCTTTCTAGTGTTCTGCCAAGGTGGAGTTGGTAGGCCTTGAAAGTAACAGAGTAAATAGGATCAGGATATGAACACTTGGTTACAGGGAAAAATAAAGGTTAAAGCCAGAAGAACAGAAGATCAATCATCAAACTAAATATGGGAGACAAACATCAAAGTCCAAAAACTTAGCCAGAAAGTTGTTTATTTGAAATCTAGGGAAAAAAAATCTTTTAGGCATATCCACAAACTTGGACAATTAAATGATAAGCTTCTGTAATTTAAATAATGTTGCAACACTGACATCATGCAATGAGGCCTCTGAAAGATAACAGTAAGTTTCACATCACAGCAGCAATGGTGCAAATTGATGATGCCCAGAACAAATACAAAATGACATCATGAAATAACGATAAAATGAAACAAAGAAAGTGAGTCCAATAGCAACTGTCTTGAAAACCCTAGAAGTGACTTCAGAACTCTAAAAGGAAATTTTCTAAGACCAAAGAAAAAAATAAATAAACTCATAGCATTTACATTTACATTTGCATTTATTTTCTTGGCAGACGCTCTTATTCAAAGTAACTTACAACAGAGGAAAACATAATCAAGTACCATTAGGCTAGGGCCTGTTTGTTCAGCAAGGGTAATAGGACAGGCAACAAAAGTTGATTGCCACAAGTGAAAAGAGGTTATAACTAATAAGTTTGAAATCATAGATTATAATTGATAAGGTAATTAAACTTAAACAAGAATTAACCAACAATATGAAAGATCACAGAGCATAGTTTTTTTATCCTTCAATCAATTAGACAGATATTCACAGAACAGATGGGTTTTCAATTGCTTCTTAAACACATTGCAGTATGGACGGAGGTGGGTAGCCTGTTCCACCAACTGGGAACTACACAAGAGGTGGCATCACCAGACGTTGTTCACAGGAAGACCTGAGTGGGTGAAACGGAGAATAGCACCTCACCGGTGTTTCCATATGCACAGGTGCTGACCCACTGACTATTCTGTAGGGAAGCATCAGGGATTTAAGTTTAATGTGTGCTGCTACATGGAATCAATGTAGCGACCTGAAGAGAGCAGTGACATGTGCCATTCTTGGCTGGTTAAATAGATTGTTAAGACCAGAGATGTTGCAACAAGAGGTAACTGAAACTCTGAACCATTAAAAGAAAGCAACGCAGAATGAGTGGGTGGAATTCTCTTAGACATATGGAAACTATGGAATTAAAAGGAGAGAATGACTTAGTGACCCTTTGTAAAATTATATACAGTACGAAAAAAAAAACATGAGCATATCTTGCGTCCATCATATCAAGACCCCTGCAAATCATCTTAAAGAGTTGCCAAAAGCTTTTATTTTTTCGATTGCTTAAAATTATTTGTTTACTTAAAACAATAAGTGAAATATTATTTTACTCCATGGTCAAAATATTTTCAAAGACAGACTCAACTGGTAGCCATTGTTGGGACTTCCATAATTGTTCCATGAGTTCTCTCTGAGTTCTGTCTGGACACATTTTAATTGAATTACAGACATGTTAAAATGTATTGAACATGAATGACAAACTCTAAAAACTTCTAGATTTAGGGGCACTTGGTATGTGCCCAGTGTGCCTGTACAATACCTAGCCAGATGACGTTTTAGAAAACAACTTTCTACTTTTGGGAAATAAACTAAAATTTGTGAAGATCATCACACTATCAACTTAAAACCGCATACCTCAAAAGTTTTTTTGAAGATAAAAAAGGGACAAAAGAGAGAAAAGAGTGGAAAAATAAATCAGCAAAGAACATTTCGGGTTCGGAGAGGTACAGGAACAAGGAATTCAATAGAATCATCAGTGAGTGAAGCATTGAGCAATGGCAAGATGATGATTACAATAAGACTTTCAATAGAGTAAAGGTCAAAAATGAGCATAGTCATGTTAGAACTTACCATACCATGGGACGAACATTTGAGCGAAAGATAAGTATAGATAAAGGCCTAGACAGTGACTGCCATAGAGAAGACTAGAGAGTGAAGTGAATGACCATATAGAAAGGGTGCAGAGGCTTTGCAGGGCAATCTCTCTACAGGGCATATTCTGCATTGGTTATTACAGGGTATCACACACATGCGAGTAGGAGGCAGCTAAAGGGCCTGAGTAATTGTAATTCCACAACAGACCAGGGCGCGGCAGGGTGTGCTCAGTTCCTTGCAGACCATTTGCTGGAAATCCCACCAGGTTCCGGCGCCTCTGAAGACGTCACTTCCAGTTCTGGCGCCTCTGAAGATGTCACTTCCAGTCCCGATGACATCGCTTCCGGCTCTGCCCCCAATCATGGCATGACTTCCGGTCCTGATTACATCACTTCTAGTCCCGTTTTCAATGATGACATCATTTCCGGTCCCAAAGACATCACTTTCTGGTTCTGGGCACAATAATGACATCACTTCCTGTCCCCAATGACATCACTTCTGGTTCTGGGCCCAATGATGACATCACTTCCTATTCTGGCCTTTAAAGCTGCCATCTTGCCTCCATACAAGCAGTTCTGTTTTGGACTCAGATCAGTGAACATCTCTGTTCATCTTTAAACCTATTTTGCAGCCGTGGAACAATATACGGGTGGTTGCCCCAAACCTTTACGATGTCTTTGCCTCATCATTATCACAAGGTAAGGAGGAGATCCATCTGCAACAGCACACAGGCTGCAGGGAAAGGCTCAAGATGACCCTGGATCAAGAGAGTAGATCTGTGGGAGATTGCTGATAAGGCACAAGATGAGGCTTGATAAACTTCAGCTGGGTTGACTGGGCAAAGGTCCCTAATGTTCAAAAGAAACACTCAATGACCCCAGGTAACATCTCCGATGATGTGCCCTAGCTTAGCATTGTGATGATGCAGGTTTGCTGTATACCCCCGTCTGCAGTCCGGGAGCCCTTGAACCCGTCACCGTCGGTAATGCTACCGATGAGCTAAGCAGTGAGGCAACAACATAGCAAGGGGATGGTGAAAAAAATGTCAAGTGCTTTTATTAAATAGAACAAAAACAAGTGTTCAAATTAAATCAAGTGCAGTGTCTTAAAAACAGTCTTCAATAAATAAATAATCCATTAAAAGCGAGTGATACACGTGGAGGTTAAAAAAACAATAGAAAAACAATCCTTAAAACCGAGGTTAAAACAACACTGGAAGCAGTCCTTTAAAATAAAATTCAGAGCCCGGTGCTTCTTTTACTCTAGCGTCTCCCTGGTTCTCCCATTTGGGCCCTGCAGCAGACGAGATGCTCTCTCTGCAGCTGAACTTCACTCCTCTCGACCGGTCTGGAGGCCTCCCGATCCTGGCTTCGGTTGCGCACTCATCCTAGGCCCGAGACTTGGTATCCTTGACGATCAGGATGCTCACGTCAAGAACTTCACCCGCCAAGCCTCCTGACTCCCTCTGCCTTCCCGGCCTTATGCGGCCAGTTGTCCTACTTCACTGGTCACTCCCGCTACATGATCACTCAGTGGGAGCGACCACTACTACAACTCCCGGGTGTTGGCCCAACACCCAGGCTTCCCATACAGCTGCATGCGAGCCTGCACTCACTCGCTCGCTCTCCTGCACCGGCTCTCTCTCTCTCTCCCCTGCTTCGTGCTCTCCAGCAACCTCCATCTTTCTTTCCCTCTTTCCTTTCTTTTTCTTCACCCCTTCTTAGCCGACTTGCGCTTCTATATATCAAGAGGGCATAGCAGCTAGGGCAAATTATCAGCCCCAGGAGCAGTCACGGATGCAGGCGGTCTCTCACCTGTGCACTTAGGAGAGAAATGTCCACACCACAAATCACTCTGAGAACTGCTTAAGCCACACAACCACCACGCCCCCTCACTAAGCCGCAAGCACGGTGATTATTTATTTTAAAAACTGGCTTTTGATGGGAGCTGGGGACCCGCTATACCACAAGCATCAGTAGATGAACCACTGCAACAGGAATAGACTGGAGCAATCGAAGGCTGATATCTTCACTGTAAATGCAACACAAAGCAAGGGTACGACTTGGTGAAGAAACAACAGATTCTTGTATCATTTGAATAGGTGTTAGGGAAGGTTGCTTTAACTTGACATGATTGATCAATGTTTATGTGGACGAAATAGAGAGAGAGAAGAACTACACTGTATAGATTCAGGAATAAAGGTTGAAAATTCACATAAAATCAAGTAATAATAGCAAGTACAAGAGATACATTACAAACTATGTTGCAGTCTCTCAATACCACAGTGGAGAACCTCTGAATGAAATGTACTACAAAGAAAACAAAGGTTATGAAGACTGGATTGCAAGTAACGCTTAATGGAAAAGTATTGGAACAAGTGTGGTAATTTAAATATTTTGGGAACTTAACCACAGTGTGTTAGCATATTCTGCCTTCAGAAAGCATTGAGACCCTTTCACTTTCTTCAAATTTTTTTTCAGTCTTATTGTAATATTGTTTAAATTAATTTTTTTTCCTCATTAAGCAACATTCAGTACTTCAGAATGAAAAAGCAAAAGCAAGATTTTAGAAATTTTTGAAAATGTAATAAAAACTCAAAAAACAAAATATCACATTAACACAGTGTGAAAGAAATAGCTGGACACACAACAAAGGTTTGGGGCAACCGCCCGTATAGTTTATCTGGCTGCAAAAGACTTAAATTTGCATACAATGAGTACAAGTTAGATGAGGAATTTTTTTAGGTGGTTCACAGGAAGTGATGTCCTCAGGGATAGGGACAAGAAGTGGCATCCTTGGGGTCGGGACAGGAAGTGACATCCTCAGGGCAAGAGGGATTTCTCATGGTTGGCCTGCGGAAAGAAAAGAGAGACGCTTAGTGCACCCCACCGACCCCTGGCCTGGCACGGAATCGGCATTTCCTGGTCCATTTGGTTGACTCCGAAGTGCACGTGTGTGACAACAGATACCCAGATACTTTGTTGAAGAACCTTTGGCAGAAGTTTATGGCCTGGAGTCTTCTTAGAAGGTAGAGATAAGCTTTGCCCTCCAGGTTTTGGGGATTTTCTTCTCTGCAAATCTCAAGCTTTGTCAGATTGGATGGAGACTGTTGGTGGACAGTATTTTTCAGATTTTCTCAAATATGTTTGATTGAGTTCAAGTCTGTGCTTTAGCTTGGACCACTGATGAATATTTACAGAGATGGACCCTCCTGTGTTGTCTTTGCTTTGTGCTTACGGTCATTGCCCTTTTGCAAAGTTAACCTTCAGACCAGTCTGAGGTTCAGAATACTTGGAAACAGGTTCTCATTAAGGATATCACTATACTTTGTTCTTTTTCGCTTTCCCTCGACCCTTTCTAGTTTCTCAGTCCCTGTCACTGAAAACAAATCCACAGCATGATGCTGCCACCACCATTCTTCACTGATGGAAAGGTATTACACAGGTGATGAGTGGTGACTGGCTTCCATTTCCTCCATATGTGACACTTAGAAGTCAGGCCAAACAGTTCAATTTTGGTTTCACAAGGCCTGAGAATTATGTTTATTATAGCCTGAGAGTCCTTTAGGTGACTTTTTTGCAAACTTCCATTGGGCTTTTATGTGTCATCTGACCACTTTGCCATATAGCCCAGATTAATGGAGTGTTGTTAGGTTGGTTGTCCTTCTGGAAGTTTCTCTGATCTGCACACAGGTTATCTAGTGCACAGCCACCATTGAGTTCTTGGTCACCTCTCCCATCAAGACCTATTTTCTACTTGATTATTTAGCTCTAGGAAGAGTTGTGGTTGTTCCAAAGTTCTTCCATTTAAGAATTATGTTGACCAGAGTGCTCTTGGGAACCTTCAATGTTGCATACATTTTTTATACCCTTCCCCAGATCTGAGCTTCAACACAAATCTGTCTCTAAGCTCTGCAGGCAGTTATTTCAAACACATGGCTTGGTTTTTGCTCTGAAATGCACCATCAGCTGTGGGACCTTCAATAGACAGGTATGTGTCTTTCCTAATGATGTGTAATCAGTTGAATTGACCACAGATTGTCTCCAAGCAATGTCTAGAAACATCTCAATTGTGGCCTGCAAAGGCACACCAGCTCCCCAAACACAGCACAGACAGATGCAAATACAAGTTCAGCAACACACAAGGCTTTTATTTTGCTGTGGGAAACTCTTCCCTAAGCATTTCCAACCTTCTCACAGCACAGTACAAGATAAGAAGTACACAGCATTGTGTCTTTACCTTTTTCTCTCTCTTCTTCTTTCTTCCTCTGTCTTCCTCCACTCGTTTTCCAGCAAGCTTTGTCCTCCACCTCGTGACTCTGGCTCCTGGAGCAGTGGCAGCTGGCTTTTTTTTATGTTGCACCCAGAAGTACTTCCGGTGGCCCATTAGCATGGTCTGGAAGCACTTCCAGGTGAGGTGGAAGAACAACGAGGTAGGGCTCTGTAATCCAAGCAGCACCTCGTAGTGGCACCCAGGGAACCAAGAAGGGCTGTAGTGAACTCCAGCTCCCATGAAGCCCTGTGGCAGTCCGTGGTGCTGCCATCTAGCATACCAGGGGAGATAAGGCTCTGTACACAATCTCTTCCCTGGTTCTTCCTTTATGAAGGTGTCTCAACCAGGTAAGGGCCCTGGATGTCCCCCACACAATGATGATCAGTAGAATGGGATTAATATTTTTAATGTTATAGGAAAAGGTCTGAATACTTATGTCAATGTGATATTTCATTTTTTTTTTCAGTAAATTTTTAAAAATTTCTAAAAAGCTGTTTATTTCACTTGGTCATTCTGGGGTATTGAGTGTTGTTTTGTGAGGGAAATAATTAATTTAAACAATTTTAGCATAAGGCTGCAACATAACAAAATGTGAAAAAAGTAAAGGTGTCTGTAGGCACTGTAATTCTTAAAGCACAATAAAATTAGAGAAAGAGATGCATTGCCTGAGAGTGACACAGAGACTTCATGGTGTCTTGTATCTCACCATGAAACTACAGGTTGTAAGAACCATGCACTGATCACTGACCAAGCTGGGATTTAAATCTTTGTGTATTATGGAATCTGATATGATGATCAAGTCCTAAAGGTGTCCTGCAATGGGGAAACCAACATCTGCCATCTGTCCGTGCAGAATTAGGAACTGTCATGGTAACCTGGTGACAACAGAATTAACTTGTTTTAAAATAAAAAAAATGCAACACTCTTATCAAAAACAGGTCATTATAATTAATAGATCTGATAAGTGCTAAATACAAGCAGACCTGTGTATTTTCTCTTTAACTGTCCTAAGTCCCAGTTCATTTTTTAGTATTTAAAAAAAGCAAAAGGCACATTTTAAAAATATCAACAGAATTCAGGGCCATCCAAAATGAAAATGCATTAAGTTGTCTGCTCTGGGACAAGGAACAATTCTCTCTTCTCAGCCCACCCACTACGTCTTGCTGTGCAGATTGCGGAGGTGAGGCTCAGCTTCAGCTGGCAAGGCTGCCCACAAAGAACTTGAGAGACTGACAAATCACGGTCACGAGAAAGGCAGATGGCTGCTGTTTGCAAGGGATAAAAAAAAAAGCCACCAGTATGCACACATAGCTGATGCCCAAATCATTAGAAAACACAGAATTCAGCTGCAGCAGCAGCTAAAGGAAATTTGGATGAACATCTGGAGTCTGGCAGATGCAGATTTGCAGCTCTGGATGACAGGAAGCATATATCGCTCCAGGGCCAGGAAAGTAAAGTTGGAGTGTGCTCTGTAAATAAAATGCAATGAAAAGAGTTGAACTCTGAGCCTTTAGTTATATTTCTCAAAATGCGACAGCTTTTCATGACGTACTCAGGCTGAAGCGGTGCACACTGGGATGTAAAAGAAACACCTGTTCCACAGTAGTATTCAGTAGATGTACACTTTGGAAATCATATAACATTATGGGTAAGGGCAATTCTTAAAATTTTACAGAGCCTAAAAATGTAAAAATAAAAACATGTAGCAGTACATAACAATTAAGGTTTATTAAAAGTAGAGTAAGCCTCGATATGGATGATATATATTGTATGTTTGTCAGGACTGATCTAAAAGGCAAATTCTCAAGGAAGACTTAAACAATAACACTGACGAAATCTTATAGAAGAAACCCAAGTAGGAGAAACAAAGCTAAAGAAGTGTTCACTGAGAGTTGCATAATGAAACTTGGAAAGAAGTTTTCTGGTGCACGGCAGAATGAAACTGAGCAAGTAAGTTTTCAGGGTGTTGGAATTGGTACCTTTTATAAGTCAGTGGCAGAATTTTAAGGCTAATTTGGTTCTGGGCAGCAACGTTACATAGTCAAGCCCATATAGCTATGGTGTGTTTACCGAGAATGGTTCAAGTCAGGAGTCAGAAGCAAAATTTTAAATGAATCATAATCCATTAATACTTTGGAAAGGGAAACCTTTTAACAAGGAGTTGCAGCAATTCAGCAGCAAGGTAAAGAACACTCTCAAAAGGATGATCTTTCAAGTGTCTCTACCGGGGCTCAGGTAAAGGGTACAGAGGAGGACACTCAGGAGAGTCATATGTCTATTGTGACAGTTGATGGCGCTATACCAGCACTTGACCCGACACAGACAGACACAGGAGTCACACTAATAAAACACAAACTTTTTATTTTCTTTCCTTCACCTGTGGGCAACACCTTCCCCATTTCTCACAGGCACAACACAGTTCCAATAAGCATAAGCACTAGCACAATCAGAATCCTCTTCTTCTCTTTTATCTCCTTCACTACTCCTGGAAAGCTTTGTCTCCCCCCTCCCGACTCTGGCTCCCAGAGTAATGACTGTTGACACCTTTTATAACGCCCCCGGAAGTGCTCCAGGTGCTCATTTACCAACTTCTGGCAGCACGTCCGGGTGTGCTGGAAGAACCACCCAAGATGGCTGATAACTCCAACTCCCATGAAGCCCTGCGGGAATCCGAGGCACCACTGCAACCTATGTGGGCTGTCATATAACGTCCCACGGGAGGTACTGTTCTGTCCATGCTTGCTCCCCCAGTACTCTCCATGAAGAGGTGTCCCGGCCGGACAACTACTTTCTCCATAATTCCAACCCAGAAGATGACCACTCAGCCTGACTTTGTCCTCATTAAGACCCTTATTCACATCCATAAAAGATTGCTTATTAACTCCATGGTTCTACAGCTCCATGAGGATCCCCACCTCCTAGAGAACTGTTTTAAGGCCTCTCTATTGAGATCTTGCTGATGCCAGCCATGAACACTGTGTAGGTCCTCTTCGTTGTGATAAGGCAACACAAGCATAGTGAAAGGGCTGAAGGGCCTCTAGAAAAGTCCACAAACCAGGCCATAAACTTCAATGGCCTGCTTAGTAATAGACCTTACACCAGGGAGCCTGACCCTATATTCAGCAGACAGGCTTTGGCCTACAGAAGCCCAAAATTAGGGACTGGCTTTAACATGCAAAAAAGTACTTTAAACATTCAAAATGCACAAAAATGCCCTTCAAGGAAGAAGGAATGGCAGAGACATAGCAACTGGACGGACATACAGACCCTTATCCTTTAATTAAGGAGGATCTGCACTATGGGTTCCGATTGTATCTTTAAACAGAAACCCCACTACAACCCTCACTTTTAGTCCAATTCATTGTAGATGATTTTTACAAGAAGATAACATCATAACACCTCTGGCTTGAATGACAAGGCCAAGAAAGAATTATAAAGGAGTAAACAGAAAGAATAAAAAATGAAAAAAAGCAAAAGGATTTGCCTAAAAAGGCAATCCAAAGAAAACCAATCCAAACCCACAATCCAAAAAAGCCAGAAAAATCAATACAGTACTTACAACACAATCTTGACTCCACAAACTCCACAAACCTCAGTGAACCTCTGCTGGAACAAACTTTTTCATCAGAATATAAAGATGGAGGTTAGTCCTAGTAGCTGTGATGTTAGGGTGGACCCATCTGTTGGGGTTCCACCTACAGAACACAAGGAACATAACAAATAACCTTAAGCCGATATCACATTATTCCACTTCTAGTCATAGTTTATGTTAGACTTACCGACTGAAATTGGTTATCTCGTCACTGGACCACTTCAGTTCAAGGCCAAGTCACATTTATGTGCCTTTCCCAATGATTTTCAGCCATAGACTTCATTTACTTAATATTAGCAGAGTGGAGGCAGTGCTGCCCTCCTGTAAAGTACAGTTATCTAGTCTGACATGCCCAGCTACTCACTCCAACTAGTCCATGACTTGCTGTGACAAAAATCACACAGGCTTGATTTTTCTTCTTTATCATGGTGGAATCTGTGTGCATGTGTAATGACAACCAATAAGTGTTCATTTAGAAGAACAAGTATAGGAAGCAGCAATGAGGAACAAGGAACATAGGGGGTTTTAACCTCACAAACAGAAGAAAAGCTCATCTGTCTGATGTCTCTTGTTTAATGTACCACAACTAAATAGAAAATATTTTAAAAAATTGCTGAGATGGCCACTAAACTTGTCATACTTGATAACCTTTCGTTCAGCACCAGTTCCATCAGGCAGCATGTTTTTGGCTGTCAGAAAAGCACAACAATGCTGAAAAGTTGTCATGCAGTCACTGGATTTGACATGCCCGCAATTTAACAGTTGAGTAAATTGACATGGTCTGGAGACGAGATTAGCAACTGACATGCCTTATGACTCGAAGTAGCAAATTGTGACAATGCCTTTAGATACACATTACATTTAAGTAATATTAAAACTTAACTTTATCACATAAAAACAAAAAATATATAAAAGTTAATAATTCATAAACAAAAAAAATAACACTAAATTGAAAAATACATACAAGCCAGGGAACAAGCCCTGGCTATAACACAACACTCCTGAATATTATCTAGCTATCTTGGTCGCCCATCCTAGTCTTACATTTTCATTTTCTTGGGGCAGACGTCTGGACATGTGTTGGCCACCTGATTCTTCCTAACTTGATTTCAGTTATACCATCTGTCTTCTCATACAACTTCTGCAGCTCTCTGTTCGTGTGGATCCACCAAACTCCATTTCAATTCACAGGTCTATAGACTCTTCTGGGCACCTTTCCTTTCCATTTTTTGAGTAGTTCCTCCTTTATGTCTTCTATACATAAAAGACAGTTTGCCAGAACATTCTTTGATGCACATATCCATATTAATTATTGTATGAAGAACTGCACACATACTCAAGAGATGTCTGAAGACAACTTTGGTTTTGTCATCATTGCTAGTGGTGTGCAGTTACACCTACCATCTTCTTTATCTGCAACCTAATTAAATCAAATATCCCCTCTGGGGATCACTTTTTCACCTCCTTTGCAACTTTATACTACAACACATAATAAAGTATTGAAGGAGGAATAAGGTTCTTCTCTGCAAAGTGAAATGTTTTAGTTACATTCAGAATGAAATACCTTGTAAATCTGAAGTGCTGTTGAGAATGAGTGCAAGGTTGGTGATTGAGGTGTGAGGTTTGGTGTAAGCATTGATTGTTAAGTTAAGATCCTACATGAAATAGTTCACTTTTCTTGAAGTTCATTTGGAGGATGTTGCACTGACATCATAGAAGCAAACTCATAAATGTCCAGAGTCTTAGGGACATCACAGGAGTAAGCCAACAGAGAATTAAAATAGGTAGGAGTACATTGTTAAGCAGCTAATTTCAACACTTAGTTATTGCCATCAAGCTAGACAGACTGAGATAGCCAGGCATCCTCCTGATCACTTCAGCCCAGAAGAACAACTCTGAACATAAGCGAAAATAATATTCTTGTAGTTCTTCAGGGTAGAAGTTGTGATGACAATACATCACTTGGGACCCCTTCTACATTATAATAGACTAGCTGTGCTACCTTTCTAAGACAAGTTGAAATCAAAATAATTATCTTTGACCTTGGCCTTAATGCATAAGTCTCTGTTATATGCCATTTTTTTATGGAATTCGTAAGTCAGGTCAGATCAGGTTGAGGAACATGCACTGGTATAGCGTATTGCCACACCCACAACATGAAGATCCTGGTTGGCAACCTCTCAGTCATACATCATGGTCCAGTCCCCGAGGAAATGACAATCTATCTGCCATAGCCAAGTGTTATGTGGGCATCACCTTGGCCTGGTGCAGCCACTCAGGTCCTCAACAATGAGGATCCTGTTAGTTGGATCTCCCTCAGGGAATCGTGTCACATGGCCATAGTGCCTTAACTGACGCTCCCTCACAATCCAGGTAATATGCCTCATTCTGGACACCGTGAGCAACTGCTCATTCAACACAAAGTCAAACCAGCAGTACTCAAGGATTCTCTGAAGAGACACAGTACCAAAGGAGTTCAGCCTTCATCTCAGGTCACTGGATAGCGTCCATGTCTCACAACCATATAGCAAGACAGGAAGCGCCAGGACTGTAAAGACTTGGCCCTCCATCCTTTTGCAAAGAGTGCCACACACCCCCTTCTAGTGACCTCATGACCTCCCAATCTGTCTACTGACTTCATAGAAAGAGTCACCAGAGACATAAATGTCAATGCTGAGGTAAGTAAACCTCTTGACAAGTCTTGACAGTCTCTCTGCAGTAAGACACACTGCTGATGGCTGTGCCCAAGAAGTCATTAAAGGTCTGGATCTTGGTTTTTATCACAGGACACTCTCAAGCCCAGACACTCAGTCTCCTCACTAAGTCTCCCGATCAAAGCCTCCATTGACTCCATTGATTTCTAAAAGTAGTATTAATGTTTGTGATGTGCTGTCTGTTGGAAGGGCAGAGACATAGTAACCGGATGGACATACAGACCCTTATCCTTTAATTAAGGAGGATTTGTACTATGGGCTCTGATTGCATCTTTAAACAGAAACCCCACTACAACCCTCACTTTTAGTCCAATTCATTGTAGATGATTTTTACATTTTTGTGGCACCCATGAAGAGCTGTCAAACATTACACAATTGATTCCACTGATTCACTATTTGGGAGATAAAGCAAAATTTATTTAACAGCACAACATCTCTGCAGCTGGTTCAAATATGAGATTTTATTTGCTTGTTTGTGTTACCTTGTTTAGTAATACCTAGAGTACTTTAGCTATGCCCTTCGGAAATGAAGTATTAGAAAGTTAGAACAATTGTGACTAGAACAGGTCATTCAGCCCAAAACACTTGACCATCCTATTCAGCTGACTTATCCATTAATTTGAGTTTTGAAGGACCCTAAAGTCCTTCTCTTCACCACACTACTTGGTCATTTATTTATTGTGTCTAAGGTTCTCTGTTTGAAGAAAAACTTCAGACATTTGTAAGAATTCTGCTCTTATCTTATCCAACCATAGCCTCATGTTCTTGTTGAAGAATTTACTTTAGAGTACTAGCTTGGATCCACTGTACTAATTCTTTCCATACTTTTAAACACTTCAATACTATTACCTCTTTAATCACAATTTTCTTAAACTGAAAAGGTTCTGGTGCTTCGATCTTATCCTATAAGCTGATATCTCTCCCCTGGAATCAGCCTAGCCACTCTTTTCTGGACATTCTCTAAGCGTTCCGTCTTTTTTTTGTACTGTTGAGAGCACAACTGGAACCAGGACTCCAGGGGCCTCATGTATAAACGGTGCGTACGCACAGAAATGTTGCGTACGAACGTTTCCACGCTCAAATCGCGATGTATAAAACCTAAACTTGGCATAAAGCCACGCACATTTCCATGGTACCTTATACCCTGGTGTACGCAATTTCTCTGCTCGGTTTTGCAGACTGGCGGCACCCAGCGTCAAAGCAGTGCTACTGTTCCTATGTGGTCACCCTTTCTTTCTTAGATCCACATTCCTGACACGGCTTTATAAATACACTGAAACTAACTGCATATTGTTTATTAGTGTAATGCATCTGATTGTAATTAACCTGCAGCAATATAATGGTCCAGGGAATAGCCATAGTATTCCAAATACCATAACTGCTTTAGCGTTGTAACTCTCACTGCATCTTCTTCATTTTTCAGCTGCTCCCGTTAAGGGTTGCCACAGCAGATCATCTTTTTCCATATTACTCTCACTGCACCACTCTGAGTATTTATATCACTGTATCTGAGTGGGGAATCACAGCAGCAGCTGATTGGAAAGAGAATTATCGGTATACAGCATGAAGCAGACACTGACTCAGCCACGGCAAAACGCTTCAGAGACTTCCCTGTACGGACTTCGTGGTTTAGAAAAAGTTTCATCCCAAGAACTATAAACGCACTCAATCAGTCCATCAAGTGCTCCTTGTAGAACTGTTTACTTATAAGTACAATTACCTCACTGTAAACTTTCACTACAGTTGTAATATTGCACAACCTACGCCACTTTATAAAGCGCGTATTTACATATGATGATGATATCATTTTTAAGATGAAATGCAGCAAAATATGTTGATTATATTATACAGATAAAACTTTAACTTCATTTAAATAATCTGTATTGTTAATAATTAAACATGTGAGGACACGGTGCCGCAGCGCTAGCTAGTTCAGGGATTGTTCCTATATTGCGTTGTATTCTTGAGCTGACGCGACACTGGAAGGATAGACGGATATAATAATTAAACATGTACTACGAAGATATTTCAATGTTCCTTAAAAGTTTTGAAGAATCGGCGTTCTAAGCTTACAAATGGCTTCACGTCTATTACATAGCTGATTGTGTGGCGATTGGGTATTTGGAGAAAGAAAAGTAAGGACAGGAATTGGAGGTTAGTACGTTTGAAAGAGACAGTACTGCTGTGATAAGTTATTTCATTGAAAGTCGCACATGGTGCTCTTGCGTGAGACATGAACAAGCACTGCGCCACCATGTTCCCATGTTTAATAACATGCTTTCATTCCTATCATCATGAAAAAGATATCACATATACATCTCAGTATTTTAATTATTCAGAGAGCTGTAATATCACGAATGTAATAGATTGTGTGTCCTGTCGGAGAAAGAGAAAGCCCATTTAAGAAGCAGGTAGTGATTCACACACATAGAGCACATAGAAGATCAAATACAGAACAAAGCATTTAACGTGCTACTTTAGTTACAATGGGATTTGAGAAACTAGTAAATTAAACGATTTTAAGATGAAGTTTATGATGTTCTACTTTAATGGCAAAATAAACTATGTGATTAAAGTGGAAATTTCGAGATTAAAGTTGACATTTCGTGCTTTTTTCCCACTGTGTGCCTATTTTTTTTGTCTGTACCCTAATAAGCTTTCATATGACACTCAGATGGTGGGCTATGACTCGCCTTCTAACGACGACTTTGATATGTGATTTCTTTTTTATTTCGGGCACTGTGCGACTTTGTGAACTTGAGCTTTCGAGTTTCTCCGACACTCTGTCACTCAATCAACTTCCTTTTATTGATTATACCACTGTTTAAACTAACAAATAGTACATTTTTCCTTTGCCTCCACTTGGTATTCGCTGAAATTCTTATATTTTCCCCCGTGCTTTTCCCATTGTCTTTTCACAGAAGGCTATTTATATCGATTTGCATATTCAAAGAGGCGTAATTCTGGGAGGAGTTGGGGCGGGACAGAAGGCGCGTGTACGTGCGTTACTTTTCACGCTGATCGGGATTTATGTAGCGGAAGAACGTGGAAGTTTGCGTACGTACAGATTCCTGCATTTGGATTTTTCTGTGCGTACGCACATTCCCGCTTTTGTGCTTACGCCATGTTATAGTGTGAGTTCTACGCACGCCGTTATACATGAGGTCCCAGGTGAGGCTTCACTAGTGTGTTATTAAAAACAGGGAGAAGATACTTACAAATACTGGTAGACAGGGTCTGAACCCCAGCTTGACTTTGGGTCAAAGTCCCTTTGGATGAACCTGACCGTGTCATACTGTGGTGAACTGGTGCCCTTCCTTACTTTTCAAACACAGTTGACTGAATAGACTTTGCCTCCATTGTAACTTCATAGTGGATAAAGCAAGCCTGAAAATATGCAGAGATTTTTTATTTTTTATATTTTTGTAATTGCTATTTCGATTATACAGCTATAATGCAACCTTTTAATTTTAAAGAGGGGTAGGAGATAAATAGGTGTATCAGTTGCCCTACAAATACCTGAAATGAAAAAAGAGGAGGCGATGTAAAGGTATGACGGCTAAGAAAGTTCAAAAACCAGCAAGATAGACAGGATTCCAAGGCAATGAAGAGATCACAGTGGAAAAAACTGGCCAAGCCAAGCAGGCTAAGTGAGGGGAAAGAAGACTCTGCATTACCATCTAGTGGTGAACTTTGTGAGTGTTTTTTTTTACAGTAAAGGAGAGCCATCAACATGAAACCAGAAGCCTTCTGTAGCTTTTGAGATCCTTTGCTATTGTTAGTTTGGCAACAATAAGCCTTAAGGCACATCATACAAAGTCCTGGGGGGTCTCCTGTTGCTCCCAATGAGGGAATAACTTTGTAGAGGAAGCCTGGGATTGTTCTATAATGAAAGGTGCTATAATTAAGATAGAAAGACTACTTGATTGATCGTTTGATTTATCATTTCCAGGATGTTAAAGCACATGACAGCAGGTTAATAATCAACTTTGTCATATTCAGTGAGGTATTTTGTCCACATGATTGGACACATGGGTGCCAAGTTCACTGTTTAATATATATACTGAGTGTAAAATTTGACAGAATGAGCTGCAACAAAAGGTCACACTACATAAAGCAAATAAATGCAGATGGCAG
Source organism: Erpetoichthys calabaricus (assembly GCF_900747795.2). Classification (NCBI taxonomy): domain Eukaryota; kingdom Metazoa; phylum Chordata; class Cladistia; order Polypteriformes; family Polypteridae; genus Erpetoichthys; species Erpetoichthys calabaricus. The sequence continues at coordinate 93,499,556 of NC_041396.2, read as the reverse complement.
CAACTAAAAATTTTTAATATTTTAAAAATCCAAATTAAAATTAGTGACTTACAATGATATTATTTCACAGCTGAGTCTTGTGAACAGCTGAACACAGTGTAGGCCATGGAAGTGAAGCTGGATCCGACCGTTTTGCTCATCTGTAAAAGATGCCCAAAAAATAAAAGGGCATTAAAAGTTTTTGAACTCCATCTGAGCCACTTCTTTTGCCTTCTGTGTGAATTAAAAAAAAACCAAACAGAACCAATTGTTTTCTGATACAACATTACTTTAAGAGTAAGATGTTATACACATACCCTTGTCCATCTATTAGCTTTCTAATCCCACAGTACAGGGCAGCACCTTCAGCTTGGCACATGTTCACTTACAGTATGAAAGGAAAAATAAGACCCATCCATTTTCTAAACCGGCATGATGTAATTTAGGACCACAATCTAACTTGGCAGCTTCATCTGAAGGTCAGTGACCAAATCTGGTTTGGATGCCACTCCATAGCAGTGCACACACTCACACATACATTGAGTGAACGTTGGGAGGATTCTGAGCCACCAATTAACAGGATCTTCATGAATGCAGGCAAACAAAGGGAAAATATCCAAAACTCAGAACTGAATTCAGGTCCCTGGAGTTATGAGGCTGTAGCCATGACAATCAAGCTGTTCACCTACTGTACATGTACATCAAAATTGAAAAAGTCATGTGTTAGTCATAGAGCTGAATGAGCTTCTTTTTGCACAGTTAATATTTAAGTATAAATAACCACTTGTGAGGATGAGAGTGGATGTGACAATGAGCTTGAGCAGCTGAGGTTTGTCTTTGTCGAACAGTAGATTCTAGTCGCTCCTGGATCATTCAAGGCATTTCAAGAGAAGTACAGCCTCCAGCTTGTCCTGGGATCTGGCAGTCAGCCGGTCGAAGCATCTTCACCAAATGCTATAAGCACTTTTGCTGTACTTATGGAACATCACATTTCCATATACGTACAAAATCAAAAAGCAAAGATGTTGTGTATAGCCCAGTTTCATAATGAATACTATACTAAATCACTTTACCCCCATATCCTCGTATTGAAATAAATAGGCCCAGAAAACCAATGACTTTGGTAATCAGAAGTCAATTTCGGACGGTGATGAAATGTTCTGTTTAATTATCTTGTTTCCTCTTGCCATCACTTGTCTCCAGAAATGTATATATTACTTTCAGCAACACGTTTTATAAACTGGAGTAAATGTTTTTTTCTCTCTCTGCCTACATTTCATATTCTAAATGATTCTTTATAATGAGCCAAGGGAAGTGCACAAGGGACCAAGTTAGTCGCTCCATAGTGAGCTGTCTTGTTATTTGAAATTTATTTTTTACTTAAGGAGAAAAGAAAATCAAATATAAAATGAAATTAAAATGTAGAGATTAAATCTATCTATCTATCTATCTATCTATCTATCTATCTATCTATCTATCTATCTATCTATCTATCTATCTATCTATCTATCTATCTATCTACTGCATTAACATTTAATAATAGCCACATATTATTATAACTTTTATAAATAATATGCTAAAATCTTTCAAATAAGGAAGATAAAACTGTTGAGGTGAGGTGTTACACACACTAATCATGGCAACGTTTTGCATGTTGATTAGTATATGTAAATAAGAATTTCACTGTACTCTTTACATATTGCCATAATAACCCTATAGACCTATTAATAAATACCTCTGCATTAAAACAAATGACTGCAATAATATTCTTTGTGAATTTTATACAAAAGGAAAACCATGCGCTATTAGGTACAGTATTTCTAATTTTACACATAGTATGGCAAGACAAATCAACATTTACAGATATCTCAAAATGAATTTCAGATATCATAAATTGAAGTTTACTTTTTAAGATATCTGAAACTCTTTTCCAGATATCTCAAAATATGTTCCTTTACATTTTTAGATATCTGCAATACATTTTGAGATATCTCAAATGCAATTTAAAGATATCTTAAATACATTTTTAGATATGTCAAAATAACTTTATGTACATTTCAGCAATTGTCAAACAGATTTTTGGATGTCACACATTGACCTTGCATGAATTTTACACTAAGATATCTGAAATTCATTTTTTTGCGATATCTTAAAATCACTTCCTGTAAAAATTCCAGTTCTTTCAATGGCACGTCCTGTCTAGTTTAAGATATCTTGAAATTCATTAGAAATATTATGAAATGAACAGAAAGTAATATTGAGATATCTGGAAATGTATTTGCGATATTTTAAATTGTATTGCATATATCTGACAGTGATATTCAGATATTCAGAAATACGTTGCTGTCTTTTTAAAGATATCTTAAAATGTATTTGAGATAATCTTGAAATAAAAATTGATATATCTTGTGTAAGTGCCAGATGGGATGGGCATGACTACCTGTCCCCCTGTAAAACCATAATGGATGGAGCCCAAGATTGGAGACACAACCTGGTCCTCAGTTTCTGTCCCTGTCAGGATGATCAGATAATGGAAGGACAAAGGATGATTGTCCCCGAGCACGAAAGGTGGCAGATCTACCCTGAGTGGAACCCAGTAAGGAGACCCAAAGGGTTGCCTGATTACTGTAGTCTGGAAGGGTGATCCTGTATGGGTCCTTGGGCGCCGCAAGGGGGGTGCACTGTGAAGAATGGACATCACTTTTTTGAAGAGCTTCCCTATGACCCAGAAGTGCTTCCTGCATGCAATGCTGTGACACCGGCAGTCCGACATAAAAGGAGCTGCTCTGCTCATCCAGGGAGGATCAGGAGGCAGATGGTGAAAGCTCATACAGAGGAGTGAAAGAAGATGGAAGAGGAAAAGGAGTCTTTATTAACAACAATGACTGTGTTGGATTGTTAAAGAAAGCCTGTAAACATGTCTCTGCGTAATAAAAACTTTTATTTATCCCTAAACTGTGTTTGGTGGAGGTGTTCGGGGTTCTGTGGTGCCCCCAACAGGTCATATTTGAAATACATTTTAGATATCTTATATGGGCCAGATACATAAGCTTTCAGTGAAGACTTCTATTTTCATTTGATATCATTTAAGGTATCATTTGCGATACCTTAAAATGTACTTCAGATATCTTCAGACCATGTTGGGATATCTGCAGTATATATTTTGAGATGTTTTAAATAGCTTCCTGTCCCTTTTCATATATCTAAAATGCATTTTAAGACATATCAAAACAACTTCCTGCCCATTTTGAGATATCTTGAATACATTTCAAGATATCTTGAACTAGACAGAAAGTATCATTGAAAACACTGGCAATTTTACAGGAGGTCATTTTGAGGTATCTTGAATTGCATTTTCAGATATCTTAAGATGTCTAGAGCTGTAATTTAAGATATCTTGACATTTATTTGAGATTTATCAAAATGCATGGGAGCTTATTTTATGGTATCTTGAATTGCATTTTAGATATTGTGGGAAAAGAACAAGAGAGACAAAAAAAGATTTGGGGTTCTACCCTGTATATTCAACAATCCTGAAAAAACAAAACAAGCAACAAATCAGTTGTAGTTGATCAGCCGAGTGGTCACTTAGGACTGTGTCTGTGACAGGACAGGGAAGTGGCTGGTTTTATAGTCAGTGAGGGAGAAGGGGTTGGAGACGGAAAGTGAGGTCAGGAGTAGGGAGGGGTCTGGAACCAGAAGGGGAGTCTGCACAAAGATTGAGTGTAAAGTCAGGCAGGCTTCTGTTCAAAGGCTCTGCAGGGGAGAGAGAAAAGGTGTTAGCGCACCCTGTTAACCCCTGATTCAGCATACCATGTTCAGCCAAGCCCATTGACTGTGTCCCATGCGCTCGTGTGTGACGACATTTTAAAATGAACAGAGTATTATTTCAAGATATCTTGAAATCTATTTGAGAGATCTCAATAGGCATTTAACATACCATGAAATAGATGATTTTTCACATATCTGGAAGATATCTTAAATGCATTTGGGGTATATCTAAATATTCATTCAGTTTGTCATAATCAAAGGGAAATTTTCATTATTGAGGAAGAACTTGCTTGAGGTTAGGCAAAAAGATGAAATCATTATGGATCTCCAGGAACCAAATCTGAGATCTCTGCTTAGGTAAATGCTGATGAGAGGTTTTTAAATGTGGCAGTCAGCAAGCTTGAAGCTATTAGGTAATGCTGTACCATTTATATTCAAATTTCCCATTCATTTTGTAATTTCATAACTTTTTATTGATTATTTGTTATGCTAAATATAACCTGTGTAAAGGCCAACCCTGACACAGACAGACGTAGGACACAAGTTCAAAGCACAAAGGTCTTTTATTTTCTTTATCTTCCCTCGTGGAGAACATCTTCCCTGTGTCCACAAGTACACAACACATTCCCAAGCACAATACAACACTTTTCTTTCTCCTTTTCTCTTTCTTGCTCCTCCACTCTCCCTCTGGCAAGCTTCGTCTTCCTCTCCCGACTCTGGCTCCCGGAGTAGTGGCTGCTGGCTCCTTTTATAACGTACCTATTTCCGGCAGCACATCTGTGCTGTTCTGTAGGGCTGAGCAGCAGCTACAAAACCCCCTGGTAGCACCCACGGATCCCAACAGGGCTGCACCAAACTCTAACTCCCATGAAGCCCAGTGGGAGTCCTAGGCACCACTGCAACCCAGGGAGGCTGCCATCTAGCGTTCTGGGGAAGGTACAGTCCTGACCAGGCTCCCTGGTCCATACAAGGGAGAGGCGTCACGGCCGGGCAAGGGCCCTGGTCATCAGCCACACCTGTAATTAACTGGTTGTTGTTTTAATCATTTCACAATGCTACTAGAATACTAAATGTGGGCATTGTGGAACTGGTGGCTTGCTTAAGTTTTCCCGCTGCTATGTACCCTTGGCTTCTGTGATGAGCACCAGGCCTGAGACTCTGAACTGTTCGAATCTGGTAAACAAAATGGATTGATAGATGGGTCCTCTTAGTTTGTAATACCCGAAAACCATTCTCAGTGGGTCACTTTGCTCTTAGAGATGCTAGCCATCATTTATTTTCCAGTTTTCAGAAAAACTTGTGTTCCATCTGTTTAATAGCCCTGGAAATGTTCCTGGGTCTGTTGAGAGTTGACAGGTGAACAATGCTGGGGAGACATATTAGTCTTGACTACGAGATGTGCAGGGCATTACTGTTTAATGAGCTGACAGGAGAGGTGGGAGGAAAGGGGCAGTGCGTCCTGGTTTGTGGTCAACTTAAATTGTTAATGTGAGGTAGGTTCACATTAAATGTAACTGAAGAAACATATGGACTGTAGGAGTGCATTCATTAAATAGAAAAAGATAATACTTCTGGTTAAATAGAAAACATGCTGCATGCTAAAGAAGATATTCTTATATCTTAGGAAAAAAAAACATAAGCTTTTGCCCAATTAAGAATTTAGGAAAGGCAACACAAGCTGAGTTGGCAGCTCTCCCTAACTGACAGCATAAGAACTTGTGTGCTCTAATAACATTTTGTTTACTGAAAGATCAAATTTGGATTTCATTTTTATCAAATTACTACAATGTGACACTAACCTTCAAGGCCAGACTTGCATTTCATTAAACTTTGATAGTCTACTGGTATAACTTGCAGCTGTCTTCACTTATTCTCCTTTTCACATTTAACATTTCCTTCAACATGAGTTTACAGTATCTAAGATTTTAGCTTGACAATTATTTCAAAGCAATCTTCACATATTGTAGTTGTGAGTGACGTTTCCCATAATGTCATCCTGCAAGTGGAATTTCACTCTCCTTGTCCAAAGACCCTGATTAAAAATGCAAATAAAAAAAAAAAGGATGGATGATTTCCTCTACAAAATCCAGTCTATCTGCCTTACGCTGAAATTGGACATGCACATGTGCCAAGCTTCAAATGACCACCAAATAGCATGGAGTGTCTTCAAGGACAACTTCAGGAAGACTCTTGAAATGCAACTTAATGTACATTTGTGCTTACAGACCAGTTTAGAGGCACTATTTAAAAATCTTTCGTAAAACTTGTGATGGAGCAATGTAATCTTTTATTTGGAATAACAGAATTTCCAGTTAAAAATACCTCAGCAGTCCATGATTGCAGGGGGTTTGGAAATTCTATGTCATTTAATGACAAATATGTTCTGAGACTTTTCAGATAAGGGATAAAGGAGTTTCTATGTATGGTAGTCCTATTCATTAATCATGGTGCCAGAGCGTGGTGGTGTGCCACATGTTGATTAGCACATGCAAGTAAAAATATCACTGTACACTTGACACAGAACAGTTCTGTCATTGTAAACCCAGGATGAAGAAAAAACCAGGCTCTCAGTCTGAGGTATGCTGACTGCAAAACAGTACCCTCTCCTGGCAGCAAAAATAACTGCAGAGTAGCAGCTTACCATCTCAGTTGGGAAAATCAAATTATTTAGAAACTAATAAGCTAGTAATAAAGACAGCGAGAAGACAGAGATGAAGTAGAAGAAGAAGACTCGACCAGTAAAGGCAGAAATACTTAACTACAGAGAGACAGGTAAGAAGGAGCTGCTCAAACTACAGAAGGAGAAACTGAAAAGGCTACCACCAGATAGATAGATAGATAGATAGATAGATAGATAGATAGATAGATAGATAGATAGATAGATAGATAGATAGATAGATAGATAGATAGATAGATGAAAAGCTGAGATTATTTTTAAAGAAGTCTTGGTTTATACAAATCAAAAAAAAATCACAGTTTTACAACAATGGGCTTTATGATCTTGCTTTCTCCCTTATTGTCTTTTTCATTCACCTCTCTCTTTCTTACAATATTCATACTACACATTTTGTTCATAGCCTGCTGAGCAGAGTAGGGTTCCCACTTAACATTTTATGCTGTCTTTCAAGAAGAGTCATTTGTGAACTGCCTTTCTTCATCCTCCTCCCCTGTTGACAGTAGACTACAGTTCCATGCAAACTTTCTTGAGGTGACTACAATGGGCTGAGCAGACTCTCTGGGATTTCTGGTTATTTCCTGGGGTGAATCCTTTTTGAGATGCTTCTTGATCTCCACTGAAAGATTGGAAGAATGTGCTCTGAGGTATCTGGAGTCCTTTCTTTTTCCTGCATGGATCCCCTCAGGAAACAGGGTCATATTTACAAAAAAGATGGAATTACTTGTGCAGTACTGTAGATTTATGCTATTCTTACCAACACCAAGGTCAAAGATGTGACACACTTCAGGTAACACTGAGGTTGTACCTCTGGTCATATTACTGTCTTTACTAATTCTGCTCTATGGACCCTGGAAATAACACCAAAAAATATATATTGCTGGGCACATGTAAACAATTTTAATTCTCTCTTCAGTTGTTGTCTATGCACTGTACACTTTTCTCTCTTGAAATTGCTCTTAATTCTTTCCTTTCAGAACTTAAAGAAAGAGTCTCCATACAAAGCAAAATGTTTTATTCATATACAGAATAAAGTACCTGAACTGTGGGGCAGCTGCATCTGCATTTGGCTGGCTGGTATATTATCTATTTATTCATCATCAAACACAAACCCTTGTAGTCCAGCTGGGAGTGTAAATGCATGAAGTCTATCCTTGAAGCATTAAGGGTAATGCACAAAGCAATCCTAAACTGGGCACTACTACATCACAGGACACACTTATCAACACATACACAGAACAGCCTTCATAGACATGGTGAGAAAATGCAAACTACACATGCAGTGATCAGTCGGGATTTGAACCGCTTGTACCATTATATGGCATTATTTTAAAACAAGCCTTTACTAACCAATAACAGAAATCTTTTCATATAGTAACCAAATCAAAATATTCCTAAAAATAACAGAGTTGGCTGGAAGGTAAAGGAAGTCAGGGTTTACTGTGTATCTTGTGCAGCACAGAAGCCTATATACTTTAAGTTAGATTCCAAAATGGTTGATCAAAAAGGGACTTGCTAACACTGACTGGGGTAAAAACAAAATGCCAAAAACTGCCACTGACATCGCTTCTGAGCTGAGTGTCTCAAAGGGGTATTACTGGTTGAAAATAGGACAACCATAATAATAACAATAACAACAACAACAGCAATATCTCTCTATTATATAAAAAATCCTGGGACGACACAAGACTTTTTAGCTTGGGATGAGACGTGACTTTTTCAGACAGATAATTTCATGCCCCGCAAGATGAGACTTAGTGTCAATTGATTTAACCATGCCCGGGGCCTGAAATAAAAGACAAAAAGTAGATGACAAAGTAGAACGTCATAAAGAGGTTCAGAAAACATTGGCAGACACATGCAGAGCAGGTTAGACATAATGAAAGTACTAAAATTCGAAAGTCTCCAAAAAATGAAAGTAAAAATCGCATTAGCACAAACAAACAAATCATTACTCTGTGAAATAAAGGAACAGCAAAAAGAGATTGAATATATGGACATAGGTGATATGACAGAAGTATGTAGATATTGTTTGGATTTAAACTTTAAGTCGGAGACTTGCAGATCGTCTAATTCGTGTTGCCATCAGGGAAAAGTAGTGTTTCTTCCCAATGAAGAGACGTATCCGTGAGAATTAAAAGATTTGTTGATTGATGAAAGAGAAATCCACATAAGTGAGTGGCAGAGACACAAAGTGGTTGGCACGTAGCGCAGGCCGGGGGGTTGGCGACTGAAGCGAGCAGGGGGGCAAAGCCCCCTAGTTAATAATAATAAAAATAATACCAATAGGCACAGAAGCAACTGGTGAGATCCATCTATCTAAGCTCATCCTTTTCATCTATCTGTCTACCAATGGAAGATTTGTATGACTGGTAATTAAAAATATTCTTATTTTATTCATTTATAGGATGTGCCAGACACCCTCCAGGAGAAACAACTTTAAGCTTACATGGCACAATTGTTCCTGCATGGAGAACTTTGTATAAACCTCCAAAAGAAAAAAGACTAGAGGATCTTACATGTGACGAATGCTACTGATTCATTCTTTTAAACTGTTGGCTTTGGTTTTAATGTTGGCACTATGGTCCCTTTTGTAATCACAAGGAAGCGATTTATCATTTATTTCTATATTGTACCAGACTGATAGAACTGTTCAAATTTCTTGCATCATTGTTTGAGAAGCTAGGAACTGGTTTCACAGAGCTCATTTTTATATTTACAATAGCTATCTCTAGAAAAGATTAAAAGGAACACTTACTTGGTTACTTTTGATTTAGTCAGGCTAGAATAGCCAAAATATGGTTAGAAATGGGTTAAATACTGATGCATTACTAATATTTACATTTTAAACATAAAGCTTGAAAGTTGAATTTTCATTTTAGAGATGAATTACATATTACATACATAAAAGACATATTTTGAGAAATGTGGGGTATTAATGACATTTAATATATTATACAAATTGAAAAGAGACTACTGTGGGCTATCTGGGCACAATTGACTGCAACTGAGCATCTTACTGTGAAACTGCTTCTGTTTCCAAAAGAAACCATTTTTATCTATGTATTTATAAAAGAACTTCAGCCAATGCTAAACAATGACCAAACACTGAAAAATGTATTTCCTGAACTTCACCTCCTGGCATACAGACAACCACCAAACCTTCAGCAACTAATTATCTGAAGCTCCCTAAGCGAACCAATGGAAAATGGCACATCTCCCTGAAAAGATGTAAAACATGTGCCCACATTTATAATACTGACCATATAGTTATACCACACTGCCGACTAGAACATCACATAAAGGGATCATTTTCCTGCAGATCATCTAATGTGGTCTACCTAAGTCTCTTCATGAAATGTCCTCACACTGCACTCTATATGGGAGAAACTGGACAAACACTCCGCCAGAGAATGAATTTACACAGGTTTCACATTAAATGTGGCAACACAGATGTTCCTGTAGTGGCCCACTTCAACAGCCATGGACACTGTGAGAGGGACTTTAAAGTCATAGTGTTTATGGGCAACTTCAGAACACAGCAAGAGAGAAAAGAATGGGAAGTTAAACTCATGCTAAAATTTAACACATTGCAACATGGTTTGAATAGAGACAAGAGTTTTATGGACAAGTATGAGGATTGTTTGCATCTCTCAGACTGACACAGACAACCTGACTACAGATCCACATTGCTTGGAAAAACTCATTTGAAACTTCTGAAGACTTTGTTGGACAGTTATCTTATCCAAAGATCTTGACCATACATTGTTCTTCTCTCTTGTTAAATGAACCCTAGCCTGAAGGAGTCCCACTTAAAGATGTACCAATGTTGTTTCTTGTCCTATGGTTTATATAAACACAGGGAACTCACAGTTTCTGTATTACATCTTGCCTGAAGAAGGGGCCTGAGTTGCTTTGAAAGCTTGCATATTGTAATCTTTTTAGTTAACCAATAAAAGGTGTCATTTTGCTTGACTTTTCACAACATTCATAATGGCTAAGATGGTACAACACCCTAGTACTGTCAGTCCTATATAAAACATTTGCAAGAGCACTTCATCTCCCTAAGATGGATGGTCATGAACTTTTAGTATAGATAGATAGATAGATAGATAGATAGATAGATAGATAGATAGATAGATAGATAGATAGATAGATAGATAGATAGATAGATAGATAGATAGATAGATAGATAGATAGATAGATAGATAGATAGATAGATAGATAGATAGATATGTATAGTGTTTTTCTACACACTGAAAGCACTGTAAAAAGATAGTGGGGAGCCACTTCTACCACCACCAATGTGCAGCATTCACCTGGATGATGCACTGGAAGCCATTTTTGCTGCAGTATAATCACCACACATTGGGTTTTAGGTGGTGAATGGGTGGTAGAAATATTTAGCATTTTAGGGATAATGATTAGGGACTAGGATTGACAATTAACCAGGACATGAGCTAAAGAGAGTAGTGCTGAAAATTTGCCCATATGATCGATTAGTCTGGCTCAATACAATCCTAATTTAAGGAGGTGAAACATGACTCTTTTTGACAAAATGTAACACTTTGCTTGTAAAAATGTCCATCCATTCATTGGTTTTCTTTTATCCGCACCTCAAATTCTGTAACACAACCTGGCAGAAATTGGCGAAACTCATAAACCAGTCTTTGTGTGAGACTACGACATCAAAGAATGTATAGGATCTCAGTGTCCTTCTTAAACTGGGATCTCTGGAGAATCCCTACAAGTTCGCAAGGAGAGCATGAACACTTAGCAAAAAAAGCACCCCAGACAGAAATGAGTTGTACAATTGATGCAATTTTGCACTCATGTGTGCTGCCCTCTAGTGCTAAAATCTGTAATAAAATCATATCATTGAAACAGCAGCCCTCCCCCACAGCACTTTTATCCTTCACACAGAAACACACACTGAACAAACCTTACTTCACAGCTTTGCCGTCATTTATTTATTTCTTCCTCGTCTCTTTGAAATGAATGAACACAGATGATTATCAGCCTTTGCCGCTGACATAAAAGCAAAAGCAGGGGACCTGGCATCTGTTACACAAAAGATCGCTTCTGTAGCAGCCATGGCAATAAGGACCTGCTTCTCAGGAAACTCAGTAGAAGGGAAAGGATGTTAGTTAGCCAGGCCCTGGGGAGCAGGGATAATCTCAACATTCTCTGCTGATCTTTTTTTTTTTTATGTACTCATACTGTAGGTTTAAGCTAAAGCATTTTTGGTGGCCATTCTCCCTGTCATCCATGTGTTCATCATGTCTTTATTTTATTATGCAGATGAGGCCCTTAATAAGCAGTAGATAAGGCATTATGCAAAGTGAGCAGCCAATTTATGTCAAATGAAGGAGAAATGCAGCATGGGAGATTTTTTTTCCCCAAGATGGAAATTTATTTCTGTGTGTGTATGTGTGTGTATGTGGTCAACCACTAAGAAAGTGTTCTTACAAAAAATTAAAACACTGTAAGAATGTGCTTAAAAATATTTAGTGTGTATCTGTATCAGAGGGCTTAGTTAACATTTACAAAAGGAAAGCATTAATTATATTCTCATGAACATCATGGGGTTCAGAATAATCGCAACATGGATAAGAGTTCTGTCCGTATTTAACGAATGCTATACAATCCTAATCCTGAAAACCCAATGGTGAGGAGGTGGGGTGTCAATGGATGAAGTGTGTGTGTTTATGTGGCTGTGTGACAAAAGAGATAGATGACATTACAGGGTCAGTTTAGTAGTCATTGGGATGTGTTAGCTTGGGATGAAGTAACAAAATTCACAAAAGGCTGGATCCACAAGTCCATCTGTGTTCTTAGTGAATTAAGCCAAAGTCATCTTTATCCTAAGTATGATGGGATGTAGGTGTTCAATATGTCTCTGCACTTATATGGTGTTCAGACAAATCCTTGACCTCCTGTAAAGAAGGCAGCTGGCCTGTCTGAGACTAGAGCTCTGCTAGGTCAGTGTATGGACAGACAGCTCATAAACACTCCTGTAACAGATGATGAGAACTTCTCTGTACCCAAACAGCAAAGCTACCTGACCACCTGAGTCTAAGCTGATCTTTGTGTAGTACACATTGTAAACAACTGAAACCTTTAAGGCAGCTTAAGTCAAATTCAAAAATGGATGTGATTATTAAAAGTTTGGTCAACAAATAGCCTGCTCAGACCCCATTTAAGTCACTCTTTCCATCCATTTTAATTGAATGAATGTCATATGCTATCTAAGTGAGGTGAATTAATAGAATAAATAGAAGTATGAGTGAAAAAATGGCTTTCATAGGAAACAACATGGAATGATCACAATTTGTCGGCAAACTACAAAAAGTCTTACCAGCATGTGCAATAAAAGAGTCATGCCACTTTAAAGGGAAAGAGTAATTCAGATCATTAATTTAAAACATTTCTTGTTGGTAACAATGAGTGGACCATGGTAATTTTTGTAAAGCAGACGGTTTTGTAAAACTGACTCTAAAAATAGTTTTGCATGTGATTCCAATATTACCAAATGAGAAACACATTAAAAAGAGTTATTTTTGGGGTTTTTGTTTTTTATGGTGTAAAACAAGGAATATTGGTCTTTGAAGCCTCATTTTACATTTGCCATCATTATTTGTATAATATAGATAATCTGCATGTAGCACACCCGTAAAATCAGTTCTGTTCTGTGGCTCTCACTGACATTGCCATGGATGAGTGCAGTATGCTTTTTGAAAATGCTACATGCTGCATGTTTTCCACATGAAGATACACCACAACATGCCATCAAGCACATTACTGCTGTCAGGCATGCATATGCACCTAGTGAGCATCTTGAGGGCTTAATACAGGTATGAACTATGGGAATTGAGTGAGGAAACATTATCCTAGATTGGATGAAGAAATTCAAGAGGACCAGTGATGTTATTTCTTCTGCCATAGAAGCACCACCCCTTCCACTCCAGTTGCTATGGAACATCATCACTGTGGAAGCAAACTCTGGTCTGAAAAAGCCACCATTCTGACCCTATTGTCAACGAACTTTTGAACTAAAATTAAGCAGGACTCCTCCATGGAATGTAACATATTGTTGTTGTCCTCTGGTTATATTTTACATTGTGTTTGCTCCTACCAGGAAATGCACATCGTGGGAACTCATCCTTTGCTGCTATCTGCCAATTGCCCCTTCCTGTTTTGAGATTCTGTGGATGAGGCTGAAGATATGCACACCCCATGAACTGTAAAGGAATGTACTGAGCAACATTTTTATTTCTGGTGCATCTTTGGGATTGTGATCAACAAAATTGTTATTGAAATATGGAACCACCAGAACTATTTATTATCAGTTTAAATGTATGTACTTTATTGTTGTTTTTATATTATTATGTGCCATATGTTTATGTTTTTCTCTATTATGTCTATTATTATCAACTGTCCTTTAAAGTTTGCCTCCATTCCTTATGTTTTGTGTGTGAAGCACCAGGAGATGTGGTCACCTTTTACATTACTCCTTCTGCACACTCTCACTGACTATTTAAGGCTGGAGCACAGTAAGTTCATATAAGAATATCATTACGTTAGTTGGAGTTCTGTGATTATTGCTGTTTTTCTTTGAACTTTTCTAGTTTTTCTGTTTTTTTTCTTTTTGCTTCTGTTTTAAGGATTTTGATTACAAATTGTGTATTAACATTTGTTTGCTGCAGGATTGCCTTTTAGGCAAACCCGGTATATTCTGGTGTCCAAATAAAAAACGTTAACGTGTTGTTTGAGAAATGACTTTACAGACACGAGTCTCTGTTCAGACTAGAGAAAGATGAAATGGTGCCAGTTATGAAGTCGGTGAGGCAGAAGGGGTGGGTCCAGGAGCCCCAGGACCAGACATGATGTCATGTCCCAGTGATATGTTGATTTTTGGATCTTCAGAGGGAGGGAGAGGAGAAGCATTATAAGACAGCACCAACCTTTGGCTTGTGGGTGAAATTACAAGTTGAAAAGTCCTGAGGTTGTTTCCTAGGCACACACATGTGAATATACAGTATATATATATACAGTACTGTGCAAAAGTTTTAGGCAGGTGTGAAAAAATGCTGTAAACAAAGAATGCTTTCAAAAATGGAAGTGTTAATCATTTATTTTCATCAATCAACAAAATGCAGTGAATGAACAAAAGAGAAATCTAAATCAAATCAATATTTGGTGTGACCACCCTTTGTCTTCAAAACAGCATCAATTCTTCTAGGTATACTTGCACACAGTTTTTGAAGGAACTCGGCTGGTAGGTTGTTCCAAACATCTTGGAGAACTAAACACAGATCTTCTGTGGATGTAGGCTTCCTCACATCCTTCTGTCTCTTCATATAATCCCAGACACACTTGATGATGTTGAGATCAGGGCTCTGTGGGGGCCATACCATCACTTTCAGGACTTCTTGTTCTTCTATATGCTGAAGATAGTTTCTAATGACTTTGGCTGTATGTTTGGGGTCGTTGTCCTGCTGCAGAATAAATTTGGGGCCAATCATGCGCCTCCCTGATGGTATTGCATGATGGATAAGTATCTGCCTGTATTTCTCAGCATTGAGAACACCATTAATCCTGACCAAATCTCCAACTCCATTTGCAAAAATGCAGCTCCAAACATTCAAGGAACCTCCACCATGCTTCACTGTTGCCTGCAGACACTCATTATTGTACCGCTCTCCAGCCCTTCGACGAACAAACTGCCTTCTGCTACAGCCAAATATTTCAAATTTTGACTCATCAGTCCAGAGCACCTGCTGCCATTTTTCTGCACCCCAGTGCCTATGTTTTTGTGCATACTTGAGTCGCTTGGCCTTGTTTCCACGTCGGAGGTATGGCTTTTTGGCTGCAACTCTTTCATGAAGACCACTTCTGGCCAGACTTCTCCGGACAGTAGATGGGTGTACCTGGGTCCCACTGGTTTCTGCCAGTTCTGAGCTGATGGCACTGCTGGACATCTTCCAATTTCGAAGGGTAATAAGCTTGATGTGCCTTTCATCTGCTGCACTGTTTCCTTTGCCGACCACTGCGTCTACAATCCTCAATGTTGCCCGTTTCTTTGTGCTTCTTCAAAAGGGCTTGAACAGCACATCTTGAAACCCCAGTCTGCTTTGAAATCTTTGCCTGGGAGAAACCTTGCTGATGCAGTATAACTACCTTGTGTCTTGTTGCTGTGCTCAATCTTGCCATGACATGAAACTGTCTTCCACAACCTCACCTTGGTAGCAGAGTTTGGCTGTTCTTCACCCAGTTTTAAGCCTCCTACACAGCTGTTTCTGTTTCAGTTAACGACTGTGTTTCAACCTACGTGTGACATTGATGATCATTAGCACCTGTTTGGTATAATTGGTTGATCATACACCTGACTAGAATCCTACAAAATCCCTGACTTTGTGCAAGTGTACCTATAAGAATTGATGCTGGTTTGAAGGCAAAAGGTAGTAACACCAAATATTGATTTGATTTAGATTTTTCTTTTGTTCGCTCACTTTGCATTTTGTAAATTGATAACAATAAACAATCATTACTTATATTTCTGAGTTTACAGCATTTGTTTCACACCTGCCTAAAACTTTTGCACAGTACTGTATATATATATATATATATATATATGGGGCTCGGCCGGGCACAGCCCGAAGAGGCAACGTGGGTCCCCCTTCCCATGGGCTCACCACCTATGGGAGGGGCCAAGGAGGTCGGGTGCAGTGTGAGTTGGGTGGTGGCCGAAGGCGGGGACCTTGGCGGTCCGATCCTCGGCTACAGAAACTGGCTCTTGGGACGTGGAATGTCACCTCTCTGAAGGGGAAGGAGCCTGAGCTAGTGCGCGAAGTTGAGAGGTTCCGGCTAGATATAGTCGGGCTCACCTCGACGCACAGCTTGGACTCTGGAACCAATCTCCTTGAGAGGGGCTGGACTCTCTACCACTCTGGAGTTGCCCCCGGTGAGAGGCGCCGAGCAGGTGTGGGTATACTTATTGCCCCCCAACTTGGAGCCTGTACATTGGGGTTTACCCCGGTGGACGAGAGGGTAGCCTCCCTTCGCCTTCGGGTGGGGGGACGGGTCCTAACTGTTGTTTGTGCGTATGCACCGAACAGCAGTTCGGAGTACCCACCCTTTTTGGAGTCCCTGGAGGGGGTGCTAGAGGGCATACCTTCTGGGGACTCCCTCGTTCTGCTGGGAGACTTCAATGCTCACGTGGGCAATGACAGTGAGACCTGGAAGGGCGTGATTGGGAGGAATGGCCCCCCTGATCTGAACCCGAGCGGTGTTTTGTTATTGGACTTCTGTGCTCGTCACGGATTGTCCATAACGAACACCATGTTCAAGCATAGGGGTGTTCATATGTGCACTTGGTACCAGGACACCCTAGGCCTCAGTTCGATGATCGACTTTGTGGTCGTGTCGTCGGACTTACGGCCACATGTCTTGGACACTCGGGTGAAGAGAGGGGCGGAGCTGTCAACTGATCACCACCTGGTGGTGAGTTGGCTTCGATGGTGGGGGAGGATGCCGGTCAGGCGTGGTAGGCCCAAACGTGTTGTGAGGGTCTGCTGGGAACGTCTGGCAGAGCCCCCTGTCAGAAGTAGCTTCAACTCCCACCTCCGGCAGAACTTCGACCACATCCCGAGGGAGGTGGGGGACATTGAGTCCGAATGGGCCATGTTCCGTGCCTCTATTGTTGAGGCAGCTGACCGGAGCTGTGGCCGTAAGGTGGTCGGTGCCTGTCGTGGCGGCAATCCCCGAACCCGCTGGTGGACACATGCGGTGAAGGATGCCGTCAAGCTGAAGAAGGAGTCCTACAGGACCCTTTTGTCCTGTGGGACCCCGGAGGCAGCTGAAAGGTACCGGCAGGCCAAGCGGAATGCGGCTTTGGTGGTTGCTGAGGCAAAAACTCGGGCGTGGGAGGAGTTTGGGGAGGCCATGGAGAATGACTTTCGGACGGCTTCGAGGAGATTCTGGTCCACCATCCGGCGTCTCAGGAAGGGGAAGCAGTGCAGTGTCAACACTGTATATGGTGGGGATGGTGCGCTGCTGACCTCGACTCGGGATGTTGTGGGTCGGTGGGGGGAATACTTCGAAGACCTCCTCAATCCCATTAACATGCCTTCCAATGAGGAAGCAGAGCCTGGGGACTCAGAGGTGGGCTCCCCCATCTCTGGGACTGAGGTCACCGAGGTGGTCAAAAAACTCCTTGGTGGCAGGGCCCCGGGGGTGGATGAGATACGCCCAGAGTTCCTCAAGGCTCTGGATGTTGTAGGACTGTCTTGGCTGACACGCCTCTGCAACATCGCATGGACATCAGGGACAGTGCCTCTGGATTGGCAGACCGGGGTGGTGGTCCCCCTCTTTAAGAAGGGGGATCGGAGGGTGTGTTCCAACTACAGAGGGATCACACTCCTCAGCCTCCCTGGAAAAGTCTATTCAGGGGTCCTGGAGAGGAGGGTCCGTCGGATAGTCGAGCCTCGGATTCAGGAGGAACAGTGTGGTTTTCGTCCTGGTCGCGGAACAGTGGACCAGCTCTATACCCTTAGCAGGGTCCTGGAGGGTGCATGGGAGTTTGCCCAACCAGTCTACATGTGTTTTGTGGACTTAGAAAAGGCATTCGACCGTGTCCCTCGGGGAATCCTGTGGGGGGGTACTCCGAGAGTATGGGGTACCGGCCCCCCTGATAAGGGCTGTTCAGTCCCTGTACGATCAGTGCCAGAGCTTGGTCCGCATTGCCGGCAGTAAGTCGAACCTTTTTTCCAGTGAGAGTTGGACTCCGCCAGGGCTGCCCTTTGTCACCGATTCTGTTCATAACTTTTATGGACAGAATTTCTAGGCGCAGCCAGGGTGTTGAGGGGGTCCGGTTTGGTGGGCTCAGGATTGGGTCACTGGTTTTTGCAGATGATGTTGTCCTGTTTGCTTCATCAGGCCGTGATCTTCAGCTCTCT
This sequence comes from Erpetoichthys calabaricus, assembly GCF_900747795.2. Classification (NCBI taxonomy): domain Eukaryota; kingdom Metazoa; phylum Chordata; class Cladistia; order Polypteriformes; family Polypteridae; genus Erpetoichthys; species Erpetoichthys calabaricus. The sequence continues at coordinate 93,481,175 of NC_041396.2, read as the reverse complement.
CTGGATCAGTTCGCAGCCGAGTGTGAAGCGGCTGGGATGAGAATCAGCACCTCCAAATCCGAGACCATGGTCCTCAACCGGAAAAGGGTGGAGTGCCCTCTCAGGGTTGGTAGCGAGATCCTGCCCCAAGTGGAGGAGTTCAAGTATCTCGGGGTCTTGTTCACGAGTGAGGGAAGAATGGAGCGTGAGATCGACAGGCGGATCGGTGCGGCATCCGCAGTAATGCGGGCGTTGCATCGGTCTGTCGTGGTGAAAAAGGAGCTGAGCCGCAAGGCGAAGCTCTCAATTTACCAGTCGATCTATGTTCCTACCCTCACCTATGGTCATGAGCTATGGGTAGTGACCGAAAGAACGAGATCGCGAATACAAGCGGCTGAAATGAGTTTCCTCCGCAGGGTGTCTGGGCTTTCCCTTAAAGATAGGGTGAGAAGCTCAGTCATCCGGGAGGGGCTCAGAGTAGAGCCACTGCTCCTCCGCATCGAGAGGAGTCAGATGAGGTGGCTCGGGCATCTGATCAGGATGCCTCCTGGACGCCTCCCTGGTGAGGTGTTCCGGGCACGTCCAACCGGGAGGAGGCCCCGGGGAAGACCCAGGACACGCTGGAGGGACTATGTCTCTCGACTGGCCTGGGAACGCCTTGGGATTCTCCCGGAAGAGCTAGAAGAAGTGGCCGGGGAGAGGGAAGTCTGGGCATCTCTGCTCAAGCTGCTGCCCCCGCGACCCGACCTCGGATAAGCGGGAGACAATGGATGGATGGATGGATATATATATATATATATATATATATATATATATATATATATATATATATATATATATATATATATATATACTGTATATATAAACACAAAGGACGTTCAAAAAGTTTCTGCACTAGTTCTGTCTGGCAACTGCTCTTGCAGTTTAGTATAAGTTGTCACCTGTGGTGAAGATGGCTGCGAAACTTATAAATTGCATCAAAGAGGAAAAGCGTTCTGTCATACACTTTTTGTGGGCTGAAGGTGTGCCAGGAGCACAAATTCATCTCCGCATGTGTGCTCAGTATTGGGATAAATTTCTCTCTCATAGAGTCATCTATGAGTGCCCAGGTAAAATTAAAATATACTTAATTGTACTAAAACTATACTTTCATATCAGAAAGTACATTTCTAACACATTATTGTTTTTGTGTGCTAAAAATAAGTGCAAAGAAAATATAATAGAAATGTACTAATTAAAAATACATTGAGTACTTCAGTGTATGTAATCTAAATAGGCTAATTTGCACTAATACTTAAATTGATATTAAGTGCACTCAGACAAAGTATACTACCCCTAAAGTATATAAAAATGTGTAATTAGTCCATTACTTAATACTGTGCTATAAATGCTTTAAATATAAGTTCAATTTTGGTGTACTTTCACACACTATTATTAAGTTCATTTTAAGTGTATTTTACTGCACTTCTGGGATATAATATACAAAAAGTATACTATATTTGAGTTGAAATATATCACATATACAGTATGTTTTCAATGTATTATCCTCTCATTTTGATTGAAATATAAATATGTTTCCTATACATTATAAGTGTATTAACAAGTCTCTATAACGTGGATTCAAATATACTTCAAGTCGAAACAAAGTTAATTTATGAAAGTACAGAAATAATAAAAAAAAGTGTACTTAAGCATATTTAAGCACATCTTATTGGTGTCTTAAAATACAGTACCACATTCAAGTACACTTAGTTGTATTTAAGTATATATTTAGCTACACTAATTATATTACATTAGCACACTTAGTACAAAATTAGTGCTTGAAAATAGCACACTTTTAACACAATAAGTGCACTTAAATTAAGTGTATTTTAGTGCACGTTTTTTTACCTGGGTGGATTGAAATGTTTGAAATGTCCATGTAGCGCTACGGACGTCCAGCTACAGCCATGATCACAAGAAATGAAGAAAGAACCCTGGACCTGATTCGCAAAAACAGAAACATTTTTTGCTTATGGCATTAAAATGTTGGTACGACTGTTAACATTGCATTGCAAAGGAAAGTGACTATGTAGGAAGTGATGCAATTTGTTTTAATAAACAGAGTTAAAAAAAGTGCAGAAACTTTTTAAACGTCCCTTGTATATTGTCATGCATGTGCACATGGAAGTTTAAGGGCTTTTGGTGATGGTAATTAACTGCTGGACAAGGAGTTGCCACTGTGTATGAATGTCTTCTCTTCTCCTCCCTCCTTAGACATTACTTTAGACACAATCTTAGGAAGATTGACAGCCACTCCATAACTGACGTCATTTCCGTGTCCACCTGCCTGGACCTTCCCCTTCCTGCCATTTGAACTTATAACCCACAAATTGGCCATCTTGCTTTTAGTTCCTATTCAGAACTCGAGTCTGAGAAGACTACTTCGTATTTAGAATGTGTCTTGTTTGTGTTTGCAAACCCAGTTATACCTGTATGGGGTCACCAAGATGGTGCCCCAACTCTTCATTTTTCTTTGTGTCTTATTTTACTATATATCTTATTTATAAATGTCTACGTGTGGAAGTGTGTGTGTGTTTTTCTGGCCCGAGAGTGAGAGGTTGAATCGGGGTAAGGGGTTCACCTCTGAGGAAACAGAAAACTCACTTAGCTGCTAATAACACAAGCGAGGCCAGCACTTCAGCAAAATTAAACCTTAGAAGAAAGACAAAGTTGCTTAGCCGCTAACATCGGCAAAGCGGTATCCTTTTTACTTTTCCTCCCGACGCTAATACACAAGCGAGGCGAGCATGACAGCAAGTCCAATCCTCCTTGGAGAGAGATGCCCAGAGTAGTTCCTTTCAATTACCTGACATCTCTACATTTAAGTTTCTTTTTCGACGATTTCAATAGTTTCTAGGATCCCGGGCTTACACAGCTAGTATATATATTAATAAAAAAATGAATAAAAAAGTAATATTCTTGAAGACATGAAAAAGTAAATGAACACATATTCAATAACCAAACAATATTTAAAAGGTAAAAAAAAAAGTAAACACGCTTGAGCCAGGGATGAGACTCTGACTGTTGTATAACACTCATGGCCCAAGGATATAAACTTTCTCTGTTTCTACTGCTGTGAGTGTTAATGGTCCTGAACTGTTTGGCAAAATGAAGAACAGAGATAAGTGACTGTGCACTTGATACCGTTTGCTGTTCTAAGTTATTATCTGTTAAATATATTATGGACAGAAGAATGGAAATGTGCAAGTATTATTCTGAGCTGACTTCATTACCCTCTGTGTAGTGTATCTGTACTGTATATGTTATACATATCAATAAAAAGGCTGTTCACATTCAGATTTTTATGTTTTTGAAAGAAACTGTTTTTTACCATAATGCCATTAAAATGATTTAAAAATGTAGCCAAATCATTACTAATGTGTCTAATGGCTATTGCTACTTGAAATTAGCAGTTTTCATTTACAGTATTATTCACATATGACTTAAAGCCCCATTTTTAGAAGCCACTCTTTCAGTGCCATAATGGTCATCTGAATTAATTTAGTCGTGAATAAATGCAAGTTGGTTATTAGAGAAACCTTTGTGATTGTAATAGCACCGCTGAAACCTGTTACTCTGTTCACTTGGGTTGCAGGGTAGGCCTACTGACATTCCTAAAGTTCAGTTCTGGGTTCAAAAATGGTTGAAATGAAAGGGTTTTCTCAAACGCATCAGTCTATTCTTTTTTTTGTGGAATGAGTGTTATTGATTCCATGTGACAGATTTCCAAGAAAATTAATATTTAATACAAAGGTATCTATTACTGTCTTGAGAGAAGAAGGCAAACCACATCTAAACAGAGTATAAAAAGAAGGCATAAAAGGAAAATGACATCAGAGTCTGCAGTTTGAGAAACAGACACCTCACAGGTCCTCAGTTGGGCTTTTCCTTAATCACATGCCACATATCAATGTAATCTGCAACACAGAAGAGAAAAAGCAATTTTGGGATGCTGGACTTAGCGGCAGAGTTTCAATAAATATAGAAAAAAAGACATTTTTAAAATGGAGAAAAGACCACAGACATTCAACATAATATGACTGGAAAGTATATTATGGTTAGCACCATGCAGCAGGACCAGTTAGACCTCATCCATCAAACAATAACACAACTAATATTATTTTTCCTTTAAATGGTCTTGCTTTAGTTTACTGTGGTTTTCTCGAATGAACAAATAATATTTTTTATAATAAGAATTCTTTCTTTTTGTCATGTTTACTGTTATTTCAGTTAAAATATTATAAAAAAAGAACTGCATTTAGTACTGATGGCTGTCATGCTTACCTCAGTCACTCTAATCAGTCTAACATGATTTCTCTGCTTTAGGAGAAAAGGCACGTACAACCATTTGTTGAAATACACAAAATCTGTTATTTACTTAGTGTTGTTCTTCCTTACTATGTTTTCTTTTGTAAGGAAAAAAAATTTAAAATGCTACTCTGTGGAGTGATGAGGAAGAAAGTAAGATAGCATAGCAGATGCTGCCCTGCTGAGTGTCAGTAGTAGTAGTAACAGCAGTTGATAATGAAAGTGAGTTCCTTGGTTAGTGGTAAATGGCCGATTCAGTCAATTAAGTATTTTCTGTGTTGGTGATAATTGTATTATTACTTTGCTATGCTTTAGTGGGATTCCACATAAAGCTGTTCTTATTATCTGTGATTTCTAGGTGTTGAACAAATCTAGTGATGTGAGTCCAAATACGCTTTTTAATGTAATACTTATTTGGCAATCAAGACGGATTATTTGAGTTCTTTGACAGGAAAAAGGTTTATATGGCCTTTGGTCTCCCTTTGAGACACCAGCCTCTGCCTTTGAAGAGATTCACCGTCTTGCTTCACAGATCACCTCCATTTATAACCCTCTGAGGGCACATGAATGCCCAGAGTGGTGCAGGACTTGCTCAGCTTCTAGTTTCCTTTATGGGTTTTCATCCTCCTGGTTGCTTCCTAAATAGATAGCAGAACAAACAATTCCGCATGAGGAGGTGGAGAGAACTGTGGCATTTAAATAAGGATAACTTTATTGAATTGTCAATCACATCCATGAGGATTCTTTGTGTAGAGCTTTGTCTTAATGTTGTAATATAATGGTAGTGCAAAATGAAAATGATGTTGATTTGCCAATAGGAGTGCTGCTACATATAAACATTCATGAAGTAAGGTTTGTCCTTTTGTGCCAGCTGTTGAAAGTACAGGGTTAGCCAAAATGAAGTACCACATTTCTCAAGGTCATTGCATGAGGTAGAGGCTAGGGAATCCAATCCTGGGAATCATTCGGGAATCCTGCATGTCATTCCCAGGAATCCCAGGCTCCCGGGGATGACACAGTGCACAGGCATCTCACATGTGAATGGTTTTGGAACAACCGACACTTATTTTTAATAAAACTACTGCAATATGTTGACACAAATAAAAGACTAATCTTATCTACAAGCAGTTCATGCTGTCATATAAGTACATGTATCTTGTAGTAAGAGCATAGAAAGCACAACGTGTCCAGCGTGTGGTCATCCAGGCGAGAGCGCACCCTCGTGCAGAGTACGCCAGCCGCTGAGATAGCACACTCTGCCTCCACTGAAGTAGGCGGCACAATCATCAGATACTTATACACTTGTTCTAAACAACGCCCGTGCTTGCAGTTGCTCTGAAACACCGCCATTTCAGCTTTTACTGATGCATCCAGTTTCTTGTCATCATTCTGTGATGGCAAGTTTCTTGGCACAGATAATGCGGATGCAACAGACTGACGCATTGCAATTTCAAGTTCAAAGCTGTTGTCTGATGAAGTGCAAACTGCAGCAATGGCGCCACCTTAATTATTTTCAACTATAACTCTGCTATTTCTTGATCGATTTTTACACTTTTACACTTTTACACGCTATATATGTGAGCTTGGCCGTTCCTGTTTTCCTGGGAATTACAGCAGTTTAATTCCCGGGAATGCAGGAATGAAAAATGTCCGGGAATCCCGGGCTCCCAGTAATCCGGAGCCTGGGAATGGATTCCCTAGTAGAGGCAGCCAACTGGGTTGGGGTGGAGGTCTTTGATAAGCGCTCCCTTGTTGTCGGCAACATTCCTTGGTTGGGTGCAAACCATGCTTTGCTGTCGAATCATTCTTCAAAAACAATGAAAACATTGGCATGCCGCCTGAAAACATCCAAGCTGTAAGGGCATCCATTTTGCAGTCTCCTAGACTTTCAACACTTAAACATGCTTCTGCTTTTAGGCATTTCCAGCTCGTCTTTGAGAAGGATTTTGCATGAGGACCTTAATTTCCATCCATACAAAATGATGGAAGTGTAGGAACTCACTGAGAGAGAGACTGGGAGAACTGTAGAGAGTTGTGCGTGAAGATTTTGCAAACCGTTCATCTAGATGCCATCATCATGTACAGCGACGAGGCACATTTCCATTTGAATGGGTAAATAAGCAAAACTTTCACTATTGGGCTGAAGCCAACCCTCATGAACTTCATCAGAGACCCCTGCACAATGAGCATGTTACAGTTTGGTGCACTGTTGCAGAATTTGGCCTTGTAAGCCCTTACTTTTTTGAGGAGGGGGGAGCAACGATCACTGTCACTTCAGAACATTACATTGAAATGCTAGGGAACTTTTTGTGGCCCCAACTGGAAGAAATGGATGTGCTGGATGCCTGGTTTCAACAGCATGGAGCAACAGCTCATATGATCTGGAGGTCAATGAAAGTTTTGCGGGAGATGTTTCCAGAGAAGCTTATCTTTCTGTGCGGCGATGTCGAGTGGCCTTCATGTTTGCCTGATCTTGCTCTGTGCGATTTCTTTTTGTATCTCAAGTCAAAGGTAGACACAAACCGACCGCAAAACTTTGAAGCCCTCATGGATGCTATTCTCCTTGAAATGGGCGAACAAGTCATGCAAGCATTCAGAAATCTTGAAGAGTGTATCGCTAATGATGGCCACCACCTTGAAGACATCATTTTTAAAACACAGTGAAAAAAAATCTATTTTGTATACCCTTTCTTGTGTCATAATGAAATTTATTTTATCTTGCAACATTTCTGTAGAATAAACATTTGAAATGTGGTACTTCTTTTTGGCTCACCCTGTACTTAGCTCATGGATAACATGTATTTGTAATCCCTGCATTGAGCAGTTAAATTTAGCACATACAGTATCTTGGATTGTCCATGTCCATTTGATATTAATTTCAGTGTTGCTTCGATTAGTTAAACTCATTATGAGTTTAACTGATGCTGATGTTTACATGGGGAGCCTATACTACAGTAAGGCCTTGTGTTGTGATTCCTTATCAGATGTTTTTATTAAAAAATTGTCATGCATGTGCATCTGTGGATCACCTTTCAAGTTCTTCCCAGGTATGTTAAACCACCCCAGGCCAAGAATGGGCTCTGCTGACCTTCTTGTCTTTTTCTTCCTCCACAATACTGAGAAACTGCCCAGTGAGGGCAACTGACTCCACCCCTTCCAATTCCTGGGCTATAAAATGTGACCACCTGGAAGGAGGCGTCATTTCTACATGAAACAACTAGAGCTATGGCAAACCAGAGAGCCTGATTAACTGTAGCCACTTTATTTGTATGCCGAATATTTTGTTTCCTTTTTACACAATCATTGGTTTGTTTGTTTTGTTTTCAATGAAAAATAAATGGGGAATGGCTGGGTTGGCACTAAAAGAACCTGCTGTAATAGTTTACACACATAATAAATTCATCACCCTCCCATACAAACACATATGTGGCACCTGTGTGCCATGGTCACTCTGGCAAATATATATTACTAGCAAAATATCCGCGCTTCGCAGTGGAGAAGTAGTGTGTTAAAGAGGTTATGTAAACATATATATACATATACATATATACACATATCTACATATACATATATATACATATATATATACACATATCAACATATATATACATATATATATATATACACATATCAACATATATATATACACATACATATACACATATACATAAACACACACATATACATCCATCCATCCATCCATCCATCCTCTTCATATATACATATATACATTCATACATACATAGTGCGTAATAACACGGGCTGTGATTGTTACATGGGAGGGAGACGACAAATCACAGCTTCCCGCTTTCTAATCGGGCCTGTGATTGGTGCTTTGACTGATGCCTAGATCCCACAGTATGTCCCCTTAGGAGAGGCGTTAGGCAAGTGTAATTGAATAGTGGTGCTGCAAGTTTAGCTTTACACCTGTTTTTAAGGCTTATTGACTGAAAGGGGCTTTCATGAAAAAACTTAGGGCTTTGCTACAGGATACACCCTCCACAAGTTAAGGAAGTAAAAATAAAGGTATATATTTCTGTTTTATTTAAAGCTTTTAAGTTTGTATGCGGGCGGCATGGTGGCGCAGTGAAAGGTGCCAGTTAGGAGACCCGGGTTCGCTTCCCTGCGTGGAGTTTGAATGTTCTCCCCGTGTCTGTCTGGGTTTCCTCCGGGTACTCCAGTTTCCTCCCACAGTCCAAAGACAAGCAGGTTAGGTGCATTGGTGATTCTAAATTGTTCCTGGTGTGTGGGTGTGTGCGCCCTGCGGTGGGCTGGCACATTGCCCGGGGTTTGTTTCCTGCCTTGTGCCTTGTGTTGGCAGGGATTGGCTCCTGTATTTAGGATATAGCGGGTTGGATAATGGATGGATGGACATCTGTATGCATAGCCCTATTTGCCCGTTTTCGTTTTTTTTCTTTCTTCAGTAATATTTCAGCAAACCCGGAGCTTGTCAGGTCAAATCCTGGTACTGACACCACTGTGTGACCCTGAGGAAGTCACTTCACCTGCCTGTGCTGCAAAAAACAAAAGTAATGTAACAAATTGTACCTCAGATGTTGTAAGTTGGTGGAATAAAGGCATAAGTAAAATAGATAAATATGTATTATACACATAGGAACTATTCATTTATTTTCAGTTAAGTCATCTGCAGTAAACTTTTATAAATGAGGGTTTCTCATTTTTAGATAGTGCAAACTGTTTCTTCTTCATTGACGTTTTCTCTTGGAGAGCTTTTTTCATTTCATTGAAAATGAAAGCAGCAGCTGCCAAAATATGTAGCTTTCTTATTAATTTTTCAACATTGTGTAAAATAAATGTATAAGTAACATAAAAGGTTTAAATACTGGTTATCCTTTTACACTAAAATATTACTAAAGAGATACAAAAAAAGTAAAATGGATATGTTCTTTTTCTTTAAGGAGATTAAATATTACTGAAGAAAGAAAAAAAAAATTAAACAGCCAAATGGGGCTATGCATACGAACTTAAAAGGTTTAAATAAAACAGAAATATATATTTTATTTTCACTTGCTTAACTTGTGGAGGGTGTATCCTGTAGCAAAGCCCTAACTTTTTTCGTGAAAGCCCGTTTCAGTCAATAAGTCTTAAAAAAACGTGTAAAGATATTGACAATAAGCTAAGCAAACCCAGGAAGACATGGAATCGTTTAAATGAAGTATCATTACATCTTCCTTTCTTAAAGAGAAGTAAGGCAGTACTTATAAGCTTACATATTTATATATAGACATACATACATATATATATATATATATATATCTATATCCGAAGCCGTGCAAGCACACTCTTGAGAATGCAACGTATAGTTGTACAGAAGAAAAGCAATCTTGCCTCAAATGAATGGCAACCTTTTGTAGGTCTATGAACTTAATTTAAACTTTAGGTTTACACGGTGCTTTCTTTCCGAAGTACCTGCACTCATGAATATGTCTGTATGTGTCAGTCGGTCAAATGCACGCGCTTCGCACCGGCGAAGTACCGCTTTTAAATTTTTATTAAGAAGAAAATAAAACCTTTTTAAATTGAGGGAAAATATACTAATAACAGTTTGTTAAGGATCTGTTTTTTTGTGAAGCTGCCTTCACTCGAGTGATCACTTCGACCTGACTTGGTGGCCAACTATAAGCGTTACCTGGTAGGTAACCACCCATACAATCAGATTATGAATCAGACTACGAATGCCGTGAATGTAATTACACACTCACTGCACTTGCTTACGGTAATCGAACCTCGGACGTCAGCGCTAGAGGGGCTTAGCAGCGGTGAAGTATTGCTTTTAAATTTTAATTAAGAACAAAAAAAAACCTCAGAGGTTCGATTCCCGTAAGGGAGTGAAGTGAGTGGCCGGTTACCTACTAGGTAACGCTTATGGTTGGACAGCAAGTGACGTAACATCAGCCACGGTGCCTTCAGTTGTGAGAAGCAGATCATAGAATGATTGAAAATAGTTTTGCATTTATCTTTTTAGTAAAAGGCGAGCTTTTAAGCCTGAGAAATCACCCCGTAAATACACACGTTTAATTGCACATGTGTTAATATGTATGGTTACACAGTATTAAAAGACAGTGAACAACGTGATTTACCTTTGTTCCCGCGTTTGAATGATTGAAAATAGTTTTGCATTTACCTTTTTAGTAAAAGGCGAGCTTTTAAGCCTGAGAAATCACCCCGTAAATGCACACGTTTAATTGCACATGTGTTAATATGTATGCTTACACAGTATTAAAAGACAGTCAAAAATTAACGTCATTTACCTTCGTTCCCGCGTTTGACTCATGCTGTAAATCTCTTCCTTGTTTTTAGTTCACGTGATTACGTAGGAGGCGTGATGACGCGATACGTGACTCCGCCTCCTCCATTAAAGTATATGGACAAAAAACATGTTCCAGTTATGACCATTACGCGTAGAATTTCGAAATGAAACCTGCCTAACTTTTGTAAGTAAGCTGTAAGGAATGAGCCTGCCAAATTTCAGCCTTCCACCTACACGGGAAGTTCGAGAATTAGTGATGAGTGAGTGAGTGAGTGAGTGAGTGAGTGAGTGAGTGAGTCAGTCAGTCAGTCAGTCAGTCAGTCAGTCAGTCAGTCAGTCAGTCAGTGAGTCAGTGAGGGCTTTGCCTTTTATTAATATGTATAGATATACCTTAGACACAGAAGATTCTAACAGAAACCAAGGTAGCAACATCCACTATATGATAAAACACTACAACCTGCATATGAGTGTGTATGTGTGTGTGTGTGTCCAGTCCCTCTAAGCAATCTGATTAGTCAGTTTCACTTTTGTTGTTCAGTCAAATATGGTCAAGACAGGAAGCACCAGGCAAGGCAGGTTGACCCACTTGAGGATACTGAGGAAAGGTGCTGGAAGAGTCATCTTCAAACACGGGAGGTATTCACAACAACATGAATATTTTTGCCAGGGGACCTGGCTGTGGTAAATATTCCTTTTTTATTTCCCCTTGCTAATTCTTGGGTTATTTGGTTATGTTAATGTTACCTTTAATAAATATATGCATTATTCCTTTACTTTTTTGTCTAATTTTATTCCTAAGTATCCCTGCTTGTGTTAGGTTCCATGTGTTTTGTGGGTGGTTCCACAAGAGGTATAAATGCTGAAGAAACCCACAGTTCCTAGCAGTTCATTAAATGCACTGGTGGTGTTGGTGAATTCTAGTGTTGATCACTTTGCTTATGATTTATTATTCTGGATTTTGACCTTCTGCTTTGTTTCTGCTCCACTGTGCTCTCTTTTTGTTAACAGTGCATTTTGCAAAACAAACCATTTTATTCATAAAGATTCTATGTTTGCCCTTTTTGTGACTAGTCAGAATTTGTTGATTTGACATATTCGGGCTTTTGATCCAAAATTCAGATGCCATGAAACTGACCTTTAAGGCCTAATTCACAAACATGGCCTTCATCTTAATGTGACAACTAGAAATCATGGTAACAATTAGACAGAAATGGTACTCCAAGATCCACAGAATTTTCAGCATGGATATCCTCATCCCCATTTACAGGAATCAAGAAAGAGGAAAGGGCAGTTGCTAGATAACTGCCAGGGGTACAGGGGACATTCTGTGTACTCAGGTCTTCTGGAAACAATAATGTGTAAGATGTTGCATTGTAACAATCAGCATATACAGCATATAATGGTCACACGTTACTTACTGCTTGTTAGGGTGGTGGATGCTGTTTGAAAAGGTTTGCCAGCATCAAACTATCTTGGTTTTCGATCCCCTTCCCCACTCCTGCCAATCCCAAAAACAATGTAGCAAAGAAGCGACAAATAAACCAAAAGGTGTATTTTATTTCATCCACTCTATTTACATAAACAGCAATACACACTTACAGAAAATAAAATAGTGTGAGTTATGGTAATCATTTTTCCACAGACACACACCATTCTGTACAAGCTACAGTATCTATATTCCCCCAGCAGAGCACATGCACAAACACAGACATTGATACAAATATTCAAGAAGAAGAATGTGATGGATAAATGCATTCTGATGATATAATGGTGAATGTCTGGTTCTAATATTTTTTTCTTTTATGAGATAATTGTCCAAACTGGTTGTCTTCACACAAGAGTATCATCAGAAGATTGGGTGGCTGGCAGCAACACTACCTCTAAAAAGAAAAGAAGTTTAACTTACCTGTTGGGGGCTAACCCAAGAACAAACTCATCCTTACGTGGAAGCCCCACCATTTTTTCAATAGGAGCTCCCCATTATGGTTAATGTCATTAAGGTGGCAACCTCAGAATAAAGGACATCCCCGGCTGAAGTTCGCCTTTTCTTTGAGGCAGTCTTTAAAAAATAAGTCTTATACATCACTATCTCATCCTGCTATAAGAAGATGCCAACCCTAGGCAGACAGAAAGCCCTACCGAGTGGGGTCCTCAAACCTTAGCTGTTGTCTCTAGTGTCTGTGTAAATACCCACAAACAATCTAAATCACCATATAATCAGGGCCATCTTAATGTATAGGCACAATGGGCACTGGCTGGGGGCTCTAGGAGCATAGGGGCCCACAATGTTTTTGTTACCTATGAATGTTTCTGTTTTGCTATCAAAACAAGGGACCCCAGTGCACTACTTTACCCTGTGGCTTATGATTATGTTACAACGTCCCTGCATATACGTAATATACAGGTGGACGCCGGAAAGAAGAAAGGCAAAATTTTATTTCAATCTGTGTAGCCTTGATCCAGTGTTTAGATGTGTCTTCAAGTGGAAATTAGGCAGCATGTCACATTTTTAAAAAACACACTGTACTCCTACATGGTGACGTGACTGAGAATGATAAACAAAATTGATTCGACTGGTTTGCTGTGAATTATCTGTATTATGCATATGCCGGAAAAAACGCAGTTAAACACTAAAGTGTTCATGCAAAACCATTTTTGTAGCACACAGCAAAATTGGCAAACCATCCTGGTCAAACTATTCTTATTTGTGCATTCTGAATATTCTTTGCAGTAGCTACAGTGATGTAGCAAGGTCTGGTGGCACCCAGTGCTGAGTTTAAACTTGTCACCCCCATGTCCACCAAAATATAAAATGAAATTTATTAAGAATGCAATTTTTTTATTCAATTGGTTAAGTAAAGGGGCATAATGTTAATTATTTTGTAAACAATTTTTATGAATAAAAAAAAAAAGTAAAATGCCTTTTTATTAATAAGCCAGTTTAATGTACAATGTAAGAAATCTTTTTTCATAGTGATAGTACCTAGTGCATAACTTTATTATTATTATAATACAATTTAATGAAAACTCATTTGTTTACAAGTTTCGTTCTCTAGGCTCTAATCCAACAAACTGTACTTTAACATGAAACTTAGAATCTCTTCTTTCTAACTTTTTGTTCAGCAAATTTTGAAATTGCGTCATCAAAATCGATACCTTCAGCTACACTATTTTCAATTGACAAAATGGCTAAGCTAGAGAGGCGTGCTTGGTTTATAGTGGATCTGAGATAATTCTTAATTAGTTTGAGTTTCGAAAAACTCCTCTCACATGATGCAACAGAACAGATCAAGAATGCCAATGATAATTTCCCAATACTGCCCCTTCTTGGCCTCTGATTTGTCGCCAAAAATTACGCCAAATCGCCAATTAACCAGAATTGTGAAACATGATTTCGTCATGTGTCCCGGCTCATATATATAGGGGCCTTAAGATAGTGGGATGGGGAGGGAGATATTGTCCGTTCGCTCGTAGAATGATCCTAAAGTAACAACAACAACAACAACAACATTTATTTATATAGCACATTTTCATACAAAAATAGCTCACTTGTTTGAGCGGTGGGTGTCTGTGGAAAACTTGTTTACTTTATGGTCGGTTCTAGAGCAGACAATACCTACCCACCCCACTGTCTAAAACGTTTCGCGCCGACTATATTATTATGATGTTCGGGTTAAAAATATCATCTTGTTGCACAGAACGACTTGGGGCGATGATATATATATATATATATATATATATATATATATATATATATATATATATATATATGTATATATATATATATATATATATATATATATATATATATATATATATATATATATATATATATATATATATATATATAATTCAACTAACATAAATACATCATCTGTTTATATCTCTCCCTGTTTTCCCACTCCATCCAGCTCCTTCTCTAAGTTCTCACCAGTCACATCTGCGTTTGTTAATAACCTGCTTTGTAAGATGAGGCCGACTACTTGTGTACTGGACCCCATCACCACCACACAACTTAAATCCTGCCTTCATGCCATAATCCCGACTGTTACAACAATAATAAACTCATCCCTTGACACTGGCTCTGTGCCGCTCACTTTTAAAATTGCTTCTGTAACCCCAATGTTAAAAAAGTCTGGCCTTGATGCTGATAATCTTAACAATTTCCGGCCTATTTCCCACTTACCTTTCCTGTCAAAAGTTCTTGAGCGTGTTGTAGCTTCCCAACTCACCAATTACCTAACCTCTAGTAATTTGATGGAACCCTTTCAGTCTGGTTTCAGGGCGCGGCACAGCTGTGAAACTGCTCTGCTACGGGTAACCAATGTTTTGCTTATGGCAGCAGACTCTGGACAAACTAGCATATTAATTCTGTTAGACCTCAGTGCAGCATTTGACACTGTTAGACATGACATCCTACTGTCCAGAATGGAGAACATGCTGGGTATCTCTGGCACTGCCCTCCAGTGGTTCAAGTCCTATCTGACTGATAGGCAAGAGTTTGTTAGTCTTGGCAACAGCAGATCCACCTCAGCGCCAGTCACACAAGGAGTCCCTCAGGGCTCTGTCCTCGGTCCTCTGCTTTTCTGTATTTATATGCTTCCCCTTGGCCATATTATCCGTAGTTATGGATTGGGTTATCATTTTTATGCAGATGATACTCAGCTCTACTTCAGTGTTAAAAGTGGAACTTCATCAGAGCTTTCTCAGCTCACAACCTGCCTTAGTGAAATTAAAACCTGGATGGAGCAGAACTCCTTTAAATTAAATTGCAATAAAACTGAACTCCTGCAAATTGGGACTAAAATGCAACTTAATAAAATGAGCTCCTTCCCAGTCCATCTTGGCAGTGATCTCATCAGACCTGTCTCTACTGTAAAAAATCTTGGTGTCATTTTTGATTCCTCCCTCACTTATTCCGCCCACATAAATCACATTAAGAAACTTTCTTACTTTCACCTCCGTAACATATCCTGTGTTCGCTCCTTCCTCTCCTTCTCTAATGCTGAGAAACTTGTCCATGCTTTTATCACATCCCGCATCGATTATTGTAATTCCCTACTGGCAGGTGCCCCTTCTAATCTTATATCACAGCTCCAGCTTATTCAAAACTCAGCTGCAAGAGTCCTTACTCGAACCAGCAGCAGCGAGCACATCACACCCATCCTGCTCCATCTTCACTGTCTCCCTGTGTCCTACAGAATTGAATATAAAATCCTACTAATAACCTACAAAGCTTTAAATAACCTCGCACCAAACTACATCAGTGACCTTCTCCATCACTATGTGCCTGCCCGCCCACTAAGGTCCTCTGATTCTGGTAATCTTGTTGTGCCCCTCACTAATCTACACTCCATGGGTGACAGGGCCTTCAGCTGTATAGCGCCCAGACTCTGGAATGACCTACCAAAATTAATCAGGTCAGCTGACTCCATGAAGTCTTTTAAAAAACAACTCAAAACTCATCTGTTCAGGAAGGCTTTTAGCTCTACTTGACTTTATTACCTTTCTCTCAGTTTACTTCTCTGTCAAGATGCTAATGTAACCTGTATGTGTGTGCTAGACCATCAATTATGTTGTCTGTTTTTTTTTTTTCAGAATTTACTGTCTTAATCTTCTTTATTAATTTATCTGGTTTGTACAATGCTATATACTGTATATTCTGCCGTTCTTTATTTATTCTGTAAGTGCCTTGAGCATGGGAAAGGCGCTATATAAATAAAATGTATTATTATTATTATTTTTATTATTTGTGGCAGGGATGAGACAATGAGTCACAGGACCGGTTGTTTGTTTACTTGAGCACCAGCACAGTTCAAAAGAAATGAGACAGAACACCCCCTCCCCCCACGCACCACACAATAATACTAAATCATTACAGCATCACATCGTTCACCTGCAATTTGCTGCAATTAGGGATTGTTAAAGCCCATGTAAATTATTTGACATGTTATTTTATGTAACAAAAAGGCGCATTAATACAAAACCAGCAATTTTTTGTCACCCCCTCTGAGCTGGTACCCGGTGTGGGCCGCACCCACCGCACCCGCCTTCCTACGCCACTGAGTAGCTAAGACATCAAGGTTTCTATAGAATCCATATTACTAACCGAGAATGGTAAACCGGATGGCACGGACCCAGGTACACGGCGATGGACGCAGGAGACGTACTGCACAGGTGCGTACAGCGCACATCTCATAAACCGCAAGCGAAGTCGTATCCACCGCGCACGAAGGAGTCACGGCCCAAAAACGAAAGAGCTCAACTGACGTGAATGAGAAATGAAGCAACAACGCGCCCATAGTTAACGACTACTGACACGGACACACAAAAAAGAGGATTCTGCGCTGCAGCCCAGATTCATACGGAAAAGGCTACGGAGGCCCCACAGGTCCACAAAGATACAGATACAAACACGAGCCCGCATGGATAAAGAAAATAAACGTGGGCGCCTACAACGCGCATCTGAAACTGCGGAAGCAAAGCAGGCACGGGGGGTTGGCGAGCGAAGCGAGCAGGGGGCGAAGCCCCCTAGTACTCTACTAACTAGACATATGCATTTTTTGGTCTTGTTACATTTAAGTTTGTATTGTGTAGAGAGAGAATATTGTGTCAGGAATTAGTTTTTTTACATTCTACTTTTGTTTTGTGCATTATTAACTTTTTATATTCTTCTGTTAATATTTTATCATTATTCTAGAGATATCACATCACCATTCTGAATGTTTTTTTTTTGTTATAGGCATTGTCATTTTATGTTTTTCCTTCATTTTAGAAATTTTGGTCTCTATGATGCTGTCATCAGTGGTATTATGGTGTCCACAGTATAAAAGTTGACAATGTACATCCCATAGCACCTGAACTTCAGTGCTAAAACAAAGAAGTCAGGAAAGACTAGCACTTGAGCCATCTGCAAAACAACACTTTTGACTTTTGCTATATTAATAATAAAATTAATAAAATAACGGTGGGAGGTCGAGCTTTTAGTTACAGGGCCCCTAAACTGTGGAATGGTCTGCCTGCTACTATAAGAGATGCCCCTTCAGACTCAGCTTTTAAATCTCACCTGAAGACTCACTACTTCAGTTTAGCATATCCTGACTAGAGCTGCTGATTAACTTTACAGACTGCATCTCTGTTGTTAGTCATTAGCACTAAAACATAAAGTAACACGATAGTTATAATTGGATACTAACCCTCACCTATTCTGTTTCTCTTCTTGGTACTCAAATGTGGCACTTGGTGCCACGGCCCACATGCCAAGATGTTTTGCCTGCCTAAGGTAAAGTCATCCCTGATGGAGGATCACAGGAATCGTGGGAAAGAGGGGTACTTTCATCGGATTAGTGCTATTTCAGCTGTGGAATGGCCAAATGGGGGAGGCAGCTTGATGAATGAGGTCTCCAGGACTCTAAACAAATCCAAATCATATTATGTGATATCATCTACTGTTAAATTATATTCCGTACTTCTAAAATTTTTATTTTTATACTGTATTGAGGATTTGTTCTGTTCTGTGTATTGTATTGTATTGACCCCCTTCTTTTTGACACTCACTGCACGCCCAACCTACCTGGAATGGGGTCTCTCTTTGAACTGCCTTTCCCAAGGTTTCTTCCATTTTTTCCCTACAAGGGTTTTTTTGGGAGTTTTTTCTTGTCTTCTTAGAGAGTCAAGGCTGGGGGGCTGTCAAGAGGCAGGACCTGTTAAAGCCCATTGCGGCACTTCTTGTGTGATTTTTTGCTATACAAAAAATAAATTGTATTGTATTGTATTGTATATTAGAACTTTGATTTTGGTTTTGTCCCTAAGAGAATTTTGACAAGTGTAGCAAAGCTACATAAAATGTCGATGGTGACTGGTTCTGTTTTATAAGTATTATGTCTGCTGACCTTTTTCGGTGCACAGATTAACATACCTGAAAATGCATTCCTCCCAAACATCGAGAACATCACCAAGCTTAGCATGTTTTTTTCTGAAGTTTATATTTCCTCAGTTTACAGATTCAGATTCTGGTTTGTAAAGTTTAAAAGGACTATATATTTTATACAGAAAAAAATACCATTCTCATTCTTTTCATTTCAACTCACAATATATTTTTTAGCCAAATAACTGGAAAATCTCACCTCATCTCCTGCAACTCTAGATTTTTTTTTTGCACCATTTGGAATTACACTCCACCACTAACTGCTGATTTTTCTCTTATTTAGAACACTGCTCTTGGACTGTGACTTCTGTTTGTTTTTCATTATTAAGCACTGGCCAGAGATTATTCATTTTTTTCAATAATTTACATGAACTGTTTTCACCTTACTGAACTTTTGCAAGCAATTCTTTGCTCTATTTGTTGTAAATAGTATTCTAATTAATCAGGAAAAAAAGGGGTCAGGGATTGAATTGTACTTTATACTTTGCACATCTTTGCATATATTTGCATTTACTTTAGGAATTTGGAAGTGCAATAGGACGAATTTATGGCATGATTTTTATAATATACATATGTTTACTTAGCCACAGTTGTGCCTTGTTTAACTATTTCTTTTTCAAGTTTAATGGGGAAATGTGTGGGTGGGGTGAAGTAATCTCAAGGTAAGTGCAGATTGATTTGGCCGGGTTCAAGCTCTGCTTGAGTGTGTAACTTATAAACCTCTGGGCGAGAGTGCAGTTGTTACAATTTAACAACATCTTGTTAAATGACTTTAGCTAAAGATTACAACTACTCTTTGTGTTTGCCCCTAAAGAAAGACCTCTTGTAGTCTATAAAAATACAGGCGTGTACAGATTTTTGGCAGATGACATTTAATGTAAGTAAATATAAGGTATTACGTGTCGGAAGTAAAAATATTAGATTTGAATACACAATGGGAGGTCTGAAACTTGAATGTATATCTTATGAGAAAGATCTAGGAGTCATAGAGGACTTATCACCATCAGCATCCTCTAGGCAGTGTTCAGAAGTCATTGAGAAGGATAACAGAATGTTAGGTTATAAAACGATGTGTAGAGTACAAATCAAAAGAAGTTACACTTTAGAACGCACCAGTGGAATACTGTGTGCAGTTTTGATCTCCAGGCTACAAAAGAAGGGCATAGCAGTGCTGGAAAAAGTCCAGAGTAGAGCGACTAGGCTGATTCCAGGGCTACAGGGGATGAATTGTGAGGAAAGATTAAAAGAGCTGAGCCTTTTCAGTTTAAGCAACCAGAGAATAAAATGGGACACGACTCAAGTCTTTCATAGTTTAGAGACTGTTACTTTAAAATTCTTTATTTTTGTACAAATGACTAACAGACAGAGATGCAATAAGAACATGGAATACTGACCAACGTGGTATTATGTTTCTGCTTCCTCAATTAGTAAGTCTGTATTTGTTTAGTTGAAATATAATCAAATATATCTATGGAAGCTGAGCATAATAGTATTAAAACCAACCGGGCTCACGGATGACATTGATCGCTAGATATTTTTCAACTTTGGCTACATGTCTTTACCAAGATGAAATCTTTAGAACTGCCTCTAAATCAGCCGTATGATTATGCCATAGAATGAATGCCTGGAGACTCATTACGTAAAGTTAGATCATATGCTGTATTGGGCTCCGAAAACAAATGATTGGAGAGGCATGTTAAGAAAAATCCAAACATCTCATTTATTTTCCTTTTAGTCACAATGTAACAAGTTGCTTCTCTTTGTCAACACACAGACTATAGGGAATTAAATGAAAATCACTCTAAGGAATAATTGCCTTCTTCCATTAATCTCATCTCTCTTAAATCAAATGAATTATTCAACCATATTAACACAATTTAACTTAGGAAGTGCTTATAACTTCATTTGTATTGGGGAAAGCAACAAAGAGACAACTGCTTTTACCCTCCTGTTCTGTTCCTGTGAAGTTGGACTATTTTATCATTTACTTTGTCATAGATATGATTTCTTACTTTCTCATTTGGCATAAGGCTTGATGACTTAGTCCAGGCATTTGAACTCATGATAGTGGAGATACATACTTATGAATTTTAGGTGTATAAGTAAATTTTCATACATCTGGTTATATCTGGGTGACCATAGAAAAAGAATTGATGAGCCATTAGGTCAGAATGTATGAACAGAGAGCATTAGAAGAAAACAAGTCTGTCATTGGTGGAGATGGGTAAAAACCTTCTATTATTTTATCTTTTTGTCATAGGAACATCTGTATTCTCACAGCCCTGAATGGGTAAGATATTAATTGAGAATGGGTGAGGCAGAGGGGACACTCAGCTGGTGTGAAGTTAAGAGAGGGTGTAGGTTTTGTCATGGGACATCAGTATTCAACCAACTTTCAACTATAAGTAGGGCTTAATTGGATTCTTGCACACATTTTGTTCTGTGGAAGCACAATGAGTAGAATTATGGTCAGGGCCGGATTTTCCTATAGGCTAACTAGGCTTCAGCCTAGGGCCTCAAGATCAAGAGGGGCCTACATTCAAATTGTTTGCAAAATTTTATTATCTCTCATGTAATTTACAAACTTAAAAATGGAAGGTGAAAGGGCCTCATAAGTGGAATAGCCTAGGGCCTCTTTTCATATAAATCCGGCCCTGATTATGGTATTCAAGGCTCTTGATAACTAATTTGATCAATACTCTCATAAGGAGGAAAGAGGCATGGAGGACACTAAGTGAGAAAAACAAGTGAGAAAAGTGTTAGAGGATATCACAGAAAATGGTCCACACCATGAATTGGCTGATGTGGAATAATTAGCTGGTGAAGAAGAGGGTCTTGCTGAGAAAGTCCCTTCAAAAAAATGTGATTTCATTGTGGTCTTCATCCCCCACAGAGGGATAAGGCAGGGCACCAGCAGAGAATGTTATCAGGATGACACCTGACCCTAAAAGGTAAGCAGAGTCCCATGCTGGAGATATAATGTCCAACTTTGAATATTTTCTGACAAAGACCACAAAAATGATAGTGATAGGCAGGGGAAGTCCTACAAGATAAGCATTTTCCTTGAAGAGTTAGTAATCAATCTTATGAATCATTTTATTCAAAGACACTAACACATTTCCCATCCACTAGCTCCAGCCAGAAGAATAATTGAGAAAAGTGTCTGAATTAGAAGATAATATCGAAAACTGTTCCAGACCATGATTAAATTAATGAGGAATAATTAGCTGGTGAAGAAAAGCATCCTGCTTAGGCAGTAATGACAATCCCTTCAAAAAATGGGAATTTATTGTGGTTTTTACCCCCCACTGAGAGACAAGGCATGGTGCCAGCTGAGAATGCTATCAGTGTGACACCAGAGGCGAAAAGGTATGCAGAGTCCCATGCTGGAGATACAATGTCCAACTTTGGATCATTTCTGACAAAGACTACAGAAATGACAGTGACAGGCAGGGGTAGTCCTACAAGATAAACCTTTTCCTTGAAGAGTTAGTGATCGATCTTATGAATCCTTTTATTCAAAGCACCTTCCCCACACACTGGCTCCTGCCTGTCAGAGAAGTACAGGAAGTAAACTCTGTTTTCCCACAACTACCAACCCCAACAGAAGAGCACATAAAAGGAAGAAGTGCCAAAGCTTACATGGTTGGGATGAGATTTTATCACAGCAGAATTACTGTATGTTTTTTATTTGAAACTTTTTGACTGTTTATTTTCATTGGTGAAAAATAATTAAAAATCTGATCACCACAAAAAAAAATGTAATAAATACATTTGCAAAACACACATCATCATCACCATATGCTGCAACTCAAGTGCATGAACACATATGAATTAGGACTATTCATTTTATCTTATAATCTGTTTAAATTTATGATTTTGTAAAATAAATGGTCACCAGAACACACCTTTTTGAAAACAAAATTGTGTGTTCAGTTTTGACCAGTAATTATATTGGCAGAACTTCACCAATGCTAAATTGAAATGGATTCAAAGCAAGTTTCTTGGCTAAACACTGAGGCATACCAGCCTTTGATAAGAACTCAGCATGTTTTCCTCTGGTTTTTTTGCTGCAGTCAAAATAGCTTGTGTTTATTTAACACAAACATGAGAAGTTTAACTTCAGGTTAATGAGATCTATGTATCATTAATTCCAAAAAGAAGTGTAGAATTTGGGATAATAACTAGGCTGGTTAAATGGTGTATCACATTATAAAGCAGGTATTGGCACCTAATCACTTTATAAACAACTACAATGGGTCATCAAACTTTAGTATGAATATTTAAAGCAGAATATTTGGCAATGCCATATGGCCTCGCCAATGCTCTGGCAGTTTTCTAGTCATTTGTCAATGATATTTTCTAAAATGTGTTTGTGTATGTGAATAATATCCTAATTTATTCCTCAGGTTTGGATGCACACACACATAGCACATGTACAGGTAAGGGATGTGTTTTCCCATTTAAGAAATAAATAATTTTTCCATCGAATTATAAAAATGTGACATTTTTATGTTGTTTTTCAGCACATCAGATTTCTGGCAGTGTCTAAGCAAAAGTCCATGCAATTAAAAACTGGCCAGCTCCACATTCCATCAAGTATAGTTTTTCATTAGCTTTGAAAATTATTGCAGGTATTTCATAAAGCATTTTTGTACTGATGTACTCAAATATGAATGGAAGTTTGGAGGTATTCATTAGAGTGTACACAGTTGCCATATTTAATCTCCACCAATCATAAAACATCTAATGTATTCAAAGATCTTGCTCTTCAATCACAAAGAAGCTCCATGGATCATTAGAAGCAAAGGAAGTGCCCAAAAACACTAAGGTAATCGAGTCAGAATACACATATCCAGAAACATAGTCAGAACAGAGCAACAAGGTTCAAAAATCCAGAAATCAAATAATTCAGTGAAATATAAGCACACTCACCATGTTCAAAATGAACTGTCTGGAACTGGGGAAGACCCTTTGGATATATAGGGTGGAGGACAATCCTGGCAGTGATTGGCAGGTGTCCCTAACTCTTGGGAGACCACCCACAAAACACATTTAACATAACACAGGTAGCTTATAGACAAGATCAAAAATAAAGAATAATTCACATAATCAAACAAAAATAGAGGGCACAAAAATGAATAAAAAAAGACAGGAAACAAGACTTTGAACTTCAGGCAAGGGAGGAACCCTGGCTGAAACATGACACCAGATAATTTTGATTGTCTTCTTTTACAGAGGATTGAACTATGTAAAGGCATGCATAGGAAAATCAAACTAAAATTTTCAGCCATAGTCCAGCTTGTTGTCTCCAGCCATTACCACCATCACGCAGACACTAGGATCATTTCTTTAGCTCAAGGTTATACCGACATGTTATGAGTGGTTGAGGAGCTTTTTGTGCACATGGTTTCATTGAACTCATAATCTCTACTTTGTTTCTCACTTTTTGAAACATCTTTGTTTGAAAAAGGAAATAAAGCAAAATTTGTCATTTTTGGATAGACATATAGGGTAATTCAAGAACTTAGAAATACTTCAGATGCCATACAGATAATTTCCAATCAAATTGAAAAGCAATTCTTCTTGTAGCTGAGTTGTTGAGAAATGTACAGAGCAATAGGATATGTTTAATTTTGAATGCATATGTATATAAAGCCCTTTAATTTCAAATAATTAATCTCAATTAATCGTCTGTACACAGTGTAATGGATTATCTAACTAACTTCAAGAAAATAAAATTCAAAGTACAGGAGAATTTTTTCAAGACCAATGTCTCTGTTTAAAGTTCACTGTAAGCTTAAGAAGCCTCCCCTAGGTACCCAACAGCACAGAAGCCGAGGTTTCCTATAAGAGATTACAATTTGGAAGATCCATTCCAGAAACTGGCACCTAGATATGCTTGACCTTTCAAAACAATTAAGCAGGTTAATTAAATTTAACAAAAGGTTATTCCTAAAAAGTCCAACCCACTATATCCTAACACAGGGTCACGGGGGGGTCTGCTGGAGCCAATCCCAGCCAACACAGGGCGCAAGGCAGGAATAAATTCTGGGCAGGGCGCCAGCCCACCACAGGGCACACAAATACGCACACCCACACACCAAGCACATACTAGGGACAATTTAGGATCACCAATGCACCTAACCTGCATGTCTTTGGACTGTGGGAGGAAAACTACGCAGACACGGGGAGAACATGCAAACTCCACGCAGGGAGGACCCGGGAAGTGAACCCAGGTCTCCTTACTGCGAAGCAGCAGCGCTACCACTGTGCCACACTCCTAAAAAGTATTCAAAGAAAATATAATTAATAATTTAATAATTTAATTTAATAATAATTAAATTTCTGCGGTGGGTTGGCACCCTGCCTGGGATTGGTTCCTGCCTTGTGCCCTGTGTTGGCTGGGATTGGCTCCAGCAGACCCCCGTGATCCTGTGTTCGGATTCAGCGGGTTGGATAATGGATGGATGGATAATTAAATTTCAGTCATTAAAGAGAACAAATAAATTAGAAATGCCATTTATGCAGGAGGAAAGAAAAGAACAAAGAGAATAAAAAATGAGCCAGAAATGAAAAATTAACTCATTACTTAAATAGGTGATGAAGAAAATTTGAAGTAACAAAAACAAATCAGGATTCAGTGACCAAAAAACAGACAAAGTCAAAAGCAAGAAATAATGGTTTAAGTTGAATAACTGCAAATACTAGTGATATAAACGTTAAAGTCAGCCAATGAAATAGTTTTAATATCAACCAAAGAGACAGCCAAATAGAAATCTGAAAAACACCAAAGAAAAAACAGAATTTGCGACTGAGAGTACACTGATGGACCATTTGTTCAGCTGATGCTTGCCTGCCAGGTAGTCTGGCTTTCCTGTCGGGGTTGACTGAGAGAGTCCTGCAGAGGATCACTTGCCAAACTGGTTTCAGGCACTTCCACCAACCCTGTTGTGAAATTACAAAGAGATGTAGTCCTAAAATTTCTTAACCATCAAAGCATTACTGTTCTTATCAACAATTGACATTAGTGTTATAAGTTACAAATAAAGACATACAAAATATTTATCAACTTATATGCAAAATTTCACACCACAACAGTCTGTCATGACTTACATGGAAAATCTAGATGGTCATGACCACATCGCCTATTTCTATATCTGTTTCTGGCTCTAGCCTTTGTGAGGTATCCAATACTCATGCAGGGCAGCTCACTCCTAGTCAGTGCCTTACTTCTGTAATTGCAGGTCAAGATGGACTGTCATTAATAGTGCATGATTTTGAGTCTTCATTGGTGTCATTTCTGTCATGAAGTCTCACTTTACCTTGACTGTCTGTGTCTGTGCATGTTTGGTTAAAACATGCTTGTTCTTCACTCAGTGAAGTGATAGTTAAGCTTCAGCAGAAGTTGGCTCTCATTTTTCATGTACAGTATTCTTTCTTTCCCTGTCCGCTGTGTGTGAATAATTCGTGCCTCTAGGACGCGACAGTTTGTGTGTGGTCAATTGACTGCATGGATACGTCTGATTTGTGAAACAGAGTCTTGTGATTATTGTTGCTACGTCTGATTGGTGAAACAGTCATGCAGTAGATCCACTAGCGGATTCTCTCTGGCAAAAATATAGCGTACTGTATCTAATGGAAAAAAAGTAACGATTCCAACGAGCCCAATGTAGCAGAGTAAGAGTAGCATTTCTTCTTTACAAATGTACTCAAGTAAAAGTAAAAAGTATGGTGCAGTAAAACTACTCTTAGAAGTACACTTTTTTAAAAACCTGTTCATCCTATTGCCTCTGTGTTCTATTAGCCACCTGTTTGTGTCTTTCCATCAATAGTGTTCTGAAATTGTATTCATCAGCCAATCAGCTTCAGTCATATATTACACATCACAATTTACAGTACTTGAGAAATCCCATTCTGGTTTTTGCACTGGTCATAGTACAGAAACGGCATTAACACATGTTGTAAATGACATTCTGACTTCCTCTGATGAAGGAAACTCCACTGTAATTATGTTGTTAGACTTAAGCGCAGCGTTTGACACCATTGACCATTCTATTTTACTACACAGGCTGGAAAATGATGTTGGGCTTATTTATCAACTTGATTCCAATACGTACAAAAATGTGCTGACAGTACTCCATCATTACACACAGAGGTTACATATGGTGTCCCGCAAGGCTCAGTACTGGGACCTTTACTGTTTTCACTTTACATGCTTCCACTGGATTCTACCATTAGAAAACATCATGTTAATTTTCACTCATACGCAGATGACACCCAGTTATACCTTTCTTTTAGACCAAATGAAGTTTCTCTTTAATTAGTTGTGGATGGATGAAAACACTGATAAAATGGAGATGTTAATTTTTGGAGGGAATGACGCTAATTGCAACAGTATTTTGTCAACATTTAACTCAGTTGGAATCACCATTAATTTTACTGAATCAGCCCACAATCTAGGAGTTATCTTTGACTCTAGCATGTCATTTAAAGCACACATTACAAATTTGTCTAAATCGTGCTTCTTCCATCTTAAAAATGTTGGGAAATTAAGGCGTTTTCTAAATAAGAAGGATTCTGAGAAATTAATTCATGCATTTATTTCTAGTAGGATTGACTACTGCAATGCTGTGTTCACTGGATGTTCAAACTGTTCTTCATACAGCCTCCAGTTAATCCAAAATGCTGCTGCAAGAAAATATGAACACATATCTCCAGTTCTTAAATCCTTACACTGGCTCCCAGTTAAGTTTAGGGCAGATTTTAAAATCTTCCTTTTAACATTTAAAACCTTAAATTGCCAAGGTCTGGCCTACTTGTCTGAACTTATCATGACTTACAGACCAGAACGTACAAGATCTCAAGATGCTGGTCTGCTTATGATTCTAAGGATTAATAAAATAACAGCAGGAGGTTGAGCTTTTAGTTACAGGGCCCCTAAACTGTGGAATGGCCTGCCTGCTACTATAAGAGATGTCCCTTCAGTCTCAGCTTTCAAATCCCGGCTGAAGACTCACTACTTCAGTTTAGCATATCCTGACTAGAGCTGCTGACTAACTGTACAGACTGTGTCTCTGTTGTCAGTCATTAGCACTAAAACATAAGTAATTTGATAGTTATAATTTGTTACTAACTCTCACCTGTTTTGTTTATCTTCTCGGTACTCAAATGTGGCACTTGGTGCCACTGCCCACCTGCCATGTTGTTTTGCCTGCCTAAGGTAAAGTCATCCCTGATGGAGGATCGCAAGAATCATCGGGTAGAGGGGTTCTTTCATCGGATTGGCTGGCCCAGCGCTATCTCAGCTATGGAATGGCCATTAGGGGGAGGCAGCTTGATGGCCGGGGTCTCCAGGACTCAGAACAAATCCAAATTGCATTATGTGATATCATCTAGTGTTGAATTCTGCTCTGTATTTGTAATCTTTCTATTGCACTATTATATTGTATTGAAGATTACTTGTGTTCTGTGTATTGTATTGTATTGTATTGGCCCCCTTTTTTTGACACCCACTGCACACCCCAACCTACCTGGAAAGGGGTCTCTCTTTGAACTGCCTTTCCCAAAGTTTCTTCCATTTTTTTTTTTGGGAGTTTTTCCTTGTCTTCGTAGAGAGTCGAGGCTGGGGGACATGTCAAGAGGCAGGGCCTGTTAAAGCCCATTGCGGCACTTCTTGTGTGATTTTGGTCTATACAAAAGTAAATTGTATTGTATTGTATTGTATTTACATAATGGTTGGTTTCCTGCATAAATTCTGGATCAGCTTGACCCTGTTACTCCTGCAGGTAGTCCAGAAATGTTTTTGTACCACCCATTCCAGTTTTGTGCTTGGTCCACGTACGATTATATTTGTACATTTAAATGGTAAACACACTCAAATCTACATAAAGGTGATTCCAGGAAAAAAATAGGCTGTTATGTTGCTCCGCTTACAAAGCTCAGAAAACAATCTTTAGCCCCAAAAATCTAGACTTCAAAGCTTATATGAGAACTAGAGGCAAAACAGTCTGTCCCAAACTTAAAAAGCTGACTTTGTGGTCTGCACAGGCCAAAAGACTCCAAGACTGAATGCTTTAGAAGAGAGCGAGAGGGGAATTGTATTAAACCCCTGGCCCAAATGAACCAAACAGTGTTCTTAAATATTTATTTAAAGGATTCAATCAAAATCCAAAAATTGCAAAACGAGAACAAAAAGGTGTGCTGGGAATTTTATCTTATATTTTGTTCTGAGCTCCCCATTTTTAGTGACCAATTTTGTAACATGTCTTGTAAGACTTGTTCCCAAACAGTCCCTCAGAATGCTGTTTACTCCATTACACTGACCTGTTTTTTAAGTCACCTTTAATAAAAGTGTCTGCTAAGTGGATAAGTATAAATGTAAGCAGGGATGGCACCTTATCACACCATAGTTGACCTGGGAAAGGGAGAGAGGCATCCAAAGCTCATTATCCAAGGTTAAAGTGTCTGTCACAGAACACAAGTCAGAAGAGCCATTTTTGTAATGTGTTATTGCACAATTTGTGTATGTCTATGTCTGTCTTTGCATTACTCCATTCATCCATCCGGATATCAATTTTCTAGACCAGCTTTATCTGGTGCACATTAATATTGAATCTGAGCCTATCACATCAGCACTGGGAGCAAAGCCATTAACAAACTCTGGACTGGAAGAAAGGCTGTTATAGGTCATTTGAGTGAGTGTTCATGTGTGGGACATGTTTACATTTAACTAACGAGAGGAAATTAACTGCTCTTTTTTTTGTAGACAGTAAGGAAAATATAGGGAATCCCCCTTTTTTGGACATCAGAGGTGACCTCTGATTGATGATTCAGGCTTTGGGTTTTTGAAAAGGAAATAATCTTGAACTTGTTGACTGGCATAAAAAAATCACAATGGATTATAATGAGGCACAGCACGTGTTATCTTTATCAGAGATTTGTAAGCCTCGCCATTTCCCTTGGGTGCTTTACCACACCTGACCTTAGGAATATGTACTTTTCAGGAAGCTTTCATTAATAGTGGTAGTAAAATCCAGCACCTGAAATATCCTGTTAGCAGAAGTAATAGCTTTCCACACTTGTTCACATTAGGGTGACAGCTGTAAAACCCTATACTTGTAACTTGAGGCAGAGCGAGCTTTTATAGGTAATTCTAACTAATTTCTCCAAAGTTGGCACTCATGACTTATTCAACATTGAGATCTGATAGGAGGTTGTTATTGCTTTTGGCACATTTCTGCGTGCCCAGCATAAGTATGAACCGAGTCTCTGTGTGTAAAGCCTCTGTAAGATATTTGATGGTTCATTTATTGAATATTCATGTGTTTTGGAATGCCTCAATATAAATAACTTTCCCTTGTAATAAAATAACAGACAGTACCTCATGAAATCCTCAAATCTGCTGAGTGAGGGCTTCAGAATAGCATTCTTAACAGCAACTGTACCAGTGGATTCAAAATGCTCCTTGATTACCTTAAAATCCTTTACTCAGTTTATATGTCTATAGCAGTTATTTAGTGTGAGAAACAACTCGGTGAGGTTAGGAGCTACTGCATTTCTATTATACTGGGCAATAATTGAAGAGGCAGTAGGATTCTGTCACAAATTATATACTATATTCATTTACATTAACTGTTGTGGTTTGCTAATGCAAAGGGGACAAGTGTTTCTTTTTCTTTGAATATGCCACCATGTGCATTACTACTTACAAACTGTCATTGAGCATAGCAGAGAACCAGTAGTTCAAAACTCATTCAGAATGTGGCAGCACTTCGATTCTGTGTCATTACTGTCACCTGCCCTTTGAAGGGCAAGTCATACATTTGCTATTTCATTGAAATTTCTAGGATTTAGCTACTGGCTTGAATGTTTTGTACTATGAAATGAAATATTTTATACTTCCTTTATCTTCTATAGAAACACCACTATTACACAACCTATACTTTTGGCCTTATTCCTAGTATGGAGAGATGCCTTGCAGGCACCCTCTCTAGTTACACTATTCATCCATTTTCTAAACTCCCTTTTTGCATTACAGCTTGTATGGAGCCAGGGATGATGCAGGCTGCATGCAACCAAACGTAAAAACTTCCTGTATTTTGGCATCTTACATTTGATATTTGACCTAGTTTTCCTATCAAAGATGTGTGTGGTATATGTGCGTCTGGAGAATACCCATGTTGACATATAGTAGGGAGAATAAGCAAACCCTATATAAATGGTGTTTAAGCTGGGACTCAAATTGCAAGCGCTAGAACTATAAAGTAAGAAAATAGTGATAAGGATTGAAATAGCATCTCAGTGGTTATTTGTTTAAATACCGTGATTCAGAAAATATTTGGTCACCTTCACTTTCTGCGCACTTTATTGTGTTGTAGATTTAATTTTAAATGGATAACGTTGCCATTTTTGACCGTCAGTCTATACTCAATAACCTATAATGACAAAGTAATGCATTGTTTTTAGAAAGGTCAGTCAGTCAATCACTGTCCAACCCGCTATATCCTAACACAGGGTCACGGGGGTCTGCTGGAGCCAATCCCAGCCAGCACAGGGCACAAGGCAGGAACAAATCCCGGGCAGGGCGCCAGCCCACTGCAGTTTTAGAAAGGTTTGCAAATTTATTAAAAATCAAAAGCTAAAATTTCACATTCATATAAATATTCAGAATGTTAACTCAGTACTTTGTCGAAGCGTCTTTGACAGCAACTACAGCTTCAAGTCTTTGTGGGCAAATCTCAACAAGCTTTGCACACCTGGATTTGGCTAGTTTATCCCATTCCTCTCAGTAGATCCTCTCAAGCTCTTATAGACTGGATGGGAAGTGATTATAAAAGGCAATCTTCATGTCTCTCCACAGAAGTTCTTTTGGGTTTAAGTTTGGGCTTTGGCTAGGCCACTGAAGAATAGTCTGAGACTTGCCCCAAAACCATTCCAGTGTATTCTTGGCTGTATGCTTCAGCTCACTGATATAATGAAAGGGAATTATCACCCCACTCTGAGGTTGTATCCAGTCTGGGGCAGGTGTTCCTCAAAGGCCTCTCTATATTTGGCTGCATTCACACTTCCCACAATTCTGACCAGTCATCCTGACCCTGCTGCTGTAAAATATCTCTCATAGCATGAAGCTGCCAATACCATGCTTCACTGTAGGTAGCAGGCAGATGAGGAGCAGTATATGGACTTCGCCAGACATAGTGTTTGGATTTCTGCCCTAAGAGTTCAATTTTTGCTCATCAGACCAGAGAATATTTTTCCTCATGTTCTCACAGTTATTTAAACTGTCATATACCTTTTACTCTAGAGTGGCTTTCATTCAGCCACTCTACCATAAACGGCTCATCGATGGAGCCTTGTCCTTTGCTGAGATGGCTGTCCTTTCAATTGGTTCTCCCTTCACAGAAGAGAACCAGAGCCGGCCTCTAACCAATTTGGTGCCCAAGGCAAAATTTTAGCATGGTGCCTCTAACATCGCAGTTAATTTCACTATAAGTAATTGTACTCATGCAGCAGAGAGAAACTGCATGGGTTTGTCTTTTGAATTTTTATTTTAAAAACAACAACAAAAACACACACAAAAAACTTAGAGGCAAGCAGCGTAAAACAAATAAATAAAATATAAGTAGGGCAGTTCACAAAAAACAATAACAAAAAATCAATCTTCTTCTTCTTCTTTCGGCTGCTCCCGTTAGGGATTGCCACAGCGGATCATCTTCTTCCATATCATCCTGTCTTCTGCATCTTGCTCTGTTACAATAACAAAAAATGAATACAGACATAAAAGAAAAAAATATAATATAAATAATGGCATTGAACAACCCTATATAATGCAAACCAAAGAGCAATATGAATAGGTAGCCTAAGCATTGTCCTATAGTTTTTCCCATCTTGCCTTTCTTCCAGCAAAGCCATCAATAACATCATCATGAGGAAGCTGTTATGAGACAGCCTGATTAATAATAATAATGGAAAGTCATTAAAAGTAATGATGGAAAGCATATACTTTCCTGAAACTGAGTTTATATTTAAGTCAGAGCAGTTAATACAGTTCAGTACAGTTGGCATCAGTTAGTAAAATATTTTTTTTAGTATATACTATACATTTTACCTATCTATGTACAGTATATGAAACACAAAACATTGGAGTGAGAGATGGGGGGGGGGGGGGGGGCAGATGTATGCATATAGTACAATAAAAATAAGAAAAAACTTTCCTAATAGGCAAGTTTAGGTAGGTCATTTGTGAGATAGGCATAACATTAAAATGAAGTATCATCTCTCGAATGCGCCCTGTAAACTGCATTAAGAACAGGATTTTTTTATTGCATTATATGCCATCTCTCTCTCTCCCTCTCATGCAGTATAATTTCACCAAATGCTTTTGAAACAAAACACTTGACTAGGTTAAAAACAATATTATACAGTATATTTTTACATTCTGTCTTGCGTCCTGTGTTGGCTGGGATTGGCTCCAGCAGACCCCCGTGACCCTGTAGTTAGGATATAGCGGGTTGGATAATGGATGGATGGATGGATATTTTTATATGATAGAATAATTAACACATAGAAATTGCACCTTTTACTTTAAGGGAATGCCAAAACAAAATAAAGAAAAATGGCTTACGATTTAATGATTAAGTTACGGAAATGGGAAAAAATATTTTAATGCATGAAGATGATAACGCTGAATGATTAAATTAATGTCAATAAAGCTGTAAGCATATCATGTATGCTTTTGTTCAGCTCACTTAAAAGAAATAGGCCTAAGTGTATTTCTGAAAATTACGTTGTAATCACTAGTATGTTATTTTCTCCAAAACAGCCAAATCATTTTTTCAGCTTTCCCTAATGAATTTAAATTTGACTGACTGGCGTTGTAGCTCTACAAAATAATATGGTCATCCAAAGCAAGTGAGTACTTTGCTTAAAGGGTTAGCCACTATCAAATAAATAAACTGCACATTTACCTTTGTCTTTCTCCTGTTTCTCCTCCTGTGCTTTTCTTCTTTTTCTTCCCTGTGTCCCTTATCTTAAATTATCTTATACATTTTGTAAGTCTTTTACATTACCTAGCAATATTAGAGTGGTGCACCTTGTTAGCCATTTATGGATGCAAGGAAAAGTGAAACAAAATGACACCTTTTTATTAGCTGAGCAGATTACAATATGTAAGCTTTTAAGGTAGCCAAAGCCCCTTGTCCTGAGCTGCCTAGAAGGCTTGCATATTGTAATCTTTTCAGTTAGCCAATAAAAGTTGTCATTTTGCTGTATTTCACATTGTTAAGCACATTTCTTTGTGATTATAATCACAATGAAAGGCACTATATATGACAAAGACTGGTTGATTACTTTAAGTCAAAGCCAAATGCATTGATACTTAAATAAGACGCAAACCTGGCTTAGGTACTGCTGGGCTAATAATTAACTTTCTGGCTGAATGGGCTTGAGCATGCATAATTATCACTGCTTCCCTTTTTTATTACCTACTGTAGATGAGACTAGCTTAGCTTTACTGCCATCATCCCACCTGCCATCAAGTTACAGAGAGTTAATGAAATCTGCACTCCACAGAATCAAATAAAGAGATGTCTAGAAGTTTTGTTAAGTGGTTCAGCTGCAAATATATGTGTGTTTGTGTCTCTTCTACAGCGGACACTTTATTTAAAGATAATAAAAAGGAATGGCTCTGTAAATCTGCAATTTTTTGCAACAGGAATTTAAGCTGATACCAAGCAAAAGAAATTGTGTTAACTGATCAATGACAAAGGTGTTTGTGACCACCCCCGCCCAAATCCACCCATTCAGTAATTTTACTGAAAAGTAAATAAACATTGAACTTTGATCTGGAAGCTGTAACACCTACATTTCACCTTCTTGTTCTGTGAATAGATTTATACTTCTTAGGAAAAGCTTTTGACAAATAACCATGGCATTACACAGTAGTATTGTTCCACACCGATAAGAGCTTCCTGGTTACTTCTCGCCTTAATGGCCTAATATAAATCCTGAGCTGGCCACACTTTTGTGCCAAGCATGAAAATTTTTGTTCTGTTGTTAACATTAACATACATAATATTTTATATAGCACCTTTCTATAGTATTCACTGTTTTCAGGTACAGTAGGATGCATTGACTTCCATAACTTCAGCATTAGCACACTGGCAGGTTAAGTGCTCAGAGTCACATAGTAAGAATCTGAAGCCACACTCTTGTGACTAGACCACACCGCCTGCCCCACATGTTTAATTACTTCTCAAAAAATGCAGAGAAACCATCACTTTAAATTTTTGGTGCACTTGAAGGTTTATTAATGCAATTTTTCTATATTTCCAGGAATTGAATGCACTGCATAAAAGAATATTGATGCAGTTGGCCATCAGGGACATTTGTAAGCATACGTGAACTACGCATCTGCGTAGGGCCCCGACCACGCCCTGACTTACACTTTTTTTTTTTCCTTTGTTGTTGGGCTGAGGGCCTGGGGCCCCTGTCATGCCCTTGGCACTGCAGCCGACTGTGCTAGTCCCTCACATTGTGTGTCACGATACCCTCCTCATCCTAAATTTTATCGTTCTAAGTCGAATTCAGAGGGGAAGGGTAGGAGCAAGGGGCAGCAGGCAGGGAATCGGGGGCATGCCCGTGGGACTGAGAATGTATAAACAGCGATCACTCAGTCTGGATAAACCATTGCACAATGTGGATCAGTGGCGGATGGTGCATTTTGAGACTATTGTATATTATTTTTTGGATTATCTATACTAATAAAAGGCAAAGCCCTCACTGACTGACTGACTGACTGACTGACTGACTGACTGACTCATCACTAATTCTCCAACTTCCCGTGTAGGTAGAAGGCTGAAATTTGGCAGGCTCATTCCTTACAGCTTACTTACAAAAGTTAGGCAGGTTTTCTACGCGTAATGGTCATAACTGGAACCTGTTTTTTGTCCATATACTCTAATGGAGGAGGCGGAGTCAGTAATGGTCATAACTGGAACCTGTTTTTTGTCCATATACTCTAACGGAGGAGGCGGAGTCACGTATCGCGCCATCAAGTATTACGCCTCCTACGTAATCACGTGAACTGAAAACGAGGAAGAGATTTACAGCACGAATCAAACGTGGGAACGAAGGTAAATGACATTAATTGTTGAGTGTCTTTTAATACTGTGTAATTGTTGAGTGTCTTTTAATACTCTGTAAGCATACATATTAACACATGTGCAATTAAACGTGTGCATTTACGGGGTGATTTCTCAGGCTTAAAAGCTCGCCTTTTATTAAAAAGGTAAATGCAAACTCTTTTCATTCTGAAGGGCACAAACCACGTTACATTTCAGCCGTTAAACGCGCAAAAATGTCGGTACACCAGATAAATAAGCGCAACATATTATCAGTTGTCTTGTATGCTTACAATACATATAGAAATGAGTTAATCGTTAACTAATATTATGGGATGGAGTTTTTCGACTCGTGCCTTGATTTAAACAATTGCATGTCTTGGTGGGTTTGTGTAGCTTATTGTCAATATCTTTACAATATTTCAAGTCATTTTCAAGTCTCTTTTTAAGACTTAATTTAAAATGGTTTTCTTTTCTTCTTAATTAAAATTTAAAAGCAATACTTCACCGCTGCAAAGCCCCTCTAGTGCTGACGTCCGAGGTTCAATTACCGTAAGCGAGTGCAGTGAGTGTGTACGCTTGATGAGCCAAGAATAAGGGGGAAAGACGTGTCGTGTACTCTTTGCATTATTTGACAGTAAACTATTTTCATCCATTCTATGATCTGCTTCTCACAACTGAAGGCACCGCGGCTGATGTTACCTGACTTGCTGGCCAACCATAAGCATTACCTGGTAGGTAACCACCCACTCACTTCACTCCCTTATGGGAATCGAACCTCGGACGTCAGCGCTAGAGGCGAAGCCCCTAAAATTGCGCCACGGCGTGTGGTTCGTTTATTTGACAGCATGTAGATCGGGGTAATTACATTCACGGCATTCGTAGTCTGATTCACAATCTGATTGTATGGGTGGTTACCTACCAGGTAATGCTTATGGTTAGCCAGCAAGTCAGCTCGAAGTGATCACTCGAGTGAAGGCAGCTTCACAAAAAAACAGATCCTTAACAAACTGTTATTGGTATATTTTCCCTCAATTTTAAATGGTTTTCTTCTTAATAAAAATTTAAAAGCAGTACTTCGCCAGTGCGAAGCGCGGGGATTTGAGCGACTGACGCATACAGACATATTCATGAGTGCAGGTACTTCAGAAAGAAAGCACCGTGTAAACCTAAAGTTTAAATTAAGTTCATAGACCTACAAAAGGTTGCCATTGATTTGAGGCAAGATTGCTTTTCTCATGAACAACTATACATTGCATTCTTAACAGTAAGCTTGCACGGCTTGGTCATATTACAACCGGAGTGCTGAACTGACAACGTCGTATACAAACAGAACTATAACAATCGTAATAAACAAACAAAAAAAAAAGCGAAGAACCCTTGGATTTAATAAAAAGGCTCCTTCCTTGGCGAAGCAAGGAAAAAGGAAGACCTTATATGCCGTTCGTTTATAAAACAGCGGAAAAGCTGTGTTAAGGCTGCTTCACAAAAAAACAGATCTTTAACAAATTGTTATTGGGATATTTTCCCTCAATTTAAAAAGCTTTTCTTCTTAATAAAAACTTAAAAGCAGTACTTCGCGGGGATTTAGATATATATATATATATATATATATATATATATATATATATATATATATATATATATATATATATATATATATATATATAGATGTATATAGACATATAGATATATATAGATATACATATATAGATATAGATATATATAGATATAGATATATATATATATGTATGTATGTCTATATACATATATATATATATATATATATATATATATATATATATATATATATATATATATATGTAAGCTTATAAGTACTGCCTTACTTCTCTTTAAGAAAGGAAGATGTAATGATACTTGATTTAAACGATTCCATGTCTTGGTGGGTTTGCGTAGCTTATTGTCAATATCTTTACACCTTTTTTTAAGACTTATTGACTGAAACGGGCTTTCACGAAAAAAGTTAGGGCTTCGCTACAGGATACACCCTCCACAAGTTAAGGAAGTAAAAATAAAAGTGTATATTTCTGTTTTATTTAAACTTTAAGTTTGTATGCATAGCCCCATTTGACTGTTTTAGTTTTTTTTTTCTTTCTTCAGTAATATTTAATCTCCTTAAAGAAAAAGAACATATGCATTTTACTTTTTTTGTATCTCTTTAGTAATATTTTAGTGTAAAAGGATAACCAGTATTTAAACCTTTTATGTTACTTTATAAATTTATTTTACACAATGTTGAAAAATTAATAAGAAAGCTACATATTTTGGCAGCTGCTGCTTTAATTTTCAATGAAATGAAAAAAGCTCTCCAAGAGAAAACCTCAATGAAGAAGAAACAGTTTGCACTATCTAAAAAGGAGAAACCCTCATTTATAAAGGTTTGCTGCAGATGACTTAAGTGAAAATAAATGAATAGTTCCTATGTGTATAATACATATTTATTGTGGACACTTTTTGTGACTGAAGACAGAGAAGAAAATTAAAATTAGTCAAAACCTTTTATTAATACATACCAGGCAAAGGTAAAATGTCAGAGAAACACAGTCCTAGGACACCGCACTTCATCTGCCTCGAGCGCAGATGTCCTTGTTCTTTTATACCTTTCTAATCTCCTGATCGTTGACCATGTAAGCAAAAAATAGCATCCTGACTCATTGTACTTTTCCAGTTTTTGTAAAGTCATTACCCTAAAGGTATATTTTCTTGTCACACACATCATCAAAAGAAACTTCCAGAAAGTATACATGCTTTTTGTCACGCACGCCAAACACAAACAAGTTTCATCACTCTGTCCTATTTTCTATACACACATGCATTTTGTTCAATTACATCTTTTTATGTTTTCACACTCCTCCCTTTTTGAACAAAATGACGTGGGCCTATATAATTCTATCTTGAAATGGTTGATGAAGGGGAAGGGGGATAGGAAGTGGAAGAAGCTATACGAGACATGCGCTCCTCATGTAGCATATATGCCCTTTCCATAGAGGCGGTAAAGTACTTAGATATTATATTGCGAACCAAAGGAATAATACAACAACCAACCAGGAGGAGGAGACAAAATGTCACAACCAAAGAAATAAAAACAGATCTTATCCATTGTCCCCAGGATCCAAAGGAGGATGCAAACCACTGATCCCAGGGATTTGTAATGCCAGAATTAGTGGAAAGTTCTTTAGAGAGAGCAGTAAGGCCTGCCAATGCACGAGTTATTGATCCATCTGGCGCGGTATTATTTGGAATATATGTACAACAAGCATCACCAAACATAGCACAGACACCTCCCTTTTCCGCAAGTAACATATCCAGGGCTAGACGATTTTGCCAAGTCATCAGAGAAGTACGATCAAGTTGTTCATGTATACCTTCAATAGCGTCTTTGGTGAAGTTAAGGAAACGTTGTTGGTTATAATAAAGATAATTAATCCAGTCTACATTCTTATTAATAGTAATTTGGGGTATGATAGATTCAAAACCAGCTGCGACTTGATCCCTAGCTTTAAATCTGTCTGGGACACCCCTAGGGACTCCAATAGCATCTATGTATACTCCAGGGCCATGCAAGGAGATATTAGTAGGCGTATGGAAAAGGGAGCGGGTGTGTCGGAAATAAAAAGGAGGTGTGGAATAATATGGGGAGTGAGAGGGAGGTAAGGATAGAAGTCTAAAAGGCATAACTAATTGGATTGGAGCACAGGTACCAGACCAGTTAGGGGGAAGGGTGGCAAATAATTTGGACCTACTGCACATCCACCAAATATCTGATCTAGGAGTGGTTTGGGAGAGAAGAAAGGAAGACAGAACGGTGTTCAGAGAAAAGTTAACCTGAAAAGTTTGAGAACAGAAAGAAAATGGTAATTCTCCTACCCATGTCGTTCCATAAGATTTGAAACATGTATAATTTCCTTCGTGAGTTTGAAACATAGGGGTATCCATGTGACGGGTGGGGGGAAAAAGAATAGATAGATTAGAACACTTTGAACTAGAGAGGGGTTTCTTGGAAGTAGTGAATAAATACAGAAGGCAGGGCAACCCCACGGGGTCAGAAATGTTAGATAATGGGAAAGGGACTGTAGCTAAATGGGGACGGGCTGCAGCGCACGCATAACAATGAGAACGATTAACTTGCTTAGCTGAATAGAGAACCCACTGCAACCATCTATTCTGATCCCCATAACCAGTTTCTACTGAAAAAGTGGATGAAAGGGTGGAAATATTCATAATCTTAACAGGAGAAAAATCTGAACCAAAAGTTGGGGAGATGGGTGTGTGTGCCAGAGAATGAGGGGTGTTAGTAACAGGATTGTCAATCTTAATTAGAAATCTCCCTAAAGGGTCTGTTCCAGATACATATGCCCCTAATACATAAATACCTGAGTCATGCAAAGAGGGGTTCTTCAAAGTAATGATCAAGGGGTTACAATGGTTGTCAGCACATTCATGAGAGGCATGTCCTTTTATGATAGAAAACCGATTTTTCAAACCGTATTTTTGGGCCTCAAAAGGTTGATAACCCCAGTCCTCAGTTCCAGTGTTAGCAAAAACCCATTGCCAGTTGTCGCAGTCACTTCCCCTCATACACACGTATTTGTCAGATCCGGTCCACTGGGCTTGTTGACCAGTTCCACAGTTGATAATAGAGCAGAAATCAAACTGCACTGATGTGGTAATTCCCAACGGGAAAGTCAAGGTGACCAGGGCAGTAGACAAAGGAAAAGAAAAACATAGTAGCACAGCAATCAAGGGTGCCATCTCTTGCAATGTGAGGCGTGAATCCAGGCAGGCAGTCCTTCAACTTTCACGGCGTGTGGTGTGGATAGAAGAATTTGGAATGGTCCTCTCCACCTAGGCTGATGCCAGTGTTTCCTCCGAGTATCTCGAACCAGGATCCAGGTGCCCAAAGGAATTGGTAAATCCTTGGAAAGGGGACTGGTCCTCCAGGCTTGATTAACCTGCTGGTGGATTTCCTTCAACGAGGTTCGCAAACCTGCAAGACTAGAGAGAAGATCATTGTCCACAGTATGCAAATTCACATTTCCTACAACCATGCCAACAGGCATGGGTCGTCCGGTCAGAATCTCAAACGGCGATAATCCCAGTTGTCGGTGTGTCCGTCCCCTTAGTCCCATTAAAGCTAAGGGTAGTGCATCCGGCCATGATAAATTAGTTTGTTCACAAATTTTTGCGAGTTTAGCTTTTAAAGTGCCATTACATCGTTCTACGATGCCTCCGCTTTGAGGATGGTATTTACAATAATGGTGCACATTAATTTGGAGCCAGGTGGTTAATTCATTTATAACTGAGTTCACAAAATGAGTGCCATTATCTGTTTGTAACTTTTGAGGGATACCCCATCTTGGAATAATCTCTTTAATTAGTGCTTTAGCTACTGTTTTGGCATCGCTGTGTTTTGAAGGGAAAGCCTCTACCCATCGGGAGAACACATCGACAATCACAAGACAATATCGGTACCCTTTAGACGGGGTTAGTTCAATGAAATCCATTTGAAGGTGTTCAAACGGACCCATTGGATTAGGGGTAACGGCGGGACTTACCTGGGTACCTTTTCCCACATTAAACTTTTGACATATTGCACAGTGTCTGCAAAATTGCTCTGCATATGTAGAGAAACCTACAGCTTCCCAATGTTTTTCAACATCTCGAACCATGGCATCTCTTCCTGCGTGATCGAGGCCATGGGCGATTTTTGCCATTCCTGGGAAAGAGGCTTTTGGGAGAAAAGGTTTGTTAGTGTGTTTATGAGTCCAGACTCCATCAGAGAGGGACCCTTCTTTGGACCATTTTCTCCTTTCGATATCCGTGGCTGCACTCTGTAAAGAAATAATTTGATTATCAGGGTCCTGGTCATTTCTCTGTTGGAATAAAGAAATTGGTGTGTTATTATATGCAGCCTCTTTAGCAAAGTGGTCAGCTAATTCATTCCCTTTGCTAACAGGATCCTGTTTTCCTGTGTGAGCTTGACATTTAACAATCGCTAGCTTCGATGGTTTGGTTATAGCTTCTAAAAGGGATTCGATCAATCTCTGATGTTGGATGGGTTTGCCAGTACTGGTCTTAAATCCCCTTAGTTTCCATAATGCTCCATGATCATGGCAGACTCCAAAAGCATACCTGGAATCTGTATAAATTGTTACGATCTTCCCTTCGGACAGCTGACATGCTCGAGTGAGTGCTACGAGTTCAGCTGCTTGTGCACTTAAGCTTGATGAAATTCGATTTGCTTCCAGCAGGCGGTCCCCTTGGACCACTGCGTAACTAGTTGAGGGTGCTCCATTTTTTAATCGCAAGGAACATCCATCCACAAAATCATTTCTCCAGTTTCTAAAGGTGTTTCCTGTAGATCTACTCTAGGTTTTACAACCTTTGCTATTTCGTCATGGCAATTATGTAGTTCTCCTTCGTTGTTAGTTGGGAGAAGAGTGGCTGGATTTAAAGTGGAGCATCTTTCAATTGTAACATTTGACAAAGTACAAAGTACATTCTGATAGTGTATTGCCCTAGCAGTAGTGAGATGTGAAGTTTTGGCTTGTACTAGGATAGAATGTACAGCGTGAGGCACTTTAACTGTTAGGGGGCTCATGAGAACTACATCCGTGCTTGCTAATACAGCTTCTGTTGTCGCAGCCACAGCACGAAGACACGGAGGAAGTGCTGCGGCCACTGGATCCAGTTTTTTAGAAAAATAAGCCACCGGTCTTTGTTTATCTCCATGTTGTTGCGTCAGTACTGCATTCATAAATCCCTGCTTTTCGTCCACGAACAAAGTGAATGGACGAGAATGATCAGGCAAACCTAGCGCGGGCGCAGATAGAAGAGAAGCTTTGAGGTCACAGAGAGCCTTTTCAGCCAGTTCATTCCATTGGACCTGGCCAGAAAGGGGGATGCCAGGAGTATTAGCCAATTGTTGCAACGGCTGTGCTCTTTCAGTAAAATTTAGAACCCACTGTCTGCAGTAGCCCAAAATACCTAAAACAGACATAACCTGTTGTTTTGTGACCGGTCTAGGAAGATTTTGGATGGCTGTAATGCGATCGCTAGAGAGAGCTCTTGTTCCATACGTAATGTCATGACCTAGATATTTTACAGTTGTTTTGATTAGCTGCAGCTTAGCTTTAGAAACTTTATGGCCATTTTCCCACAGAAACAGCAACAATTTCTGGGTATCTATTGTACAATCTTCTTCCGTAGCGCTACATATCATTATGTCATCTACATACTGTATCAATGTACTACCTCTTTCCGGCCAAAAGCCGTCTAAATTTTGGGCAAGAGCTTGTTCATAAACACAAGGGGCTTCAGTGTATCCCTGAGGCATGACGGTCCATGTCCAACGGCGGTTTTGGAAAGTAAAAGCAAACCAAAATTGAGAATCAGGGTGAACAGGGATAGAAAAGAAAGCATTTGCTAG
The DNA here is from genome assembly GCF_900747795.2 of Erpetoichthys calabaricus. Taxonomy (NCBI): domain Eukaryota; kingdom Metazoa; phylum Chordata; class Cladistia; order Polypteriformes; family Polypteridae; genus Erpetoichthys; species Erpetoichthys calabaricus. The sequence continues at coordinate 93,438,075 of NC_041396.2, read as the reverse complement.
GTCAATTACGGAGAAGTACCGAGCGGAAGGAGGGATAGTGGAGAGGATAGTGGAGGGATTAGGGACGATAGGGGCCCTAGGGAAGATAGCAGAATTCACTTGTCGCAAATCTTGTACGAAACGCCATGAACCGTCAGCCTTTTTTACAGGTAGAATGGGGGAATTGACTGGAGAGTATTCGATTGGAATAATGGCACCGCGTTTGACGAGATCGGAATGTACGGCGGAGATGCCAGCCTCTGCTTCGGGAGACAGAGGATACTGGGCACGGTGCGGGCGGAAGGAGGATTTCGGGTGGATCACCAGAGGCTCACAATGGGCTATCCTTCCATAATCATTTTTTCCCTGGGACCATAGTGAATCAGGGAGCATAGAGAGCCAAGAAGGGAAAGTGGTTTGCAATGAACAAGCAAAAGAGGAAGGACGGCACAAAGCGCGATGTACTAAAAAATCAGTTTGAAACACCACTTTAGTTATTAAATGGTCAGGAGTAGCAAAAATACCTGGAGTAACTTGTAACCAGTCTGTTCTTTCAAGGCATTTTTCCACCCATGGTCCTATTTCCCCCCATTTAACAGTGTGTGATTTAGCTAAGGAAATATGAGGCACTGTGCCGCCAAGATAATATATGTGCTGTGAGCATGTAAGATGAACAGAAGCAGCTGCCTTTGTGGATGAAACAAAAACACAGTAGATGTGAAGGGTTTCGGGGCAAGTACCAGAAGTAAGGAAAGATTCTAGCCAGGTGGTGTCTACTTCTATAGGGAAGTATTGGGCAGTACAGTGTAAAATGTCAGGGGCCTGTAAATTGGGAAAAAGACAAGGGGAAAAAGAATGTAGGGCTTTGAGGAGAATGGTGTGTGCGGAAATATTTAAAGTCCATGCTGCAAAAAAGGGTTTGGGATAAGGGGTAATTTGACACAACAACTTGGGGGTTGAACAGAAAAAACCTTTTTCAGTCATAGAAATAGAAAGAGAAAGTTTTGTCATGAGATCTCTTCCTAAAAGGTTAACTGGACAAAGCTGATTCAAAAGAAAACGATGCAGTAAGGTATGTCCGCCAGGACGTGACTGGACTTGAAGAGGTTTTGATACTTGAAGAAGGTGAGGTTGTCCAGAAGCAGTAAGTACAGTAACAGTTTCGTTCGAGGCAGGGACCTTTGCCAGCGAGAGGGTAGATCGAGTGGCACCAGTATCGATTAAGAAAACAGTCTTAGTGCCATTAACAAACAATGTCAGTAAAGGATCAGTCTCTGAATTATGGGTGAGCAAAGGTAGTTGAAAAGAGTGGCTGGAGGTCCCTGCGTTTTCCTATGGCCAGTATGGTTGGTCAGGGGTGTCAGAGAAAACAGGTGGAATAAGGGGAGGTAGGGGCTGTTGCTGTCTGTGAGGGCACTCTCGACGAAAATGTCCAGTTTCACCACAAGCGTGGCAAGAGTAGGAATTAGCATTGGAATTTAAGGGAGAGGGAATAAAAGGATTCTTAGTGTGGTCAACAGGAGGAGCTCTAAAACCACCTCGTCCTCTTCCTCGTCCTCGTCCCCTTCCTCTAAAGCCATATCCTCGACCTTGGTCAGGAGTATTCCTGGTATAATAGTTCATCTGTGCTGCCAATAATTTGGCATGAGAGTCCGATTCCTTCTGTTTAGTTTGTTTTTCGGCATGTTCAGCATGTCGTTTGACTTCATCAAACGTGGCACTTTCCCATTCAATACAGGAAGTGCGGACTTTGTTTTGTATATCAAGGCGCAAGCCGGAAACAAAAGGTGGAACTGCAGCTCGGGTGCGGTCATCAGCATTCCCCAAGCCCGAGTGATTAGCCATAAGGTCTTGAATCCTATGTGCCCATTCATCAACCGTCTCGTCTTTCTTTTGTTTTGCAGCAGAAATAAGGGACCAGTCCGTTCCTTTTTTATATTTTTCTGCAATATTTTGTCTCAACGCCTCCCATTGTGGGTTAAAATCGCCTTCTCCACCTATCCCCTGTCCTCGAGTTAAAGCTGGGTTCCATACCCATGGAACGTCATTGCGGACACCCCTGCTAACAGTGGCCCATGTGGTCCCAAGCTTTCGACGAAGTACCTGGGTCCATTCAGCAGCATTAGGCTTATACATGCTATCTAACTGATCAAGTTGTTCAACAAATTTTAGTCCTCCTACTTCCTTGGGATCTGGAAGTGCATTCACGACATCTTTTAATTCTTGGATGTCCCAATTCCGATGTATCATAACTGTTGTGGGATTTTGGGGTCCAGCTGGATGGGCAGGGTTATAATGGGGATTGGGAACTTCTATTAAAGGGCAAGTAAGTGAAGGATTAGAGGAGAAAAAAGTTGGAGCTGGTCTGTGACTTCGAGTGCATTTAGAGACGGGGGTTTGTGTAGTACAGGGTGAGTCATCTGTGCCTGGGGAATCATCGGGAGAAACTTCTGCTAGTTGTAGTGCAGGGGGGGCAGTCGGAATGGAGGATAGAGGAGGGGATAATGGAGGTGCCTGAGGTTGGTACTGAGGAGGGGAAAAAATAATAGGATAAAGGGGGTCTTTATTTGGATTATTCTTCCTTTTCCTCCCATCTGCCTGTGGTTCAGTGCCTGTCTGAACTTTCTGTAATGTAATTAGCAATTCCTCTTTCTCCTTTTTAGCCTTTCCCTCATTTTCCCGCAACAAATCATTCTGTTTCTGTACTGCTTCTAAATTTCTGTCTTTTATTACTAATTCCCATCTATCGAGCATATCCATTCGATATGGTCCACTATTATAACAACCCTGCTTATTCCTACACAGGATCTTCCTGACTTCCTGTATTTCACTTACATCTCCTGTCCCCTCTATCGGCCAACGCCCACCACTCTGTCTATTCCATTTCTTACATGCCTTCTTGAAATCTAAACCTGTCTTCTTTTCTATAAATTTTCTAGGAGACCCATTTCTACGGGGCGTCTGTTGATCCTCCGAAAATAATCCTTCCAGCACTAATGATTTTGATCCCCCTGTGCGGCGATTAACAGGCTTACTGTTATAAGTTCCCATTTTGTTCCCTTGCCCTCCCGGGTTCTGTATTTAATTTTCCAACTATATACTGATTCGCCTAATCCCTTGTACGTATGAATCAGCAAGGCATTAAGTGTGCCACTCACTAAACCTAAACTGTTCCCTTCTTAGTTCCAAGGGGAGACACCTAACTATCAACTGATCCAGTTCCCAGGAGAACACGGTTTTGTTGCTTATTCCGTATGTAGATTTATTTATTCCTTCCTAACAGCAATCCTGCAATCTGTGCTCTTTTCGGTTTATATTTCCATACCACCCCGTTACTCGTCCCGTTAGCCTGTCCGCTCACATCCCCGGATTCCAGCTCAGGTGACTTCGTGTCCGATTCGGTTCAAGTCTCCATCACCTTAAGCAACCCGTTGAGATATGAGTATGACTAGACGGTCAACAGGAAACTCGCCCTCCCGTTATTTAGAAAATAAAAAATGTTCGGAAATCCCCCGGTGCTTACCCCAGCCTGGAAGTGTGCGAGCTCTGTCTGGAAATCCGTTCAGTCACCGTGGATGTAGCAAAGAGGAGACCAGGGGCTCCTCACGCAAGAACCGCTCCAGGACAGGGCAGTCCTAACTTTTGCCAGAGCTGCATGCTCTGCTGCCGGAGGCCTCAAATTGACGGCAGTCCGCTGGTAAGACGGATCACTGAAATGGTCTCGCCGGAGGAGTCGACCGGCCGTCTCTTGCCCCACGTTGGGCGCCAAAAACTGTGGACACTTTTTGTGACTGAAGACAGAGAAGAAAATTAAAATTAGTCAAAACCTTTTATTAATACATACCAGGCAAAGGTAAAATGTCAGAGAAACACAGTCCTAGGACACCGCACTTCATCTGCCTCGAGCGCAGATGTCCTTGTTCTTTTATACCTTTCTAATCTCCTGATCGTTGACCATGTAAGCAAAAAATAGCATCCTGACTCATTGTACTTTTCCAGTTTTTGTAAAGTCATTACCCTAAAGGTATATTTTCTTGTCACACACATCATCAAAAGAAACTTCCAGAAAGTATACATGCTTTTTGTCACGCACGCCAAACACAAACAAGTTTCATCACTCTGTCCTATTTTCTATACACACATGCATTTTGTTCAATTACATCTTTTTATGTTTTCACACTATCTATTTTACTTATGACTTTATTCCAGCAACTTGCAACATCTGAGGTACAATTTGTTACATTACTTTTGTTTTTTGCAGCACAGGCAGGTGAAGTGACTTCCTCAGGGTCACACAGTGGTGTCAGTACCAGGATTTGAACTGACAAGCTCCGGGTTTGCTGAAATATTACTGAAGAAAGAAAAAAAACGAAAACGGGCAAATGGGGCTATGCATACAAATGTCCATCCATCCATTATCCAACCCGCTATATCCTAAGTACAGGAGCCAATAAGTAGATATGTATATATACAGTATATATATATATATATATATATATATATATATATATATATATATATATATATATATTATATATATATATATATATGTGAATGTATGTATGTATATATGTATATCTATATTTATATGTATATATATATATGTAGATATGTAAATTTGTATATGTATATATATATGTATATGTGGATGTGTATATGTATATATGTAGATATGTATATATGTTTATGTATATATATGGTTACATAACCTCTTTAACACACTACTTCTCCGCTGCGAAGCGCGGGTATTTTGCTAGTTAGTTAAACATAAAGCTAATATATGACATAGTTGAAATTCAGGAAATTCAGTTCAGTGCATCTCTTAGTCTTATTAACAATGGTAATTTATTAATCAAATTGCAATCTTCACCAAATCCCTAATAATATTGTCACGTCGTCGTAACTTTGCCAAATGCACTATAGCAAATTTAATTAATTTACAGATTCGTTTCTGATTCATTCACAGAGATCCTCATAAAATCAAGAAATATCCCTATATTACTGGCCTTTACCAGATCCAGAACAAAATCAATATTTTATCACTCTACATACACACAAGCATACATGTAGGCCTACTGGTCATCTAAGGCCTTTTCCGGACGTTTTATTAGAACACCTTCATGAGCTCCGTGGGGGCAGTACCCCCCCCCCCAGACCAACCCCCCTCCCAATCCAGGGCCTGCACATCTGGGGCCTGCACATTTCTGAACCGTGTAGTGCCCCCAAACTGCTAAGAACGGCCCTGTGGCCATAATCAAGATACTCACACAATGCAACTAATGGCCACTGGGCAACCCATCTTCCAGCCACAATAAAGACAGTGGGTTAAGAAGATTTTACAAAGCTATGTGAAACATGAAAAAATTAGCAAAAATGTGAGACAGAACACTAAACTCATGAGCTTGCTTTCCACACAACTAATTTGTTATAGCATATTATTTTTTTACTTTCTCGTATATGAAGTATAGGGAAAGCATTGTAATCATCCAAAAATTTGATGTTGAGATTTTGATGAATCTCAACGTTTTCATCCTCCCTGAGTCTAAAAATACCAGTTTTGGAATTATGTCTTTGTGTGTGTCTGTGTGTGTGTCTGTATGTAAGCACGATAACTTTAGGTCAATCAAATTTTGCATACAAGTATTAGGTACAAAACATAGATTTCTATCAACTTTTGGGCTATTTCCGCTAACCGGAAGTGGTACTTTACCTTTTATTCATGCAGCTGCAGAGTCTGATTTATTTAACTTTACTTTTATAATATTGTTCAGTATATTATTAATTTGATTTGATTTATTGCTGATGGTTTTTTAATGTACATAATATAAAAATATAGTCATTGTCTTGCAGTTTACTCCTCAAGTATCCATCCCCATATCTGAGTATAAGAGGAAGTCTAGGGGAGACCACTCCTAATTTTTTAGCATTCCATAAGCATTTTCTCAGACTTCTCTTCACACTATTTGGAGTTTTCATATCATAGAATCTCTGATAACCCTCCTATGCTCAACACCTTTCTTCTGGGAAGGAGAAAAATGGAGAACTCACTCTTCAATCTTTGGCACAGGCTCACTGAATGCACCCAGGGATTGGAATATGCTTCTCAGACTAGGCAGAAATTGCCATTATTGACCTGCGACCAGATATGGTCCTATGGTTCCACTCAGGGCAGAGTGTTTTCATCATTGAGCTTACAGTCCCCTGGAAAAAAACAGTGGATTAGGCTCATGAAAGAAAGACGCTGCGATATATCAGTCTTGCAGCAGAGGCAGTTGAGAGAGCCTGGAAAGTAAAGGTGCACCCAGTTAAAGTAGTTTATGGGGGATTTACTGCCAGCTTCATGATGAAGCTTCCGAAGAAGGTAAGAGTCACAGGGTATCCTCTCAGAAAGGCAATTAAACTACTTTCTGATGTAGCCAAAATGAGCAGTCACTGCCTGTGGTTATTAAAAAAGAATATCAACTGGGCTCCCCAATGACTACTAATAGAGATCAAACAAATGACTGTGGGACACACACTTGAGTCAGATCAGTCTGTGGTGGGCCTGCCTTGGCAAAGGACGAATTGTGTTTAAAAGGTGGAAATGCCCAATGACATCTAGGTACATAACTAAGAATGTATCCCAATCTGACCAACTTCCTAAAGTAGACAACATAAAGGAAAATCAACTCTACTCATCAGAGGTATGTCATACCACCCCAGGATGAGAGGGCGCACTGTTGCTAACTATGTCATCTCCCTTTCCATCCACAGCTCCGAGAAGGCACTCCATAAGGACAACTGACTCCACCCCCTCCAGACGGCATGATATAAAACCCAGCCTCCCCAGAATGTTGACATCTATTATTGGACTGAGCTAACCACAAGATGGAACTCCCTCCTGACTAAGACAGAAGATGTATGCCAAAGAATGACTAACTTTCTCCTTTCGAGGCTGTTATAATTTAATACATGCTATTGAGATTGCACCATTGTGCTCTGTTTTGTTTTTATTTTTTGCTGGGATTAAATGGGACGACCTGGCTGGTGTCCCAACTTTTCACAGTTCTGGGCTGTGTCATTCCCAGACTCAGCGACAGGTCCTATAAACCAACCTTGGTTGTAACTTTTACTTTGTATGTTTTGTTTTGAGAATTTTCGAATACATTTTTACATTATGTTTTGAATCTACCGCAATGTATTTTTCTTTTTTCATGGTTGCCACCATTTTCTAGAACTCTTGTCATGAGAGGGGTTTCCTGGAAGTCATGCAGTAAGATGCTATCGACACAATGGTTTAAAAGGAACTGTGTCCTTCAGTATTCAAGACTGTAGATAAACGTTCAAGAACATTTGATTGTACAAATATTTTCCCTTTCAGATTTAGGGGTTTGACTATTACTTCCACTTAACATTAGATTACTTTCTGGTAGTATCGTTTCTTTTTGGTTTGACAAATTATCTGGTTTTGCATGGTTATAGACTATTGGTAATGCCCTTGTGGCCAGCCCTTCTTACTTTAAATGGAATAACACAAGCATGGTGCATAAACAAACCGTATTGCATAAGAAAATCTTGAAATCACAACTTTACAAAACTACTTTCCATAGGAGAATCACAACTGCTGTCTAATCGATATAAACATTGCAACACATTCGATATTTTTCTTATAGTACAAAAGGCTGCTGGCATATTCTATAATTCATTTTCATAGCCACTTCCTCATTTGGCATTGATCTAATATACTTAATTCATAGGTGCATCTGAATTAACTAACTCTTTGCCAACTACCACTACTGAAATAGGGCTTGTTTTATTTGAGATCCAAAGAAAGGATACTGAAACAATGAGATAGTCTTCTTAAATAAGATTTGCACAATGATGTCACACATAACAATGCTGACAATCACAAGCATCCTAGTTAAAAACAATATGTGCTCATTGTTTCACTGTAAAATGTCACTATATTTGAACTGACATTATACTCATGTGTTACTCTTAATAGAAATTCCAACTCGTCATCAGGTCAAGTAAAACAATCTATTTTTTTGCTTTTCATGTTCGCATTGCTGCGGTGGGCTGGCACCCTGCCCAGGGTTTGTTTCCTGCTTTGTGCCCTGTGTTGGCTGGGATTGGCTCCAGCAGACCATCTGTGACCCTGTAGTTAGGATATAGTGGGTTGGATAATGGATGGATGGATGTTCGCATTGTTTTCATTTCCAGACTCTAGTTTTAAAAGAAAACATAGTAGTGTGGACATACCTTAGGTTCCCTGATTTGGAAAAATAATACTTCTGAATAGGTAACTTTATTTGTTTAGAGAGTTCAGATTTGAAATTTAATTATTATGTCATTAAATGATTTTATCGCTAAACACTACTTAATCACGTCTAACTTGTTCTTGTTATTACAAGACAATAAGGACCAGTAAAACATCTAGAAAATAACACTGCATCAAAATTTGTAAATATTTTGTGAAACTCAAGCCTACTTACGAGAAAAAATCGAGATCAGCTGATATCTAATTGTATTCTGTGCTGGAAACAAACAAAATAACAGCGATGATGATATCACCGTCATAATGTTACAAGTAATCAAATGCCAGAAAAAAATATTAGGAATAGTTATAAAACCAGAATTAAATGAAAGATGAGGTTCAAGAACTAAAATTACAGACTACTTTATTGTAACTGAGAGGCACCACTTTCAAATGCTCTCGAAACTGCAGTATGGTGAGGCCATGGAGGTGAGTGTGTTGGGGCTTTGCATTATTAGAAAGCAGCAGTATACAGTAATATAAAGATGATTGAAAGTTGACTTAAAATTGCTACAAACCATAACACGGTGTATTGAGGCATAAACATATAACTGCATTATAAAATAACTCATAAAATAAATGTGAAGTAACATCTACTAACAAGAAACAGAAAAACTTATTAATGCCATCCTCCAGCATGCACCTAAAAATTGCACTTCGCTCTGTTGGCTTTTTCATAAATGTAAGGCTTTACTCTGATTAAAGAAAAAGTATTGCCATCAGTTCATTTCAGAGTTATTGTCACGTGTACATGGAGCGATGAAATTTTAATTTGCACATTTGACCAACATGCACCAGGCCACCGCTATCCTTGTTCAGCTGTCTGAATCTCATAATGTAGTTTATGTAAAATATCCACCTTAATAAAAGGATAAGTGGATAAGTACAAGTGTGCCTTCCTGTTGCTATGTCTCTGTCATTCCCAAAAATGGCACATCACAAATATGTTTTGTAATAAAATGCATTGCATTTGTCATTTCAATAGATGGTGCATCACAAACATTACCACTGTTTCTACAAATCCTATACCAAATGGCATGGTGCACTACAGACTTTAACATTGAGGTCTACGTTGATTACTTAGACTTCAAACCATCTTACACTCTTAAAAATAATGGTTCTTTACTGATATTTTATGGTTCTATACTGGGTCGTTTGGTTCCATATAGAGCCCATTGCTTGACAAAGAACCATTTAATTCTGTGAAGGGTTTTTTGCAAAGTAAGTTGGTTCTTTGTGATTTTAAAAAACTTCCTAATATGTGGAAAAAGACTGGAATCTTTAATATTTGGTAGGTTACCTAGCAGGACACTAATAGATTAAGTAAACCTGAACTTAGCCTGAGTTATTGTATGCATCGAGAGTCCATTTAAAACCACAACCTATTGGTATTTCACAAATCTTTTACCATCTATTCATGGTTATTTACTGTATGAATCCTGTTATGGATCTAAATAAATATGTTTTTTAGGGGTGGAAAGAAAGGTATATACTGCTCCTTAAATGTTTGGGAATACCTTACATTCCTTTTTGACCCATACATTTCTTAGAAAAGGGTCCAAATGAAAAAAAATAAGGTGAAAGTGACTTTTGGAAATTGAATGTGGCTAAACAGAATCTACAATGAGACCTCATGGACAAAAGAAGTAATATAAAGTAGATGAGAAGAATACAAAGTAATGACAGTGTTTGATGAGATCCCACTTTTGCTAGTGGTATTTAAACTTTATATGCCTAGGTAAAAGAGTCCTCCTATCAGCCCCAGCATACTCCCACTGCCTGATGGAAATTCTAGCCTCTTAGGTAGCACTGGACGGAAAAATATCAAGTTCGGAACTTAAGCCTGTTATGAGATGACCATGTGCTGATTAGTTTTTGAGCCAAATTGTGCAAAATGAAGAGGCACTCTAGAGAAGCCCTCAAATACCGTAATTCTGAAAGTAATTATGAATACTTGTCGTCCATTGCTATCGTAATGACCTATTTTATGTTCAGAAAGATCAGCATCAGAGCAGTAATTACTGAAATGTTACAGAATAATTCAGGTAACTTGGTTTCTAGGGCACAAAGCCTACTGATGCTCACATCTGAATTTCTTTTTATTTATACAGTGGAACCTCAGTTGTTGAATGACTCTCATCTTGAACAAATCGGTTCCAGAACATATTTTTCCAAACAAAAAATGCACCGGTTTCCAAACAGAATATTGGTTCCTGAACAGGCAAACTGGCAACCATGTGCTCCATGGGCCGAGATGTATAACAGGAGAGAGTTAGTTACGCCACCGTCTCCGCTCAATGCAGACTCTTGGTTCAATATGCAGTGCTTTTTCTTGATTTTCTTTGTGTTTTATTGTTTCTTTTATATCGATTGTTATTAAATAAGCCACCATGGATGTTAAGAAGGACCATGATAGCGAAGTGAAAGGAAAAGTTGAGGTGAAAAAAGAAATCACATCCAAACATGAAAATGACGTTTGTGTCTCGGATCTTGCAGTTTGTTATAGCAAAATCAACACTCTGTACTGTATTCAAAAATAAAGAGGTGAATAAGAGAACTGATGTAGCAAAAGGAGTGAAAGTTATTACTTAACAAAGATCACAGATGATTGAAGAAGTGGAAAAACTGTTGCTGATTTGAATAAAAGAGAAACATTTAGCTGGTGACAGGGTTTCTGCGGCTATAATTTGTGAAAAAGCGAGATGATTGCATGATGACCTCTTAAAGAAAAATCCAGGTACTCTCCTCCATACAGGTAAAGTGAAGTTGAATATTTTTGTCTATATTTTTCTTGTTTATTGTGTTTATTCTTTTTGTGTAAGGATTTATGTATTTCCATCATTTTTGTATACAATTTTATGCATGTCGTACCATTATAAAAGTTTAAATAAGCAAACATATGTGGATTGGGAATGGATTAATCCATGTTGCATTAATTCTTATGGTTTCAGTTTTCAAACAAATCAATTTGCAAACAGGCTTTAGGAACGAATTATGTCTGTCAAGTGAGGTTCCACTGTACAGTAATAAATACATTTCTTCCTGGGTCAATTGCATGAATTTTACTGGGCATGGAATGGAATAGTTATACAAGTTTATTTTTTTTGTTTTGTCACAGGTGGCTGGGGGGGGGCGACCCACGTGGGGGCGACCGCCCTGGTTGCTATGGGAACCACGGGTACAGAGCTTTGAAGCTCAACCCTGTAGGGGCCTGTGGTCACCGCCAGGGGGCGCCCCGATGCCTTGGGAGCCCTGGACCTCCCTGGGGGGAAAAGGATCGGGGATACCCAGAGTGCTTCCGGGTACACAGCCGGCACTTCCGCCACACCTTTCTCTCTTTCTCTTTACAATGACCTCCTCTCCCCTCCTCACAAGCTTTGTCTCCTTCCTCCCAACTCTGGCTCTGCTTCTGGAGGGAGGCGGTCCCTTATATACCAACCCGGGTGAGCTCCAGGTGCTCCCCCTGATGACACTTCCTGGTGTGGCGGAAGTGCTGCCATCCAGGACCTCTCAGCTGTCTGGGCGCCCCCTGGTGGTGGCCACGTCCTCCGGTAGGGATGAGTGTCCCAGCTCCGGTCCAGTGGCCCATAAGCAGACCCAGCTGTCTGGGCGCCCCCTGGTGGTGGCCACGTCCTCCGGTAGGGATGAGTGTCCCAGCTCCGGTCCAGTGGCCCATAAGCAGACCCGGGCGACTGCCCCTTCGTGGCCCAGGGGAGGTATTGTCCATCATGGGGACCATCCAGGCGTCCTGGCTGGGTAGGGTCCCCATCCATCTGGGACATTGCCCCAGCACCAGCTGAAGCCTGTACAGCAAAGTGGCCCATCCCGCGAGGGCTGTGTGTTTCCCATGGCGGGGCGCCGGCATACCATCGTCCACGGTCCAGTCCTGCAAAACATGAAAGAGAGGCAGAGACGTCGTCCCAACGCCGCCTACTGGCATACGGACAACGCCTCCACAGATGACCGGCCCCATGGCACTTGTAACACTGGCAGACCCCCGGCCTTTCCAGTGCCCTCCAGACCTGAAAACAAGACGGGAACGTCCGTGCCTGTGTCTCCTCAGCTAGTTTTGGGGGTGCTCTCCACCGAGGTGGAGAGAGCTTTTTCACCACCTGCAAGCTGTCTGGCCCCAACTTCTTTCTGTCAGGAGACCCCCCCTTTTTTCTCCGGGGCCTCCCTTTACTCTGGGGTGCTACAACAGCCTGGATCCCCTTATGGGACAAAGAGGGACCCCATGCTATTTGCACTCCTCTCGATCGGGTTCCGAGCGCTGCAGCTTCTTGGAGCGGGGTGGTTTGGGTGCCGACACATACAAGCCGGCACCGTCCCCCCGTCTCTTCTCCTGCTGCTTGCTCAGTACTCATCCCCCAATCGACTGTAGGACGTCCTGCTACTTGACTCCGGTCACTTACGTCATGGGTCCCTTCGCTAGGGCTTCCCCTTTCCTTTACGGTGCCAGTAGTACTCACCTGCACCACATCAACGCTCTGGCTGGAGAATCCCACAGTGTACTTACCCCCCCACTCCTTTATAGTCATCAGAGAAGCCTCTGTTTTCTTCTCCAGCCCGTCGATTACCTCTCACATCAAGCGCAGGACCTGAAACAGAGACTGTACGGGCTGAAGGGCTTCCTCCAGCTCTCGTACAGCCGCCAACAAAACCAAAACATCAGCTGGTGTGGAACTTACAGTTCGTTTAGTTTTCCCATCCGGCTGGGAGCCATGGAGCTCCTGCTCCTGCTCAGTTGGGACTTCAACCGTCCCAGGATTGACGTTCGTTAGTCCCGCCTTCGACCACGCACCGGCAGGTACACAACACATTCCGTCCAATCCTATGCCTGTCTCTGGGAGAGACTTCCGGTCCTCCAACGCTCCCTCCACCCTATGAGTGGACTCTGTCGGGGAAGAGACTTCCGGGTAGCTTCCACCCCACAGCCTTTCTGCAGTCAGCAGCGGCTCCTCTTCATCTCCCGTCGCCATCTCGCCATCACTCCAGGCGTCAGTGTGCTTCGGCCACAGACACAAATTCAGGCAATCCCCTGCTACAAAGCAAGACCAGGGAACAGCAGGGTAAGCCCCGCCAAGTATATTGCCATCATACGCAAGGCTTACCTCCCGGATCCCGTCTTCTTGAGCGTGCTGTGGCTGGGTAGCCTTTTCCGTTGCCCCGCCGACCCATGCATCCGCGACGATGACGTGGGGTACAGGCATCGCTACCTTCAGGGCGCGCTTGTCATTCTTCCTCCCTATTGTGCTGGACGTCCGTTAGATGTGGTACTCAGTGAGCGTTTTCTCGAGTTGTAGGCCCAGGAATGCGTGCCGCGGTAGACATGCGTCTTCATCAGCTGTGCGGGCAGCCTCCACAAAATTATTTTTTTGAAAACGGGGTCCCCTCCTTTTAGCAGGAGGATTGCCCCACATTGGGTGCCATTGTGGAAAGCATACTCCCGGACACAGACAGACAGACAGACACCAGAATGTCCAAAACACACTTCTTTATTTTTCCTTTCAGCACCACAATGCCTTCATCCACCAACTCTTTTCCTTTCTCTCTTTCTCTTTCTCTTTACAATGACCTCCTCTCCCCTCCTCACAAGCTTTGTCTCCTTCCTTCCAACTCTGGCTCTACTTCTGGAGGGAGGCGGTCCCTTATATACCGACTCGGATAAGCTCCAGGTGCTCCCCCTGACGACATTTCCTGGTGTGGCGGAAGTGTCAAGAGAGACCCCGGAAGCACTTCGGGTGTCCCTGGGAATTCCTCCGGCAGCACTTCCTGGTGTGGCGGAAGTGCTGCCATCCAGGATCTCACAGCTGTCTGGGCACCCCCTGGCGGTGGCCACGTCCTCCGGTAGGGATGAGTGACCCAGCTCCGGTCCAGTGGCCCATAAGCAGACCCGGGCGGCTGCCCCTTCGTGGCCCAGGGGAGGTATTGTCCATCACGGGGACCATCCAGGCATCCTGGCTGGGTAGGGTCCCCATCCATCTGGGACAATATTATATATATATATATATATATATATATATATATATATATGTATATATATATATATATATATATATATATATATATATATATATATATATATATATATATATATATATATATATATATATATATATATATATATATATATATTCAAAGGTCTGAATCACAATATGATTAATTCAATAGCTACCTACCAGGTAACGCTTGTGGCAGGTCAGCTAGTCAGCAAACATCTACCACTTCCTCTCAGCTGCAAGAAGCAGATCATAGATATGTGATACAGTACCTGTCAAATGATACAAAGAGTACATGACACGTGTTTCACCCTAATTGGGTCTCATCAGGTGTATGGACCTTTGTTTTCCCTTACAGGGATTGAACCTCGGACATCAGCAACTGAGGCAAAGCCTCTGACATTGCACCACAGTGGCTGGTTTGCATACTTGACGGTATGAAGATTACATTACAGTATTACATTCATAGGACTGAATTGCAATCTTATTATTTGGATAGTTACCTACCAGGTAACACTTGTGGTTAGTCTGCCAATTGGCAAACATCCGCCATGTCCACACAGTTGCGAAAAGCAGATCATAGATATGTGATACAGTACCTGCCAAATACAAATGTGTATATAGCTATATACACAATATAAATAGGCTATTTGTCAATTTAGAGAGTAAAAGAATCCACACAATCAAGGTCAGAATCACAGAGAGAAGCCTATCCTACCAGGAACTGCATAGGAGATGCACCCACCCAATTTATGGGACTCCCATATGACCCGGAAGTGCTTCCATCGGGCAGTCTCCCTGGCACAAGGTCCTTAATAAAAGGGGCTGCATTCCCTTATCCAGGCGAGTTGGAGCCGGGAGGAAGGAAGGTAACACTTGACTGGAGGAGAGCAGTGCAGTAGTGAGAGGAGAGGAGAGAAATTGTGAGAAGTGAATTTCGGAGAGAGAGAGAAAACCTGTGCTTTTCTGCTACATTTTTAGGTATTTGGTTAATAAACCACCCTTTATTTGAACCCAGGACTCATTATATATATTATATATATAGTCACATGCATGCACATGGGACACAGCTTAAAGGCCCTGGTGATGGCAATTACCTGCCAAAGCAGGGGCTGGCATGCTGTTCTAATACCTTCTCTCTTCCTTCCTCTGCAGAACTGAAGATTGACAGCCGTTCCACCACTAAAGTCATGTCCTTTATCTGCCTTCTTGGACCCACTCCTTTTATGCCTGGAAACCATGTGACCAAAAGTTTGGCCATTTTGAGTTCAATTCTGAACTACCATTTGAAAGGACGTTATCTGCAACTTGTTGCGTGTTATTCATTGTTGTCTTCTTTCAGTTATATGGGACCACCAGGGGTGTGTCCCAACACTTTCATGTTGTTTTGTCTCCTCTTTATAATCTTTATATCTAATACGCTACTGTGGCTGTTCATTTGTCTGTCCAGGATTTTAAATCACCTGTAGGTCGCAAACCATATCACCTATTGACCTTAAATTTGGTACACATGATGATTTTTATTCCCCTTTTCATTTTTATTTTAATTTATTGTAGAATCAACTCTCGGCAGCAGGCAGCAGGGCAGCCATGCGGTGCATGCATATGGGTGCCGTTCTCATCCCTACCACCTTTGCGGTCACTTCCCCTACCTCTTCATATCTTAAATCATTCTTGAGGCAGATTGAAGACTTAAGTGCCAGCTTAAGTGAAAAATTAAAGAAAATGTACTAAGTAATTGCAACACAAACAAACACTGACTTAATCAATTTTAATGTGAAAAGATGCCGTTAAAAGAAGAGAAGAAGCGGGTTGCTAAGGTGAAGAAAAGAAGAGCTGCTCAGGAAGCAGTAAACACACATCAACCTCTGAGCAAACGAATGCTAAACGTACAGAGAAAGAGTATGAAAACTATGAATGCTGTAGAAAACCAGCCCGAACACCAACAGGCAGACACCCACAGTTCCCAAAACACACACGTTTATTTACAATATTTACATTGACCACCACAGTCCCACACACAACACAGTGTCCTTACACCACACACCCCCAAGTCCGGGCCTCTCAATAATCCTGCCTTCACCGCCTCCACTCCTCTCCTCCGAGCTTCGTACTCTTCCTCCCGACTTCAGCTGACGACTGGAGGGAGGCGGCCTCTTTTATCCCCACCCGGACGTGCTCCAGGGGCCCTCTGATGAACTTCCTGCGGCACTTCCTGTTGCGGAAGTGCCGCATGAGCACTCGGAAGCACTCCGGGTGTCCCTGGTATTCCTTCTGCCAGCACATCCGTGTGTGGCAGAAGTGCTGGTGTCCAGGGCTCCTTAATCGTTCCGGGCACCCCCTGGCGGTGGCCACGGGCCCCTATAGGGTTGAGCTTCCATGCTCAATTCCTGTGGCCCCCATATCAACCAAGGCGGCTGCCCTCTCGTGGTCCTGGGGAGGCACAGTCCCTCTCCTGGACCTTCCAAGCGTTCCGACTGGGCACAGCCCCCAGCCGACCACCACAATGCTCAAGTCAAGTGTATTCACTGCACGTTATCATGCAGTGCGCCGTTACTGGTCTATATACAGTATATATATATATATATATATATATATATATATATATATATATATATATCCATCCATCCATTTTCCAACCCACTGAATCTGAACACAGGGTCACAGGGGTCTGCTGGAGCCAATCCCAGCCAACACAGGGCACAAGGCAGGAACCAATCCCAGGCAGGGTGCCAACCCACCACAGGACACACACAAACACACCCACACACCAAGCACACACTAGGGCCAATTTAGAATCACCAATCCACCTAACCTGCATGTCTTTGGGATGCGGGAGGAAACCAGAGCGCCCGGAGGAAACCCACGCAGACACGGGGAGAACATGCAAACTCCATGCAGGGAGGACCTGGGAAGTGAACACAGGTTTCCTAACTGCGAGGCAGTAGCGCTACCACTGCGCCACCGTGCCGCCCATATATATAAATATGTTTGTATGTATGTATTTGTAGTATATACAGTAGATTCTGAAAATATTCAGTCCCCTGTGTTTTCTGCACACTTTATTGTGTTGTAGATTTTCTATTTCAAATGGATACATTTGCAGTTTTTGCCCATCAGTCTATACTCTGTATTTCATAATGAGAAAGTAAAAACATATTTTCAGAAAGGCTTGCTAGTTCATTAAAAATCAAAAACTGAAATCTCTCACTCATATAAATATTCAAACATTTAATCCAATACTTTGTATAAGTCACTTTGGCAGCAATTACAGCTTTGAGTCTTAAGTTTTTACAAGCTCTGCACACCCAGATTTAGGCAGTTTATCCCATTTTCCTTGGCAGAGCCTCTGAAGTTCTGTTATATTGGATGGGATGTGTTTGTAAATTGCCATCTTCAGGTCTCTCCACAGATGTTTTGAGGGGCTTAATTGTGAACTTTGGCTGGGCCACTAAAGGACAGGCAGAGACTTTCCCCAAAGCCATTCCAGTGTTGTTTTGGCTGTATGCTTTAGGTCATTGCCTTTCTAAAAGTTAAATCATACCCCCAGTCTGAGGTTGTGTGCACTCTAGAGCAGAGGACTGATCCGTATTTGGCTACATTTATACTTCCATCAATTCCGACCATTCCACCAGTCATGCTCTCATGTTATGGGAATACGTCACTTAGGAGCATCCCCATAGCACAATGCTGCCAGCACCATTCTTCACAATAGGGATGATATTGGGCAAGTGATGTGCAGTGCCTAGTCCTTGCCGTAGTGCTTGGGGTTCTGCCCTTATAGTTAAATTTTTGTCGAAGCAGATCAAGGAATCATTTTCCACATGCTGTCAAGTCTTTTAAAAGCTGTTTGACAAGCTCCAAGCAGGAGCCGGTAACTTTACCATAAACACTTGATTGGTGGAGTGCTGCTGAGATGGTCACCATTCTGACAGGATCATCTCAGCCGAGGATTTCTGAAGCTCTGTTAGAGTAGCCACCCTGACCGAGATCGAACTGGTTTCTCAGTTGGACAGACGGCCAGTTCTAGGAATAGAGTCCTGGTGATTCTAAACTTCCTTTATTTCAGGCCACTGTGCTTCAGGGAACACTCAAAGCTTTAGAAATGAGTTTATACCTTTGGCTGGATCTATGTCTCATCACAATTTTATCATGGAGATCCACAGAGGGTGTCCTGGACTTCACAGCTTGGGTTTTGTCCTGATAAGCAATGGAAATTTTTGGACCTTATTTACAAAGGTGTGTGCCTTTCTAGATGATCTCAATTTAACTCAGTTTGCCCCAGGTGGACTCCAGTCCCATTCTTAACACATCTCAGGGATAATTAAACCGTTTGTACCTGACCATAATTTGGAGTTCCACAGCAAAGGATCTAAATACGTTCAAGTATATAAATGAGAAGTTTCATTTTTTGATTTTTAATAAATTTGAAAACCATTCTGAAAACATGTTTTTGCTTTGCCCTTGTTGATTTTGAATGATCTGTGTAGACAAAATAACACAATCAAAACAGAACCAAAGAAACATACGGAAATATACAGTATTTATTTATACTGTCACACATATAGGGTCAACTCAAATGTGACACAGGAAAGCCAGGCAGCACTGTTTGTAAATAATCAAAAATAACAGGTCATTGGACTTCAACAAATCATTTCTTATTGGATGCCACACAGTTTCAATTTCTTTTTTGAAGCTTCACTTTTGCATGCAGTTAGAAACTTAAATGCCGTACATAATGTCACTACTTATCTCTCCTTTCACAGATGGAGG
Organism: Erpetoichthys calabaricus; assembly: GCF_900747795.2. Classification (NCBI taxonomy): domain Eukaryota; kingdom Metazoa; phylum Chordata; class Cladistia; order Polypteriformes; family Polypteridae; genus Erpetoichthys; species Erpetoichthys calabaricus. Next base: position 93,419,028 of record NC_041396.2, on the reverse strand, counting down.
AACAAAATATACTAAAGTTGTTGCACTGCAGTATTCTGTGCTTCACATTTAAAAAGCAGTGCTGCCTACAGACACATGTGCTGCATTCTCAGGATTCACACGCTCATCTTCCAAGTGACATTGCACAAGCATTTAGAATCACACACTGGCAAACATAGTGTATGGCTTTTCCCTGACCAGATGAATTTTGCCTTCTCCGAAAGTACAAATCTAGTCTTTGAAAGTCACTTCTCACTCACCTCCAGCTAACATGAAAAAGTTCAGCAACATGCTCTCTCAGCACCCAGTATTTACAGTAAAAAAGAAAACGGTTGCTCATTGTCACTGGACAGAAATCTTTACATTTCATCAATAACAACAGAAGCTATCCAATGAAAGTTGCAAAAAAGCTACTGATGGAATTAAAACACTATGAATTAGGAAACCAAGGTGAAAAATGCTATAACTTTAGAATGGGCCATACATTGTAAAGCAAAGCAGAGTTTAGAGGTTTTAAATTTTCAAATCAGTGTGGACACTTGAAACTATAATAAATATTCAAACATGAATGTGACAGTCTGCATACAACAAGCCCATGACAACAAGTGAATTAGCTATGTGGTTTCTAAAAGACCACAAACATGGCAGCTGTTCATTTTACATAGCAATTACAGTCTATGAGAAACCCATTCCTGTGTCTCTCTCCCTCGTTGTCTATTAGATGTGTCTGTCTAAGAGAACTCATGTCCATTCACTTACATTCACCAACCAAATTATTAGGAACAACTGTGCACCTACTTACTCATTTAATTATCTAATCAGCCAATTATGAGGCAGCAGCACAATGCATAAACTCTTGCAGGTGGCGGTCAGGAGCTTCAGTTAATGTTCACATCAAACACCAGAATAGGGAAAAAATTTGATCTCAGTGATTTTGTTGTTGAAGCCAGACAGGCTGGTTTGAGTTTTTCTGCAACTGCTGATCTCCTGGGATTTCCATGCACAACAGTCTTTAGAGTTTATTTAGAATGGTATGAAAAACACAATAATATACAGTGAGTGTTAATGAGAGACAACAGAGGAAAATGGCCAGCCTGGTTGGAGCTAACATAAAGGCTACAGTAGCTCACATAACTACTCTGTATAACTGTGGTGAGCAGAAAAGCATTTCAGAATGCACAACATGTCAGACATTGAGGTGGATGGGCGACAACAGCATAAAAACATGTCAGGTTCTGCTCCTCTCAGCCAAAAACAAAAAGCTGAGGATGTAGTGGCCACAGGCTCACAAAAGCTGGACAAAGGTAGCATTGTCTGATTAATCTCGATTTTTGTACAGACACAAAGATGGTAGCATCAGAATCTGAAATCCTCGCACTCAACCCGCCTTGTGTCAACAGTCCAGGCAGGTGGTGGAGGTGCAATGGTGTGGAGAAAGCTTTCTTGGCACATTTTGGGCCTGTTAATATCAATCGATCATCGCATGAACGTCATGGCCTATTTGAGTATTATTGCTAGCCATGTGCATCCCATCATGACCCCATTTTATCTATCTTCTGATAGCTACTTTCAGCATGATAATGCACCTTGCTACATAGCAAACAAGTTTCAGGAACAAAACAATGAATTCAGTATTCTTCAGTGGCCTTCCCAGTTACCGACTCTCAATCCAATAGAACACCTTAGGGATGTAGTTAAACAGGAGATTCACAGCATGAATGTGCAATTGACAAATTTGTAGAAATTGCATGAGGCAATGATGTCAACATGGACCAGAATCTCAAAGGAATGTTTCCAACATGTTGTGGAATCCGTGCCATGAAGAACTGAAGCTGTTTTTGGGAGTAAAATGAGACCCTGCCTAGTATCATTTGCTCAGTGAGTACATATGTATATGAGAAGCTCATTCTTGGCCATTTCCCAGTCCCTCGATAGATTTATGAGAAGCTCTTTCCAACATCTCTCTCTCTCCCTCTCCATTTCCCTCTCCTTCTGTCTACCAGTGGGTGAAAAGCTCCTTTCAATATATCCGTCTATCTGTCTATTAGCTCAGAGATCAGTCCAAACCCCAGTTTTCGTCAGCATCCTGGAGCAAATCCATCAGCATTTTAATCCTAAAAACATGTGTCCATTTATGAAAGGTCTTTGCCATAAAAACATGATATGTAAAATAAAACTGGGCTTCTATTTAGGGCTGTTGTTCCCTATTTGGATGCAGGAAATAATGGTTATTTGAAAATGTAATATTGCGTCTGGTGTATCACCTCATAGAAGATATGATTAAAGAGAATCACATTTTTCTTTCTGACACAGAAAATAATTATATTATGTCATCCTTGATTTTGTTACATTTTATATTACTTATTTATTCATGTGTTTCTTTTTCCCATAGTTAATTCTGCTAAAATGGTGTAATTTATGACAGAGGTTAACACTCTCCTGAGGCTGTAAATATATGTAATCTTCAGAGTGTAATACAGAAATAGCTCGAACAAAGGAGATTACAATCAGGACAGATAAGAACAATAAACTACATTTTTTTGGCCTCCTGTAGATAGCTCATGCACAAAATTCAACGCCCTGAAAAAGCATGGCAGTGCCATGATCATTTACTTCACTTTATAATGAATCAACTTTTCTTTTTAGTCTCAATGTACTTCTAACTGACAACACATTTCATCTTCCCAAGGGGGACATCTCTAAGGCTCGCATTATTATGAAAACTAGAACACTAACTTGTTGACACTTTAATTTTATTTAAAAAAAGGATTATTTACTGTGGTGGGTTGGCACCCTGCTCAGGATTGTTTCCTGCCTTGTGCCCTGTGTTGGCTGGGATTGGCTCCAGCAGACCCCCGTGACCCTGTGTTCGGATTCAGCGGGTTGGCAAATGGATGGATGGATGGATGGATTATCTATCCATCCATTTTATATACCCATATCAAGAGCATCTACCCAATGGAACATCCCTTTCTAGGAAATACTGGGTTGCGCTTAACCGAGGTAGGTCAAAGGTGGGCAAAACAAGGGACAACCTATATAAATGGGGCCTCACAACAAGTGCTGAATGCCCCTGTGGTGAGCCCATCCAAACAATGGACCACATTCTCCATGAATGTTCCTGAGGCCCTACATGTACCGATGAAGATCTTAAGGATGCTAATGATGCCACTCTTACCTGGATATGGCAGTGGCTTGATAAGATATGATAATGATGATGATATACCCACTTATCCAGAGCAAGATCATGGGCCAGCTGGAGCCTATCCCAGCAAGCTATGTGTGCAAGGCAGGAACAATCCCTGGACAGGATGTCAGCTCACCGTAGGATGAACACACAGCAGAGGCCAACTTAGCATCATCAGTCCACCTAACCAGCATGTCTTTGGACTGTGGAAGGAATCCAAAGCAAACCCATGTAAACATGAGGAGAACATCCAAACTCCACATGGGGAGCACCCAGGACTTGAACCCCAGTCTCCTTGTTGCAAGACAGCACTGCTACTTTTAAAAAAATGTAATTGACCAAACATATTTTAAAATTTAACAAAATTAACATTCTCATACCTAAATGTTTTGTAGCCAGTCTTTCGAATATTATAGAAACACATCTGTAAAAACTTAAAAAGAAATCTCTATACATATAGCATGTATTTGCAGGATCCCTGAAACATTAAAACAACTGCTTTACACTAGAAATATCTAGATTTTCAAACAATAAAATTTTATAAAAATCTATTGTATTCAATAAGAAATACCTGATCAACTTTTTAGCAGCTACTAACTAGAATGCAGTCACAATTTTTACCCCAGTGCTGACTGTACTGTAAATACAACATTCAGCTACAAGAAATTATATGGAATTGTAAACGTCAGGCAGAACTGAAATATCAAGGGGCAAAGTCCTTTTCCAAATATTGAAAAGGGCTTTTCACAGGAAAAAAAAAATAAATCATTGGGCAGGTGTATTATAAACACTTCATTATTGACCAAGTCGTGGTACTGGAGGTCTTTTGAGTGATGTTTTTGTCTTATCTCCATGTTTACTTGGGTTTCTCTGGATAACTCTTTGCTTTCATGTTCCAAACACATGATGCAGAGTTCATTTTTGATTCTTTTTCTTCTGGTTTAAAAGTGGGAGTAAGTATGCCTTGAGGTATCCTACTTTCATATTCACAGTTTGGTCCTAATTTGTGCCTCTTACTTTGTGATGAATATGGAAAAAAATAAATAATTTCCAACCCATGTAATACAAGGAGCACCATGGGGAGCTGTAGTCTATCCCAGAATTATCAGGTACATAGCAGGGAACAGCAAAGTATCAGTTGTGACAGACGACCGGGGTCTTTGCCTGATCGGGATGCCTGTCTGAGAAGAGGACATGTCAACAGCAGTTCCTCCCCTGGGACACAAGAGTGCAGCCCCCAGGTTTGTATTGGGGCCACAGGCTTGGAGTTTTAGAAGCTCAACCCTGCTGGACAGCTCCAGAGCCTGGGTCTGTAGCACTTCCGCCACTCCCGGAAGTGCTGCCGGAAGATGATCAGGGAGCACCTGGAGAACTTCCAGGCGCAGTATAAAAGAGGCCACCTCACTCCATTCAGAGAGCCAGAGTCGGGAGGCAGAAGACAGAGCTTGCAAGAAGAGGTGTGGAGGCAGCAATAAAGAGAAAAGAAGAGACAGGACTGAGCATTGGGGGTTTTCATTGTGTTGTGCTAAAGATTGGGAAGCAAATAAACTTGTGTGTGTTTTGGACTTCTGGTGTCTGTCTGTCTGTGTCGGGCTGATCTTTCACACAGCCCATTGTAAAGAACATTCACACTTAAGACATTTTCCCACCATAGGAACTTTTTTCAGAAACCTTTTTAGAGAACAATTTAAAAACTCTGGAACTTTTGTAGCATTCCCACTGTTTGAACTTGGGCCATTTGTAGCTCCTGGTCCTTTTTATTACCTCCCGCTCCAGGGTATGTACTTTTTGTTTAACCAGGAACTATCATGGCTGTGACTTGGGCAATAACTTGTGCTGATTGGCTGACCATAATCACTGGTACCATCTTACAAATCTGTTAGTAGTCTGGATTTTGGAGAGTTATTGCTGAAGAGTGAGCACCACACTTCACATTGCATCGTTCTTCATAGGCGCCATTGAAGTGCGCTTCACCACACAGAGCATCAAAGTAATCATCTCACCCGTGAACTCCTAAATGCACCACACTTCTCTCCACATCACTGTACGCATGCGTACAGGAATTCATTGGTTCCTGAAAACAAAGTTCTTGTGATGGGAAAGCGCCTATACACAGATGTTCAAGCACATCCCAGTCAGAAATAAACCCATCATTCACATATTTCATATAAGAAAGGAGGTCTAGAATGATTGCAGTCACAGGGAGAATGTCCACACAGAAATAGACGGAGCCAGACTTAGAGGCAGCAGGATTAAAGTAAGTTCAGAAAATGAATACATGGATGAGTAATCTAGCCTGAACACTGCTAGATAAATGAAATGAGAGATTATTGGGAGGGCAATGGTCTCCTCCCAAATCATTAAAACCAGTCTCAGGTCATTTTTAGGTTTAGGTTTAGGTTTCCTTATTTAGTCATGTTTAAACAGGAAAACATGAAATTTGCCTTCTCAGTTGCATCTAATAACAGGTAGCAGACAGAATGAAATAAAACAGACAAATAGAAATAAGAAAGGTTAAGGTAAGGCAGTTAGATAAAACATATTTATACCAAAAAGAAAAAAAAAAAAAAAAAAGGTAACAGGATATATATCAAAACCTTAAACATTATCTCCGATATTTCTTATTGAAAAGTCGTATGGCACTAGGAAGAAAGGCTCTACAAAATTTTACAATTGGCATTATTCATTTGTCAGGTAGCATTCTCCAGGCATCTACCATAACCAGAATTGTCCATCAAACTGGGAGATGATGAAGCCTCATTCACTCACTCCAGAGATTGAATTTGCACTACTAGAATCCAATGGCAATGCACTTTACACTGTTCCCAACTTGCCATTATGCATGGTACTTTTATCCTTCTGTATGGCTGCTTGGCCATGGACACCCAATTCATGAAGCTCCCAATTAGTAAAACTCAAAAACAAACAGATTCTTTGTATACATCATGCACTTCACCAATTAAGTGTCCCATTCTGCAAGTTTGTGTAGCCAATCACCTTTGTGTCTGAGCTGTTGCTGTTCCTAAATGTTTTCCTTTAACAATAAAAGCATAAAGGCACTTACAATTGACCTGGGTTGCTCTAGAAGGGCAGAAATTTGATTAACTATTATTGGCCAAATTGCCAATAATTGTCCATGAAGAGAGTATGGCTAGATGTTTTACGCTGCGCAATTTTTAAAAATGGGTATGGCTGAAATAGCTGAACCCACTTATTTGAAGAGATGACCACGTACTTTTCTTCACGTATTGTATTTCACGGATTCAAGGTACTGTTCAAGGTACTCTCTGGCAGGGCAGCATGGTGGCTCTCTGGCTAAAGGATCTGGGCTGGTAACTTGGTTTGAATCCTGGCAGTGACAGAAGGAATGCTACTCCGCTGGGCCGCTGAGCAAAGCCCTTAACCTGCAATTGCTCCAGGGGTGCTGTACAAATAGCTGACCCTGCGCTCGGACCCCAAAAAATGGAGAGTAATTTGTGGTATGTGAAAAATGACAAATTCCAAATACAAGAAATTTTATATGGCAAATAAAGGATTAAAAATTTAACTCATTGCGTTAAATTAGCCCAGTGTAAGTGGAGGTGTGCAAGAGTGTGTTCTATGGTGGACTGACACCCCTTCCAAAACTGGTTCCTACCTTGTGCCCAGTGCTGATGGGAGATGTCCTAGCCATTATAATCAAATGATAATAGGGTTCTTTTAAAAGCTCTGTAAATGTAACTGGGTGACTTGGCAGTACCATATTGCATTATGTTTTGAGAGCTGTGCTGCATTTAAATAAACTGGACACCCAAAAAGAGTAGAGTGTAGCTCCAAAGATCTGTCTTATCCATTTTCCGCACCTGCTTAGTTTAAATTTAAAATCATAGAAATGAGGCAGCAAAGAATGCAACACAGAAACCAGTCTTGTATGAGAATCCAGTCCAACACAGGGCCGCAGGGCTCCCTCCCTCACATGCGTGAGCTCACACTAAGCCAGTTTATAAACACCATGGAATCTAACATTGGACATCTTGAAGAGTATAGCAGAACTAACCACTGTGACATTGTGCCATCTATGCTACTCATTAATTCCACTTAATCCAATTCAGAAGCACAGAGTCTGTCCAAGAGGCTTAGGAAGCAAGACAGACACCAGCCATGAATTGGGTGCCAGTCTGTCACTGGGCACATTTAGCCAATAAGAGTAATATTAGAGAAAAAATGGAGTACTTGGAGGACTTGTAAACTCCACAAAGACAGGATCCTGACTGAAAATTGAATGCTGGGCACCGTGACAGAGTGGCAGCAACACTAACCATGAACTTTTGAAAAACTACATTGCTCTTTTTATGCAATATATGACACTAGATTGTGTAAATATCTTTTTTATATTCTGCACATGTCATATATAATGATAAGTTTTAATTGTGGCAGACCAAAGTTCAGATGATCAGAGTTTTTGCATATACATCTTTCCTCTTCTCTCTTTACAAAGCCCGACATACTGTAGGTATGTATGAGTGTATGGTTATGTATATTTCCATAGCACACACATACACGTATTTATTCATGTGAGCATGTTGAAAAGGAAAAGGAAAAAAACTAAACTGGCAAGGTGGTACATTTGTCTTATGGAATACCAGTGCATGTAACCATCCTGATTCAGTTAAATATTAGTATGCAATGAATATTCTCTTCACATATAAATGAAATTGTCCCTGATCTTTTTGTTCTCCCTTTTTGTCCCACTCACTTGTCTCTTCATCTCAGATCTAAGTTTAAAGGATGTTTTCAGCCAAAATAGGTGTTGATATCCATACGTATCTCAAAAATGATTTTAATAATTTTTCCACAGGGTCATTGATGGCCCTTGTGTCCCAATTTGTCTTTTAAAGGTCCAGGCTCCCAAGACTGCTAGAAGATTTCCTGAGTCGATCTTATATTACCAGTAGACAGCAGGGTCCCAGTGATTTTCTCTTTGAAGTCCAGGCTGCCACCGAATGATTTAGGAGACCTCACTGGCAATGGTTCTGAACTTGTACCCCCACTACAATTAATCATCTAGCTTTGAACCACCACATATAAATGTGACTGCCACTCCTGCTAGAAGCCTCATCAGACCAGTTACTTGGGATCTCTCTTTGTTGGCCTGAGGTGCACCAACATAGACTGTGGCCCCTCAAGGCATTGGGTCATTCAGGGTCCCTCCCTGGCATGGAGGAGTGCCCTTATCTGCATTTGAATTCTTTCTCTTGGGTTCTGGGCATGGCCCATGGGGAGATTGCTCAACTGAAAGAATGTTTTTCTTATACTCTTTTTTTTAATATTTCAACATATCACTTTAAATAAACAATCATATTACACTACTGAAAAAATAACATTACCAAGTAAACTTCCTTAAACTACAGTGCAATTTGGTTTACTTCACTAAATGCATAAATTAAATACTTTTGTTGAATGGTATGTACAATTTTAGGTCACAGAATCTATTTACTTTTGGGTTAATTAGACTTGTTTGCTGACATTTTGTATAGTCAGGCGTATATCAAATACAGCTCTAATGGTTTTGTAGAACACTTAGTGGGCTGACCGCTAAAGTGCCTGTAAAATAAATATGAACACTGATGACTTTTCTATGCTTTTAACAGCTGGAGGATCATGAGCAAACACGGCAGATCATTTCAGCATTTGCATGACAATTTCAGGGAGGATTTCAAAACATGAGGTTTTACTTCTAGTATTGGATAATGTCACTTAAAAAAAAAAAGAAGTACATCTAGCAATGGCTTATCAGATAACAAGATAGACATCAATTCAAATGCTATCACTGACTCCACAAGAAGTTATTTATTTAACCTACACATATTTCAACTTTCCATCCATCCATCCGTCCATTCATTCATTATAATAACCTGCCATGTCCAAAGGAGAGCTGTAACAAGACAAACTCCAGACAAGAAGCAGAAGAAGAGATGCCCCAGGACACCATCCATCGTCTCATTAGGAGCATACCCCAACGTTGGCATGCAAACAAGCACGTTAGAGTTGCTGCAATGAAATTTCAGTAAAATTGACTAGCCTGCCGCATCATTTTTTTCACTTGATTTTTGGGGTGTCATTGAATTCAGCCCTCTGTAGGTTGCGATGTGGCATCCTTTCATTCCTAACACATTAACCAGTCCATATCAGTATAGATATCCAGCAGGATTTTTCCCCCATTGATTTCTGATGTGTTTTCAAAGTGTTCCTTTCATTTTTTAGAGCAGTTTATTTGCTAACAACAATTTGAGTTTGTGATTCTTTTCCATCTGTGACAAATCTGAAAGTTTAGGAGCCTAGGAAAGTTAAAAGAACAAAAAAAAAAAAAAAACCACAGAGGAACACTTTAGAAACGCAATAAGAATACACCTAATCAAAAGGAAGTGAAGTTAAATAAGAAAGGTTTAGAATCCTGCCAGCAAAGCACTGCAATAACTTCACAGATTCTCTGGAAAATTTTGGGAAAACGTTTCTCAGAGTCTTGTTTCTAAAAGATAAATATATGGTCACCAGTAGTGGACACTCATGATGAAGGAGCAAGATGATGTCTACAGACAAGTTGGTGACCTTTTGAACAGAGGTTTACATGACCCCTTTATTTTCAGATAATATGGACGTATCAGTACTGGGTTTGGGTTTTGAACAAATGTGTGGATAATTGCTGGAAGCATGCATTTTATTTTGTTTTGGGGTACATGTCATTATGTTGCAATTTCCATCCATCCATTATCCAACCTACTATATCCTAACCACAAGGTCGCGGGGGTCTGCTGGAGCCAATCCCAGCCAACCCAGGGCGCAAGGCAGGAAACAAACCCCTGCAGGGCGCCAGCCCACTGCAGGGCGCACACACACACACCAAGCACATACTAGGGACAATTTAGAATCACCAATGCACCTAACCTGCATGTCTTTGGACTGTGGGAGGAAACCCACGCAGACACGGGGAGAACATGCAAACTCCACACAGGGAGGACCCGGGAAGCGAACCCGGGTCTCCTAACTGCGAGGCATATGTTGCAATTTGCTATTTAATATTCATACATGGGATTCAGAAAGTATTCAGGCCCCTTCATTTTTTCACGTTTTTCATCACTCGATCCACTATACAGAATTTGCTCTAGTTGATTGATTGATAGATAGACATAAGGCAAATAGCACAGATAAGAGGAGAATATTCTATATGGCATCAGTGGAGTGCCTCAGCGATCTGTGTTCAGACAGTTACTCTTTCTAATTTATGTTAAGAACAACAACTCTTAGCAGAGTTATAAAAATTATAAAATGACACTAAAATGTAAGTAATATACATCAAACAGGCTTTAAAATCAATTTAAAAAGACATGGACAATCTAAAAAACTGAGTGAACACTTGGTAAATGCAGTTTAAAAAGAACATGTGCAAAGTGCTACACACAGGCAAAAGAGTTGTTAATTATAAATAGATGATGGCACTGACCTAAAGGAAGCATTCTCTGAAAAGAATTTATGTTAACTCAATATTAAAGCAATGTGAGAAGCCATTAAAAAACAAATACAAGTATAGGTTACATTGTAAAAACATCTGAATTTCAATCATTACCCTGTTATACACAGTCAGAGCAGAATGTTAATGAGACTGCATTTGGAACACTGGTCACCATATTACAAACAAGGCATAGTGGCCGTTTAAGCTGTGCAGAAAAGAGAAACCAAGTGTATTTTGGGACTAATGGATATGTTAACTCAGACAGTTAAAAAAAATAATTTCTTTAGTCTTGAGCTGAGACTAATGCATGGAAACCAATTCAAGTCCTTAGAAATGTCCAAGGCATTGATCAAATTTATCCTGTAGCATTCTTTCAATGAATTAAGTACTAGAAGACACTGGTAGAAATGAAGAGGAAGTGTATTTACAATGATGTACCTCTTCTTACAATGGTTTGAGGGAACCTGCAACAAAATGATAATACAATTGAAGTAGAAACCTTGACAACTTCTAAAAAGCAACATGAATACTGTAGATACTGGAAAAACTTAGTTAATAACGAGATGAACTAACTTGATGAACTGAATGTCATCCTATTGTTTTTGTGAAACTTCTTATGTTTATACGATAGATAGGATACTGCATCACTGAATATGACTTAGCAAAAAAAAGAAAGAAAGTTAACCGTCAATAGAAATTAAAAGGAAAATTAGAACCTCATCATTTTGGCTAACCATCCTTCATTGTTTTATTTCCTTTCACCATTATATGTCCCTTAGCTAGGAGAAAATACTGAAAGTATTTATGTATGAACCCAGCTTCCCATTAGCACTATATAATAATAATAATAATAATAATAATAATAATAATAATAATAATAAATACACCTTGAATCGATCCGATCTTAAATTACTAGCCTTTGCGGTAGTGGTTACCAATTGCCATGCAGACGAGGAGAATGTGTTGTTGCTCAGCTCCCCTTTTAGAAACGTTCTTATTTTGTTGTGTGCAATACTCCTATTTAATTCAAAGAGAAATAACTTATTAGATTTAAAAGAAGTGAAACTTCATCTAAACAATAGTAAACGCAACTTGGCCACATAAATCTGTAATAAAAGTCAACATTAAAACGGTTATCAAAAAGTGTGAAAGAACGAACGGAGAAAAAGATGAACCACTCCAAAACAGTATTGGTTTTTTTCAAAGTCTACTTTGTGGGAATGTACCTAAACATCAGACAACCACTTTTAATGTAATTGTTATACAAGTAATGCCAGCATCAGAGTTCTTACTTGAAATGGAAAAACCCATGGAACCATCATCCTGGAGTTAATGGAAAATAGCCATTTAGCACAGCATCTAAGTTAAATTACCGGGCACAGCTCACTACAGAGCCCAGCAGAAGGGTTATTAAACTAATTAAAGGGGCTGCAGATTCCCTCAGCTGCATCATATTAAAATAACAATCAGACTGATAATAATAATAATAAGCACAGAACACCAGAGGATGAAACGATGGAGAAAAAAGGAAGCCGTAGGGAAGCAGGCACCGAAGCTACTTTAAAAGCAGTAATTGTGTTGAATTGGCAAACCAGGCTTGGAAGTTCCCGAGGTTTGATTGGCTGTTGTCCTGGCGACGGGGGAAGGGTGGGAAGCGTCGGGGCGGAGCCGAGTTCTGATTATAAACTACTTGAGAGGAACACTTTTTTTAAGTTCGAACATTTACATTAAGTGTGAACAATATCGTCACTATAGCGGAGGGCAAGATAGTGACCCGCGTCGTCTATTAGCTACAGATTTCAAGGATGATTCGTTCATTTCTATAGATATTTTGTACCCACACGTATATTCTGTGCAGATATAGCAAGAGGGAGGGAGAGGGAGTGAGAGGAGAGTGGGAGAGAAAGAGAGAGAGAGAGAGAGAGACTCTCACACTCACGGAGAGAAGGGCTGGCTGCAGAGAACGAAGTGAGAGCAGCACTGAGGGACACGCAAACACACTGCTGAGCTGCTGCCTCCGCTCTGGTAAGTGCACCAAAACTGCTCTTGTTTCGCTATACGATTGCTTATTCCAACAATATGGTAAAATCAGAAACATCTTAGCAGCCACCAGTCCTTAAAAAAATCAGCTGCGTCTCTTGGTGTTGTGCGAGACAGCCGATCTTACTTCAAGGTAAGAGTCACTGTATGACATCTGGACTGCTGCCTGATTGTCAGTGGATCTTTAACACATGTCAGTGGAGTGGAAAGTTGGGGCTTCAGGGGTATTGCCACGTGACATTCGAGATGTGGCATCAAATAGTTGACAGTACAGTAGGTGTCATTAACAGAGCTAAAAAATCTGCTGGGAGAAATCTAGATGGAAGTGGTACGATTAGGGTGTTATGAATGCAGGTTCAAGTGACTTAGTTTGAAAAAGCCTGCAGAACAGCTTTGACAGGTCAACAGGGCATGAGTGGAGTGTGTGTGAAGCAGGGATTTGGAAAGCCCACCAATTAGTGACCTGACGAGTTTTACAGAATCATGGGTTTCATGGATCAATGATTAGACTGATGTAATATAGTGTGGGAGATTGAGCCTTGGCAGCTCTGTGGGGAGTGATATGATGTGTGATGCAGGAATCTGGGACTAAGTGGCTCAGTGAAAAGAGTCCTACAACTTGAATGTGGGAAATGGGTGTCATATAAGCCAAGCAGTGAGAGACTTGATTTGCTGTTTCAAATGTAGATGTCAAGTGGTACTGTGATGAGAGTCGGACAGGATGATGTGGGAGATGGAAGGCTTGGAGTCTCTTAGGGGAGAGACTTAATAGGTGGTACTAATATATAGAGGTATACGGCTAACTGAGGACACTCGTACAACATGGCAAAAGCAATGAGCATTTCAGAGGCCAAACTTTGACTAATATAAAATAATGTGGAAAATCTTGACTTTGGTGGTTCAAAGCAGTGTGGGAAGTGGGAGTCTGTTCAGCTTACTGTGGAGGTTTTAGTGCTTTTCTGGGTCAGTGATCAAACTGAAACAGCATGGTGTAGGGCATGGTGTGGTTCAATGATTTACTGTACAGTTCAGACTTGAAATGTGACAGTATGGGAATATGATTGATGCAATATGGATTAGGAGAACAGAATGAAGATTAAGCAGAGAGTGCTTAGAATACTTAAAGAACCAAATGTGTGGGTTTTAATAGGAGAAAATGAGGTGGGAGAAAATTGAGCTGTTGTAATTGGAGATTCAACAGTGAAGATAACAGGTAGTAAGGATAAATAGAATAAGTGTAAAAGATTCTTGTTACTTAACGTCATTGGGTCCCTATGAAGTAAATTAGTGGAACCCATATGTGGAAAGTTCTGGGCATGTGGAGTCTACTCCAATGGCATCTTTCTGAAGGGTTAAGTTGAGAAAAAGTAATTTACTTCTCTTGTTGTTGCTGATTATCATATGCAATGAAAATCCTTGCTTTGGTCATGGCTTGAACTGCATTCTGAATACTCTGGCGACAATTCTGCAGATGGGAGCATATGTTTAATTATTGGATATCACCAACCTCAGATGAATGGATTATTACCATGTTAGTTGTAATTTAGATACTTTATTTTTAAGTGTTGTGCCACCCAGTGGTACACTGCTGTAACTATGCTTTTCTAGCCTTACTGTCTGTTTCAATTACAGAACACACATATAGACTAGGATCTCATCCAGAGGTTGCAACTGCCAAGTATCTGATCCCAGTGGGATAGCCTCTGCCCTCTGTTACCCTGAACAGGATTAAGTGAGTTTAAAAATTAATGGCTAAATGAGTGAATGAAGAACTCAAATAATTTGTCAAATTCTCTAGATCATTCTCCCTGGAATTCCGTAGAATTGGCTCCTTCAGAATAATTTGTTTGACCAGGTAATTATTTGGAGCAATTGTATTTAATATGAAACTTCCACCCCAGATAAAGCAAGGTGGGCGGATCCTAAAAATTATAAGAAAGATTCACAAATCACGTTATCTCAGTTTCTCTCATTTTTATATAAAGGAAAATAGAGAAATAATGGAGATTAGGTTGGCAACCTGCAACAACCAGGAGTTGTAATGGTTCCATTTTTTTATACGGTGTCCTAAAATTAAAAAGAGGCTTATGAAGCATAACCCATATAAATGCAAATGCTGTTGCAAATCTCTGTATGCATTTGAAGTTCTATACTTTCTCAAAGTTGTTCAAAGCTCATCTTGCACTATGCAAGTACTCTGCCCTTCTCCATTTTACTACTGCTTCAATACCATCTTAGCGGATAACACTGCTGGTATAAACAGAGATGTGAACTGAAAGTGATGGCACATCGATATGTCCAGTGGTAGCTGGCATCAACATTTCTGTGCTTTTATCATCCTTTATTTTGGAACTGTCCAAAGTAACAAAAACAAAGCAAATTTTATGAAATGCCTGATCTAACTGTAGGTATATATGTCATTGCACAATCTGTTCACTGTTTCACCTCCATCAGTCAGCATGTTTTACCAGAATCCATGATTATGCTTTGAATATTTTGGATGCATAACTTGGAATTTTTTTAGGTTTATAAGGTCATCTTTATCATGTGTGAAGAGAAACTTTTACTTTCATGTGTTAATTGATGCAACACACCACCACTATCTGGGTGCCATTATTAGTCCGTATGACTGCCTTACCACAAATCCTCTGTCTTCCATACCTAAATAATTGTAGTAAACCTTTTATGGCTTTGCTCAAACAACTGGACTTCAATTTGTTTCATACATGCCCTCAATTTGCAATGTAATGCTTAAGTCTGCTTGTATGGGCTATAGTGTGCAGAAGATATATAATAATTTTTTTTTCTTAACCTGTTTTTTCCATGTCAGTTTTGCAGGAGGGCTGGAGCCTATCCTAGGAGGATAAGGCTTAGGGTTGGAAGTAAACCTGTATAGGAAGCCAGTTCATCATAAGTCCCAGTCATGTTCACACTGGAACAGGGCCACTTTAGAGTCAACAAACCTACTAACCCACACATCTTTGGGGATGTAGAAGAAAAACCGTTTCTTAATTGTGACATCCTAATAATGACTATTATTTCAGAAGTTAACATTTTGTCAACATCAGTCTCAGACCACGAGAGTTTGAATTAATAGTGGGCTTTGTACAACAAAGAGTGATTCTGAAGATCTAAAACTAGCAGTTTGTCTTTTGCTGGGTGGCTAGATTGCTATGAGAAAAGAAGTGGAATACTGACTATACGCAGGTTAGTTATGCACATTTGTATATACATTTATATGTGTGTGTGTGTGTGTGTCGGAGTAAACTCAAACCTGAGTATATAATATTATATACTAGCTGTGTAAGCCCGTGCTGTAAAAAGTCCGGGGTTTTAGAAACTGTTGAAATAGTTAGAAAAAAATAGAAATGAAGAGATGTTAGGTAATTGAAATGAACTAATCTGGGTGTCTCTCTCCTAGGAGGATTCGTTTAGCCAACGTGCTCGCATCGCTTGTGCATTAGTGGCGGGAGGAAAAGTAAAAGGGATACTGTTTTGTCGATGTTAGCGGCTAAGTGACTTTGTCTTTCTTCTGAGGTTTCATTGTGCTGACGTGCTGGCCCTGCTTTTGTTATTAGCGGCTAAGCGAGTTTTCTGTTTCCTCTCCGGTGGAGCCCTTACCCCGACTCCACCTCTCTTTTCCGGGCTGGACAGACACACACCCTTCCACACGTTGATGGTTATATATAAGAGATAGAGAGAGAGAGAGAGAGAGGTGGGGGTGGGGGGGCATGTGAAGTATTGGGTTATAAACCAGACAAGCTCCTATTTAATGAAACTCAAAAAGGAAGTAAATTAAAATACAATGATGGCCTTGGCTAAAGTTCAAATGTATTATAAGGTAGCTACTAAGCTGAGCTCCATCTCTCTGGAGTTCTGGTTTCAAAGTGTACAGTCTTTACCAGCTGTATGGTAATGTATATGTAGGGGATCCTTCTGGAAGGGGAGGGATGTGCAGGTCTGTAGGGGAAGTGGTTATATCCCTGGAGTTGCCCATAAGTGAAATGGGAGAAGCAGTTAGAAACAGTGTGCCTTTTTGAACTGGAGTGGAACTGCTTACCCTATAAGAGCCTTCGACATGTGACAGTATATATTTTTATTTTTAAAGATCTTCAGAAAGGTATTTACCATCACCATGTACTGGAAGGTTATACTGTATGTTAGGTATTGACTAACATTTCCATAAAGTTTGACCCCTTCAGAACAATAGAATCATTTTGATGAGAACCGGTCATTCAGTCCAACAAAGCTCATCAATCCTATTTACTCAGTTTTACAAAAATGACATCAAATTTACTTTTGAAGGTTGCTAAAATTTTACTATCCACCACACCACTTGGAAACTTATTTAAATTCTTTTCTTGAGAGTTTTAAATATGGTTCTGGATTCATAATTCTAGAAGAGACTTGTAAGCACTAGAAGACCCATCAGGTGTTCCAAATCGTATATTTGAGCTATTTTTTAATACTCTAAATATACCCGTTGTAAGAATCGAGCATTGATTCTTATATTTTGAGTCTCCATGTGACTGCAAGTTTTTATTCCAACTAATTTTACAATCAGTGAGTCATTTTAACACTAAGTAATTTATTTAGATGGCCTTTTTTTCTTTCTTGTTATTTTTTGCATTCAGAAATGTATGTGTGTGTGTGTGTGTGTGTGTATATATATATATATATATATATATATATATATATATATATATAAAATATTTGTGTGTGTGTATATAAATGCTTAAATCTCTTTACTTATTTTCCTATTCACATTTTTACAGTGTATTTTGCTTCCTTAATTGTATCCAATTTAATAACAACCAAAATTAAGATGAGCAAAAATCTGGTCAGACAACACAGAATGCTGAAAGGCTGCAACTACATCACTGTCAGACCCACTAATATGCTTATTAGTGGATGACAAATTTAAAGAACCAAAACACTTGGAAAAGCAGAATGAAAATTGGGATTTTGATGACAACCATCAAAAACAACTTAAAAGTGTATCCCCATTTGTAATATCATATGTGGTCCTAGAAACTATTGAAATCTCCATAAAAAAAACTGAAATGAACGAGATGTCAGGTAATTGAAAGGAACTACTCTAGGTGCCTCTCTCCTAGGAGGTTTCATTTAGCCAGCGTGCTCGTATCACTTGTGCATTAGCGGCAGGAGGAAAAGTAAAAGGGATACCGTTTTGCCGATGTTAGAGGCTAAGCGACTGTCTTTCTTTAGAGGTTTCGTTTTGCTGATGTATTCGCCAGGCTTGTTATTAGTGGCTAAGCAAATTTACTTTTTCCTCGGAGATGGAGCCCTTACCCCGACTCCATCTCTCACTTACGGGCCGGACAAACACACACACTTCCACGTGTAGATGTTTATATAGAAGATAATGCTTGGTACATTCTGATAAAAATTCCCAAGCTTAGTTTTGTAACTTATATATTGACCCTGAAACAGCTTTGTATATTAGGCTTGGGAATAAAAAACAGAATTTGGTAAAAAAAAAACAAATCTTCAGCCACATTGGGTCTCCAGGACTGAGTTTAGGTAGCACTGCTCCAGATGCTTGAGGAGTGTTTCTGAAATACTAGTGCTCCTCCACCAAAACATGTATGGGATTTGTTAATCTTTCACCCATTTAAGATTGGTCACTAGTAGCTGAGCAAAACAAACACAATTTCCTTTTCCAATTTCCTAAACATAATCGGCTTGCCTGAATTTGTATTACCTTCATTTTTGGCAGCCAAGCTATGCAGGTTGCTCTGCAAATTTTTTTTTTTTTTTTTTTTTTTAAATAAAAAGTAGGGTGACATTAGAGCTGAACTAACAAATCTTAACTGCTGTGTTCCTGTCTTCTAGTAACAGTATTCTTTTATTTGATGTCTCTGTTGGCCTTAAAAAAACTGCCAAATATGTGTTAAAGTTGCTGTTGTAAGAGGAATGAGGCTCTGCTTAAGTGTCGATTGATTGGGATGTTTTGTAGATGCAAGATCTTCATAGTGAATCAATGAAATATTAATAACCTTGTCTTTTATATTTCTTGTACACAAATGACCTTTGCTTTGCACTGTCTCATTCAGAGCTACTCTGAGTTTATCTGGTGAACAAAGCACAAAATTATATAAAAAAAGAAACTCCCCTCGGGGAAATATAAGTGAAGTAGCTTGAGGTTCTACCTTAGACAGGTACACTGCATGTCTATACTGTAGTGGAGCTGTCAAAAAACACATTTCGAACAAAAAAAAAAAAGCAAAACAAAATCCAAAATTATTTTAGTGATATTTGAGATGACTAAAAACAGAAAGAATCAGGTGAAATATTTCACAGTATGTTTCTATAGCAACTAGAGTTTAGTGTGAAAACTAAAACTAATGTTGCACGTGCACATTTTTTGAGCATGTAAGTAGGTCACAAATATAGATTTGTGCCTGCCATTGTGGCTGATTCCGTAAATGATAATTTGAAGAATATACTCCCCTTCTTAGTTTCTAAAAAGTAATGGCCCTAACTCTGACTCTGCTTGCCTTTATGACCCAATACTGTCTTACTTCTTTGTGTCTTGCATTTGGCATGAAGAGGCTCCTGGGGAATCGTGAAATTTGTTCTCCCTCTAGTGTAGTTCTGATTAGGTCTAACGGTGCAACATTACCTTAGGTGACTCTTAGACAATCTTCTCTCCACCCCGTGCCCTTTAAAAAGTCTATATATCATTTGGGCATTCCTGATTTATATGGATCTATTCAATCCACCTCTTTGTATCATTAAGTAAATGTCCTCTCACCTTCTCACCTCACCTTAACACTTGGGGTCGCTCTGTACAACCAATCCCTCTGTATGTATTCTTTAAAGGAAGTCTGTAAAGTTCAAGTTAGGTCACCTTAAACCTCTCTTCTTATCTCCTTTTTTTGGATATGGCTTCTTTACTCCAAGGTGGAACATGGTCATCTTTGAGGAATTCTCATTACCTTGAATCATTTCTGATGTCACTATATAACAGGAGGTTTTCACCAGCATCTTGTTTCAATCAGAGGTAGGCCTGGAAAACCAAAAAGCTTTCATCATAATGACGGACTAAGTGAGATGCTGAGCATGACTTTCATCTGTCAGTTCTAAAAGAGGCCATGTGACATCAGGAGGTTGTTACGCCAGCCCATCCCTGACTTGTGTAACCCTCCGAATATCTAAGTACTGCAAACCGTTACAAATGCATACTTCACTGTTGCAACAGAAAGAAATGGGTAACGTCTGACAGATAGAGTTTAACATCTGTTGTATGTGCTGTTATGGTGGTCAGGCTTACAAGTACTGTAGATTTGCTTGTTCCGGTGCTTGTTTTTGGCATGATGTTTTCACTATTAGAACAGCTGGTTTCTAACAAAGAATAAAAATGAATAGGCACCCATTTTTGCTTCACTCTCCTACAGTCGAAGAAGCAGACAGAAGAGGTTAGGAAACATCAGACAACAGCATTATTCATGCCTGGCTGCTTGCCCCCAGGGTTCCTTAGCCGAGTATTTGTAAACAGGCTGAATAGGACAGAGCAGGAAGAAAGAGCAATGGTAGTAATTTACCAAGTGGTTTGACTTTCTCCAAACAGAGAGGTCTGACCATCATCCTGCTGACCTGCTCAAAAGTATTGTACAGTTTATTGGTATAAAGTGTGTAAATAGTGTTTCCAAACCTTGTATATTTTCAGAACATTTTCCATTGTTTCACATGCATCTATCCTGCTTAATCAGGCGGTGCCCTACAGCCCTTCTAAATTTAGTTTCGAGACAAATTGGAAATGCAAACCTACCCCATCATTGCTTTATTATTGCCTTCACACTCATTTGCTCTTAAAGCAAATGTTTTAATCTGGATCAAAGGGCATGTGGACAAACCACTACAGGGCTCTGCATTGGCCATAGGCAAAGCAGACAAAGACCGCCAATAGAGTACTACTACAAGAGTGCAAAGACCACACCCTGAAGTGTTTTTCTGGCACTCACATGACCGGTGTCAAATAGTGCTGATCTTTTCCGCTTTTACTTTAGTGATAAGAATTTCAAATGTGTCTACTCTGAACAGTGACCTCTTAGAATGGTGAAATAAAAACTTGACATGTGAAACTACTCGACATTACCCTTTAATCTTTTAAAGCACAAGAGAAGGAGAAATCGGCTGGCCTGTGGTCTTATTGTGCACTGGATCACAAAAACTTAATGTAACAATATACAGTGTCTTGAAATAGTATGCAGCCCCTAAAATGTTTTCTTATTGTAGTGTCCCAGCTGGTGTAAAGCTCCAAGGGAAAGTGACTGTTGGGTCGAGCTGGGAGGGTGGAAAATGACATGGTGGACTGACGTTGGGGATACGATTGACAGTAAATGGGGGCGGGAGGGGCGTTGCCCTGAACAGAGGGGAGGAGAATGAAGGCATTTCTGGATGGTTCAAGGCACAGCTAAGAAGTGGAGAGTTGTTGAGTTGGGTATGTGAGGTGGGTTACGGTAGTGGAACCGGAGATTTGTTTTTTGTCCATTGACGGCGTCTCTCAGAGCCATAACAATGAGAGATTCATAGATAATTATAAATAGTTCAAAGTTGTTCAGTTTGCTAATTGTAAATGGTTCAAGTTTGAAGTCGTTCATTTTCCTTTTATATTTGCTTATTTTTATTTTTTACTGTTCTGTTTGAGTAAACTGTTCTGCAGTCCCTTCTTTGTCCTGCTGTGTTTTTTTTTTTTTTTTTTCTTTTTCGAACCTGTCACAGTGAGGTCACTACATAATTTTTTATTGTCTCAAATTTTAAGCTTACTATATTAAAGTAAGAACATTTCCAGCTGATGTTTCAAACAGTGTTTATCATAATAAAATCAAAAGATACAAACTGAAAACCTTTCAACAATTTGGCCAAAAAAAACACACATTTCTGAGATTTAAAAAGTAGTCCTAGCTATTGTCAATTTTTATTACTGACATTCCTCCGGAGCAGTGTATTACCATACTAACTCACTCAATTTGTTGATGGTCTCCATGTTTGAAAAAAAAAAAAAAATGAGTGGGTTACCTGTTCAGTTAATTTATGAGGATGAATGTATCCTTCTCTTGCAACAGGTC
This sequence comes from Erpetoichthys calabaricus, assembly GCF_900747795.2. Classification (NCBI taxonomy): domain Eukaryota; kingdom Metazoa; phylum Chordata; class Cladistia; order Polypteriformes; family Polypteridae; genus Erpetoichthys; species Erpetoichthys calabaricus. Next base: position 93,397,238 of record NC_041396.2, on the reverse strand, counting down.
CAACAGTATGATAGACATTTTTGACAAGTACAAGACCATCTCAAAGGTATTTTGAACATAAAGTTTTAGGGAATGGATGGATACTTGTATTTTTCAAAGATGTCAGTGAGCCTACAGAATCAGTGGCTGCAATTACTGTTGGCTAGATTCAAGTGAAAATGCCACCGACGACCACAGAGAAGATCTTGCGTGGTACGCAATGCTTCAAACTACAAAAGAGTTTGTGGAAGAAACAAAGGTGAAAATAATCTGTTATAGTAATCTTAGCATTTAGACCCTAGGTTTCATCTCCTTTTCTCATTTTATGATTATTAGTAATGTTTTTCTAGTGTTTGGTTAGTTTTATCTTTTTAGTTGAATCTTGACAGTTTCCAGCATGTTATTTAAAACTAAACTTGTTACCATCAATTTGATTGCCGATGCTGTGATAAATATCTATATTACCTAAATGTTATATATTGTTATAATTGGTTAATTGTTTCAGTAATTTTACATTGGATCTCAAACCTAAAAAAAATCAAATTTCATTTGTGAAAGTTTATTCTCACTTTGAAACTTTCTTTTGACTCTTTTAATTTTGTTTGATCTCCTAGATTCTTATCATGCCTATTTTTATGACCTCATTTTGGGCCTGGTCCTTTTAAACTTTTTTGTCTTATGGTTGGTCAAATCCTGTTTATCGTTGTGAAACTTTGGCTTCAAAATATCCTTCACAATGAGTTGAGGTTCACCTACAACACCCTTTTGATTGATAAATCTCAAGATGTTAAACCTGCATTCTTAAAGTCTCTGGGCTACTCCTCTGTCTCCTTCAGCACTTTTAGAGGTGATTGATTTTATTTCATAGAAACTGTAATATAGAAGTGGTGGATGGGTGACTAGTACGATCATTTTTCTCCTTTTCTGGATCTTTGACTACCTAGCTGGAAAGGAAGATGACAAGCTTTTGCGTCACTGTACATATGCTAAATCATCCCCCACCATGTCCACTCCAAATTGGTCTTGGTAAGTTCTTTGATAAACGCAAGGTCTATGGAGAACATTTCTCCATCCTTGCTGTGGTCAAATGATGAGTTTCCACATTTTGTCATGTTTGACAAAAAACCTGAAGTAGGCCAGGATGGTTCAAGTAACAGTACTGAGCTGAATGACAAATCTTCAGGCAAAATTAAACCATCTGAGGAATTTCAGGAACACAAATGTTCAATTCCTGGATAAAACAGTTTACCAAATGAGAATAAAAATGTTCTGAAGCAATGGGAGTGGTACAAAAGTGAAAGAATGGCTTACACAAGATTAAACAGAGATGTCTGGGGTCAGATAAGCTTCCTAACTTCTGGCTTGAAACTTGCAGATCTTTTGTACACTAAGAACAAACCAGAACACTGAATAATGGCATTAACCAACAAGAGTAAGTTTGAGTAGTTAATATATAAACACACCTTCTTACTCTGGAAAAAGCAAGGGCAGAAATTATCACAAGAAACTGTTCTTTGGTTGTTCATGGCATACAAAATGCTTGTTGTTGAACAGAAGGGTACAAATATACTTTCACTCATTTAAGATGGGTATCCCATCATTGATAGAGAAAAGTTGTAGAAAGTTGTTAAATCCTTTTGTAAGATGGTTGTATTACCCCAATGAAATACCAAAGTGTGTTATGGCTTAGACAGGCTATAGAGAAACCTTAATCCCTGGATAGTAGAGGTCATGTAAGCACAAGAGTAAGTCAATAATTATGTGCACTTTTGTGATAATTTTGTTTGGGTTGGCCATACAGCTGTTGCCATGCACATGCAGCAACATGGTGTGTCTGTGGTCGCAGTAGTAAAGTTTTGACCTTGGTCAGTCAGTTTCTCTTGTTGTTTTCTAGGAGTAGACAAGGCCGTCCACTCTCCATTTGTACCAAAGAAGAGCGATGAGCATTGATCCACTTTATATGGACCGAAGGTGTATCAGGGCTGAAATCCTTGTCAGTTCATGAATCATGGAAATGACTTGCTCAGTGTTGTCATCTATAGTGAACATGGAGGGGCATCCCATTGCTCCTTTGTGCTTAATTAACACTTATGCAACCGGTTTTGAACTTATCAATCCACTCAAAAACAGTCTGCTGTGGTAAAACACTGTCTCCAAATTGTGCAGAAAGCCTTCTATGGATTTTGGCCCCAGTACACCCACAGCCCATAAAAAGCAGCTCATTGATGTCTGTTCTTATTTGGTGTTTAATGGAGAGAGAGAAACAGCTTTGCATACTTCTAGAGAACAACAAGAAAATTGTAACTGATCAAGGTCAAAACTTTACCACTATGATTAGATGACTATATTTACCACAGACATGCCATTTTTCCTCATGTGCACAGGGAAAGATGCACAGCCAACCTAAACAAATTATCACAAAAGTTTGGACAATTATTAACTCGCATTCATATTAATTACAGAATCCACCAAACAATCATGCTTTTGAAAACAATTAAAAATGGAAGACAAAGTTTAAGGTTGAGTACATTGTGGCAAAAGTGTGGCACAGTGGTAGTGCTGCTGCTTTGCAGTAAGGAGACCTGGGTTTGCTTCCTGGGTCCTCTCTTCGTGGAGTTTGCATGTTCTCCCCATGTCTGCGTGGGTTTCCTCCGGGTGCTCTGGTTTCCTCCCACATTCCAAAGACATGCAGGTTAGGTGCATTGGCGATCCTAAATTGTCCCTAGCCTGTGCTTGGTTTGTGTGTCCTGCGGTGGGCTGGCACCCTGCCCGGGATTTGTTGCTGTCTTGTGCCCTGTGCTGGCTGGGATTGGCTCCAGCAGACCCCCGTGCCCCTGTGTTAGGATATAGTGGGTTGGATAATGACTGACTGACATTGTGGCAAAACGGGGAAAACTGCTATAAGTGGAAAAGTTAAAATGTGAGTTTGAAATGTGTCAACTCGGCTACTTGCTCTGTGCGGATGATATACTGTATACCTGTTACAAAAGGTGGCTATCAACTGGAGGAAGACTGTTATTTAGTGAGAACATCAGGTGCACCATATTGATGGCACTATTGTTTATTTTGCCTAATTGTGTTCTTTGTGTTCTCTTCTTGTTAGGAAAGATCTCTTTTTGTAGTTTCTCCTTCTAATTTTTGTATATTTTGGTTTCATCTGTCTTTTTCCAGTGTGAAAAGATCAGACTCCACACACTTAAAAAGATTTGGGGCAGCCACCTGTATAATTTCCCTGGCTGCAATGGGTTCTGAAAATGAAAACAGATGTGTCCTTGATGGAGTCCAAAACAAGACTGAAGGTTGTTGGGGGGGGGGGGGGGGGGGGGGGGGGGGGGAAATGGAGGCTTTAAATACCAAAACCGGAAGTGATGTAGTGGCCTGGAAGCGGCGGGGTTCTGGCGCCATAACTGGAAGCGATGGGCTCCTGGGTACCGGGACCGAAAGTGACGTGCCTCTGGGCAATGGAACCGGAAGTGATGTTCTTCTGGGCGCCAGAACTGGAAGTGACTGATTTTTCAGGGTTGAATCAGACATAATCATCCTGTTTTTGGTCTGCAGAGACAATGGAAGAAGGTTTAGGGTTAGGGTTAGGCATGGAATTACCTTCACTTGGTCCATACAGCTCCCTCCTATTCACATGTGTGTGATACCGGGTTTGGAAAATGACTCAAGAATACCTGTTATCATCCAAACCAATTAAAAATAACAACTTGAAAAAAATTGACAGTGGCAATTTTGGTGTTTGGTGTCAATTTAACAATGTTGATTTTTCTGTGACTTTTTGGTTCCTGCTCTAATTCACTCATATGTCAAGTGTGCCCTTTCAAGGGGTTCATGCTGTCTTAGGTAATCTCCTGGACATGATGTTAACAGTGAGAAAAAGAGAAGCTTGTTCTAATCATGATAGCTGTCTGAGATGATGCAACCATCATGGTAAAAAAAAACAATTAAGAATTCAACTAATACAAAGTTTCAGAAACTGGGGACAGTAAGAGATAGAGTAGTAAGATAAGAGCAAAGACAAATGTAACACTTGGTACAATTAAAGAATTAATTAACAATTCAGTCATTTCACACACCGTCCAATAAAAGAAACAGAGAATATATTCACTAATACTCGGTTATATCTGAAAGAAAGTTTTAAAGTACCTTAGATTAGCTTAAGCCAATGTCACATTTCATGATTTACTGTCAGAGGAAAGCTGCAGTTGATGACCTTATTTCCTTAAGTATGTCCGAGTACACGACTACAAAGCACAGGTTATGTAAAATTAGACAACTACAGAATAACTTTCCAGCACAGTTTCACATTTTCAAAGTATTGCAAGTTCACCCTTTTTTCTGATAGCCAATAGTGTGCTGCCTGATGCAGCCAGTGCTGTACAAAGTACAGCGAATTCCACCACAGTGAATTCTCTGCGCTTTTTGTTTTTTCCATTCTCTCATGGTACATAAAACACATGACATGAGACTGGTCCAAAATACTCATGTTCCTTACTCCTCATAGCTGCCTTATACGCAGTGTCATTCCAAGTGAGCACTCATTGGTTGTAGGCTCTCATGCACACAGAGCTTTTCCCTACAGCTAAAGAAAAAATTCAAACCTGTATGATTTTACCAGGGAATTTCGCAGTCTGGTTGGACTGAGTCACTGGAGATGTCAGACTACATGACCAGCGGTTCCAGGCTGCAACTTGCTGTGATTATGTACTGTAAACCAATTCTGCAACTGAAAATCACCAGAAAAATTAAATAGTCTAACAGGGCCTTTACATGGCAAAAGTGATTCAGATAATTTGAGAATATAATAATCTTAAAATGCAAGCTTTCGTTTGTTCTTTATTCACAGTTTTGCTTTTCAAGCCACAGATTTTAAATTCAGGTTTTTAACATAACATGTTGTGGCCTTGCAAGTTTGGACCAAGAGATACTAATGTGAATGAATCATCAGAAAAACTGTACTGTACAGGTTGTGAAGGCAGTGTGATGATTATGATGCTTATCTTTCACGCAAGAAATCTGAGTTAATTCTGACCCTATTATACAAGGTTGGGCAAAAGTAGGTTTACAGCTTTGAATATGCGAGGATGGCAATTTGAGAACTTACGAGAATGTGCCTAAGTGCACTGTACCATTGTGACATTCTTTTGAGTTAATATAGTTATTGATTTAATAAAGCTATTGTAACGATCATAATCTGCATGTCTTTTTCCATACGAAAAACTGTTAACCTACTTTTGCCCACCCATGTATATCCAGCCCCACAACAAGTAGGGCCATATTTTCTCGGGAGTTATATATTACAATTTGGGGTTACAAGCATAATCGTTGACAGTTACACCACCATTACAACCTGCTTGGTAATGTTTTATTGTTGTATTTAAAACTACATGTGTCATGTTTATGACATATAACTTTTAGTCTTGCCCTCTTCAGGGGGAGCGACCGGGGCAGCTTGAGATTTAAGTGAGCAGTGCTAACCCCACAGCTAACTCAAATCTCATTATATTCACCCACTGTATCTAGTTTAAACACAATAATTCTTTTCCTACTTTAAATTTGCAGTGAAGTTGCCAAATAATAATACATAGGGGCAGCTGGGATGAAAAGCTACAATTTCAAAATGGCAAGTGGTATGAAATCTTACAGTGTGATCTAAAAACTGAGACAACCGTGCCATGCTCGTGAAGATTAGCACATTAAACCAAGAAAGCTGGCTTTGACTGCTACTCTTAAAATTTAACCTATTCTTTAATTAGACATTTCTCTCACTGTTTTTGTCATGGCCCCAAGCCATTCCAGAAGGGACTCTATTGTTTTTGAAGTTATTTATTGCAATTTCTGGTTCTATGCATGAGAAGGGAAAACCAATATTTTTTCATACTGTGAAACACTAGGGAGAGATACAGCATCCCAAGCCCCAGACACAACAATACAGACAGTTCCAGATGCCAATAAATTTATTGCCACAAAACCTTAAATACACTCCATCAACTATGGTAACATTTATTATTATAATATTGGTAAGTACGATATTACTTTTGTACTTGCAAAGCTTTTATTTAAAAAAACCCTACCTCTATCCCTAACTACAAAAATGGCAATGCTTTGAAAGAGACCCACATAACAGCATACTTTGCACAATTAACAGAACTTGATTGATGTCTTTGGTTGTCTCAACTGTCTTCTGCTAGACATGACCTTTCAAGTCACAGTGGAAGTGGTTAATAAGTTGCTATTGGTTAGGACAACAAATTCTTCAAATTAATGCATCATTTATATGCAGTGCAAGGGAATACTTCAAGGATAGGCAATGTGCATAATGTATTTCTCACTTGAAGGATTTTCTAAAAAGGGCCAAGGGAGGTGAGAATCCTAGCAGAATGTGTGCGTGTGAATAACTAGCCCAAAGCTTCACCATTCTCAAAATTACAATCTTAAAAGTTAAATGGGGCAAAGTAACCCAATTGCATACTGTTTTGGTCATTTTGTATTTAAATATTCACTACAGGCAATCACTGGTATGCTTTTTATAACTGATTGCAACTTCCCATGATCCTAATGAGAAAAAAGCCAGCATGCGTGATGTGGGTTTATAGAGTCATTATTGTCATGTGGATGGAGTGCAGTGAAATTTTTACTTCTTACCACTCTCCATGACCATGTTTAGTGAGTATAACAACTATGATGAAGATGAAACAAACAAAAGAAGGGTGGGAGATCCAATAAACGTCCCCTCTAATGTTCAAGATGAATGAAAGCAAAAAATTAGTTTTGGAACAGAAATATGTCATGGCGGATGTTCAGAAAGCTATGGTAGCCTGTCTATGACTTCTAATAATGGAGTCGATCCATGCAGGTTTTAAGTTAGGTTCCAAATGAACGATGGCTTCCTGTTGAAGGGTGTAAATAGAAGAGGAAGCAGAAGGGGCGGAGCTGCTGCTGTCCCAACAGGAAGTGACATCAATATTCTTCTGGAGAGTTCTCTTCCACTCTAAAAGAAATAGAAACTGTGTTAGTGGCAGCATCACACGAAAAACCTTCCTTATTTCTGAACAAACCCAGACCTGTGAAACACTCCCCATACTTGTGTGTGTGTGTGACAAAACCTTATCTCAAAACTCCTGACTTCCTTACTTGAAAAATTTAAAAACATGGTAAATATGATTTAAAATATAATATGATTTCTGAATACAGCCTACTTTTATTCTTCTATTGTTTTTTGTTCATCTTCCTAGAGAACTGCTAAGTTATACTCTCATAACTGCATATTTAGATACTCTGCTGTTCATGTTCAGTACAGTGCTGTATGTGAGATGCCTACAGAATGAGAGTGGTGGTTGCCACCCTATTAAAATAATTCTCTCCTAAAAGTTACAATAATCCACCATAATAAAAGGATAAGCTGTCTGTCTGTCTGTGTGTCTGTCTGGTTGCTATGTCTCTGTCATGCCTAAAGATTGTGCACCACAAACTTTTAAAACCGTATTTATGAATCCCATAACAAATAGCATATAACAGAGAAACATGTATTGCTTGGTGCACTGCAAACGTTAAGGTCTACATCGGTTATTTAGATATTATCCTGTCTTAGACAGGTAGCACAGTTAGTGACATTATAAACCTGTAATTTCCATATGGTGCAATTGCTTTAGAATAGGTGTTTTTACATATTACCATGAAAAAAGTCTGCTGACCAAATACAAATAGGCTAAAGTTGCCAAAAATGGTGGGAGACGTCTTTGTAGCCCAGCATATTGTTAAACTGCAATTACAGGATATATATGCTCGGTGGCCACTTTACGAGGTACACGTTTCTAGAAATAGGCAAGACTCCCCTTTGAAGCCTGTAATCTTTGAGGCCTGCATTCAACAAAGGAAACATTCCTCAGGAATTCTGGCCCTTGATGACTTGATAGCTTCACATAATTGCTGCAGATTTTTGGACATTTGTTCATAATTCATATAATTTGTTTAAACACAAATTTGTTCATCAAATTTTTGACATTTGTTGTGAACCTCCCATTCCACCTCAACCTAAAAGTATTCCATTCGACTGAAATCTGGGGCTGTACTGTGTGTATTGGAGTAAGCTGAAGTCCTGTCAGATTTGTGAAACCATCTTGAGATGTGGTGTGCACTGTGAAATGGGCAGAATGTTTTGCTAAAAGTATCCAATTGCAGTAGCGTAGACTGATCATAAAGGCCTGGTCAGCACCTGTGTCTTTCAGTTGATATTAAGAAGCCTAATGTGTGACAACAAAACTTTTCCAACATTATTATTATTATTATTACTCTACCAACACCAACTTGCATCATTGATACAAGATAAGATGGATCCATTACTCTCTAGACTTAATTCTAATCCTACCATCTGCGTGTCACAGCAGATATATATACTAGCTCTGTAAGCCCATGCTGTAAAAAGCATGGGATCCTAGAAACTATTGAAATCATCAGAGAAAAAAATGAAATATAGAGATGTCAGGTAATTGAAAGGAACTACTCTGGGCATCTCTCTCCTAGCAGGTTTCATTTTGCTGATGTGCTCGCATCTCTTATGGATTAGCGGCTAAGCGAGTGACTTTCTTCGGAGGTTTAGTTTTGCCGATGTGCTGGCCTTGCTTGCATATCCTCGGAAGTGGAACCCTTACCCTGACTCGACTTCTCACTTCCAGGACAGACAGCCGCACACACTTCCACGTGTAGATGTTTATATATAAGATTAGATACTAGGTAGCATTAGTCCAATCTTCTATCATCCAGTATTGGTGGTTGCATATCCATTGTAGCCATGTCTCTCTGTTTTAAGCTGACAGGAATTGAACTTGGTGTGGCCTTCTGTTGCTGTAGGTCATATGTTTCAAGATCTGATGCATGAGTCCTAAAAGAGTCCTAACTTTAAGAACAGATTTTGATTGCTAAATAAATGTGCCATGGTTTGTCACAATATCTGAAAAAGTTGATCAACAGGAGTAGCGCTTTGTCATCTTAGATAGCACACATCTGGTGACATCATGCTTTGGAACTTCTAGTCATTGAGCCGTAGCAATTAGACACTGTTTCTCACTACAATATGGTAATAGCTGTTTTAAAATACAGAAAATGGCAGCACCTGTGGTTAAAATAAAAAACAAAAAACAAAACATAAAACGATGGTGTAAAGTCCAAAGACTTTAAATACATGTACCAATTATAACCCTAAAAGTCTATAAACCTGTAAATTATAACTTCAAGTAAATGTGGCCTCAGCCAGGCTGAATCGAGTAGCTTGAGTTTTTTATTGTTGTTCTGACCCAGTTGTTTTTTTACTAACAACTTTACACAGATTTTTAATTTTTTTTGATATATTAAAACAATATAGTAAAACACTCTATGTAGGGCAGGAACATGCAGAACAGTCATCAACTGTACCATGTTTTTTATGGAAGAAGTTGTTCAGCATCACGGGGTGAGATGGTTAGTGTCAAAGTTCAGCGTTCAGACAGATTTGAACGATTTGCATTCTTAGAATATAATTAGCTGTTAATGTTAGTAATGCTCAGACTTTAAACATCCAGCATTTGTAAAAGTATTTTTCAATTCGATGTTTTAATTTGCTCGGCTCTGCTTACTGTTATAATACTTTACAAGTATAATGAAAACTTTTTGCTAGCACCAGCAGTGACATTTAGTGTACATACCAGTAAACCCCCGATTCTTTAAAGAATCGCAAATCCAAGAATGGCAATTACTTTCTGTTTCCTCCAATCTTTGTAGGGATGTAAGATCATGGAGGGTGGGAGCGTCCTGGGAAAGTTTTCATTTAATGAAATAAATATATTTGTAGTAAAGCTGTTTCTTTTTGGAGTCATGACTAGTTTGGTTCTGGTGTTTCAGAAGCGCGTTGTAGGCGCCTTCGTTCATTGTTTTTATCCATGCAGTCTCGTTCTTGTTTTTCTATTGGTGTGTTGTTAGCTAGAAGTCGTTTGCTGTTAGGAATCATAATTGAACCCCTGACCGCAGGAACTGTGGAGTAGCTGACTGCTGGCACTGTCAGTATTCACCACTACCTCAAGTTTAAATACATACACATATATAGATAGACGCCACATTCACTGTGTTTCCGAGTAGACACGATACGTAAGCCTTATTGCGAGTGGCAAAAGTGCCATTTAAACTAATACAAGTAGACGTGGACACCGGGTTTTCTGATGAAAAAACAATAACGTTTAAAACGGTATCGTTTACATACAACAGATTTTGGCGAATCGTTTAAATGCAATTATTTATATCCATTTATACACTAATAATGGCAATTATTAAATAATAATAATTATAATTATTATTATTATTAACCATTCCTCCCATATAAGTAACATTTCACGGACTGCCTTCTTCTATCTTCGAAACATTTCCAGACTTAGTCCTCTTCTTACGCAACACAGTACTGAAGTATTGTTTAATGCCCGAGTCACGTCACGTATAGATTAATGTAATGGTATTCTATCTGGCATTCCACAAAAACTTATCAATCGCTTAGAACTTCTTCAAAATTCTGCTGCCAGGATAATATCCTGCTGTTGTAAATCCACTGAACATATTACACCTATTCTCTCTCAACTTCACTGGCTCCCAGTTAACTACAGAATACAATACTAAATACCGCTCTTAACATTTAAAGCTCTCCACAACCTCGCTGATCTGCTCCAGACTTACACTCCTCTCGCTCACTCAGACCTTGTAATTTGAGAGTATTCAGTCTGGCAATATGGTGCAGCCTTAGTTTGTGGAAGACAGACACAACTAAAGACATGAGCATAAAATGATGGTTGTCAATTTCAAACTGTGTTTCCTCAATGTGCTCCTTGAGAAAAAACATCATCAAGTTTGAGAAATGTTAACAGCTAACAACAATCTACATAGTGACTAAATAAGTTTAGTTTAGCCAAAACATTGTTTGGAGGCTCACTTGAGCACATAAATGCATAGCTTTGCTAGCTTAGCCTGGGTTAGCTAAAGTAAAGATTATAAAACGGGATTTTCTAAAGGCCAAATATAACCAAAACAATTGTTCAGCCTTACCTATGAAATGTAATCCCCCGGGATCTGGTTTGGAGCGTACAGCGGTTTGTACAATCCCAAGCAGCACATTATTCATTACTTCACTCCACTCTGCTTACAATATGATGGCGATGTTGATGTAAGATTCTGCTAGTCATGAGGCGTCTAGTTATTCTACAGTATGTCAATGTTTAAATATGTCACCATGGCAACTTGTTGGCGTACACGCTTTACGTCAAATTTAGTTTACAGGTTGTGTTGTGTTGTTTGGGCGCCACTTACTGACTTTGGGAAGCCGCTGGGTTTGACTGTTGGGCACTGTGCGAGTGCGCGTGCGCTTTTGGCACGGGTTGCGTCTGGCATCCGTGCATATATACAACCTTCGTAAACATTACTAAACGAAGGTTTTATATGCGGTGGTGTGCGCGTTCAGGCGGCGGTTGTATTGTGACCTGAAGTTTAGTTTACAGGTTGTGTTGTGTTGTTTGGGCGCTACCTACTGAGTCTGTGAATCCACTGGGTTTGACTCTGGGGCGCTGAGTCGCAGTGCGCATGCGCTTCAATGCGTCCTGTGTCCGTGCTTATATACAACTGTCGTTTAGTAATATAGATCACAACAGCACAGTGCAGTGGACATAGGCCAGTAAACAAGAGGTTTAGATAAATAGCATCAATATACAGTACATGCAGCAGTTTCATAAATAGTATAGTAAATTTACAATATAATTTATGCAGCGGATTCATGAAATACTAGCACCCCTTCAATTTCTGCACAATTTATTGTGTTGTGGATTGAGTCTACACTCAATTATCCATAATGATAAAGTGAAAACATGATTTCTAAAAGGCTTGCAAATTTATTAAAAATCAACATATTCAATTTCTCATTCATGCAAGTATTCAGACCTTTAATTTTGTACTTTGCAACAGCCCATTTGTCAGTAGTTACAGCTAGGTGTCTTCTTCGGTACATCCTTAAAAACTTTTCACCCTTGGATTTGGGCAACTTATCCCATTCTTTGTGGCAGATCCCTCAAGCTCCATTAGATTGAATGGGAAGTGTTAGTAAGATGCCATCTTTAGGTCTTTCCACAGGTGTGCTAAGTCTGGGCTTTGGCTGGGCCAGTCAACAACAATCAGGGACTGAAAGGAGAACCATCACCACAGTCTGAGGTTGTGTGCACTATGGAGCAGGTTTTCTTTAAAGATCTCTCTGAATTTGGCTGCATTCATCCTTCCCTCAATGTTGACCAGTCTCTCTGATCAAAAGGGATTGCATTAGACGGGTGATGAGCAGTGTATGGGCTTCTCAAGTCATAGTGATTAGAGTTCTATCCAAAGAGTTCAATTTGTGTTTCATCAGACCAAAGAATCTTTTTCTCATACACTCATATACTTGTACTTTTTTCTCAAGACTTGCATCTGTCTGGACATTCTACCGCAAATGCCTGATTAATGGGATTCTGCTGAGATGGTCATATTTTTGAAAGGTTCTCTCATCTCAACAGAGGGCTTCTAAAGTTCTCTTAGAGTGACCATTGGGTTATTGGTCATCTCTGTGACCAAAGCCCTTCCTGTGTAGCTTATTTAGTTTGGCTGGATGGCAAACTCTAGAAAGAGTCCTATTGGTTCCATTTCATATTGGTGATGCTACTGTGCTCCTGGAAATACCGAAAGCTTTAGAAATGGTTTTATACCCTTGCCCTGATCTGTGTCTCACAGCAGTTTGATCAAGGAGGTCTATAGAGAGTTCCTCAGACTTCATGGCTTTGAATGCAGTGAGAGTTGTGGGACCTTCTGTACACAAGTGCATGCTTTTTTTTCATCTATGTCAAATCAATTCTATTTGTCACAAATTGATTCCATTCCAGTTCTAGACACATCTCAAAGATAATTCAAGCAAACAGGAAGCACCTGACCACAATTTGGAGTGCCAGAGCAAAGGGTCTGAATACGTACCTGAATGAGAGATTGCAGTTTTTGATTTTAACAAATTTGCTAACTTTTCTGAAAACCTGTTTTCCCTTTGACATTGAAGGTTTTTGGGTGTAGATTTAATAGTTAAAAATAGTTTATCTATTTAAAATGAAATCTACTGTACTTCACCTTAAACTGTGCTTAAGTTGAAGGGGTCTGAATACTTTCTGAATCTACCATTATAATAGTAAATATGCACTAGTATCAGGTTAAAAATATAAACATTTTTACAAATAATCCAGTTTTAGATCTCAGATGTATGCGAAGTATGTTAATTTATGAATCTGCATTTGCCCAGTAATAGTCTGTGTGATTGTGTACATAGATGTGCCTTATGATGAACAAGTACCCAGTTCAGTGTTCTTCCCAAATTTACACCTAATGCAGCCAAGATTGGCATTAACCCCTTGTGACCCTGAACTGAAAAAAATTGTTACAAAATGGATGAACTGGGGTAAAATACTCTATTTGTCTTTATGACAAACATAATAAAAAGTTTAGAAGTTTAACTTACTTAGGCCAAAAATCTTAGAGAGTCCTATTGGTTCCATTTCACAATTAGTGATGCTGGTGTGCTCCTGGGAACACTCAAAGCTTTAGAAATGTTTTTTTTACCCTTTCCCTGATCTATGCTTCACCACACAATCTTAGGTCAAATAACATAATATAGTTTGTGTCATACTTAGTAACAGAAACAGGGAAATATGTAATGGCTGTGCACATAGCAGGACTACAAGATGTGTGTTCTTCATGCCTGACAATCTGACGTCAAGTATTTGGAAGTCACAGATCCAGCTACATGAGGTCCTACTCTCATCGGGATAGATGCTGATCTGTGTGGTTTTTTGTTTGTGTGGGATAGATGTGACAATACTACTACTACTATTGCATGGCTGGCTGTGGAAATCAAATCCTCTGTGGATTTGTTTTCCATGGTAGGAAAATTGATGCAAATGCATTTTGTCTGGCATGCTGAACTTGCTGTTTGCCATGACCAGCTACTCAAGGCAGGTAGTTTTCAATTTCAAAGACTGTAGCAGGCATTGACTGAGTGGGGACATAATGAAGATGGCAGAGAACAAATCCACCAGCTGATTAGTACATGCTTTGAATATGTGACCAGGAATGCCATCTGGCCCTGCAGCTTTGCTCATTCATGCAGTGAGGCGGAAATGCAGAGAAGGAGTGGAGTTCTCCTTTGGCTCAACCTCCTAAAATTGTATCACTCTATACTCTGAATCCAGTAGGCCAAGTTCACATCCGGCAGCAATGAGTAAGGACGTACAAGTGAGAAGCTGTGATCAAAGTTCTCTTGACTTTGTCTACCGGTCATCTCAGGAAACAGTGGTTCTGCCTGTTGTTTATGTGTTGTTGAATTTGAAGAGAGTACCAAAGATATATTAAGCTCATCTGGTTAGTTATTGAAAAGGTGGCCTTAAAATATGAAACTAAATGCATGCTTTTCTATAAGTGTTTGTGATTTGAGTTTTTATTTTATCATTATTTTCTCTTGAAACTTGAAATTTTCTGCATCTTCTCACCAGGGGAGTACATGTTGGAACTGATACGGTGTACACTAGGTTGTGGAATCAACATTTCCTCCAATGTAGCGTGCTGCATTTTAGGGACATATTTCTGTGCTGGCGTTCTGTGACATACTCTACAGAAGTGAACACCCCTTAAGATGGGGGCAGCCCTGACATGGCTAAAATTTAGGGAACCTATGGAAACCACTGGCTATATGACATGACTGAGTAATTCGCTGTCAATTTCTTTCAAAAGAAGCTGGCAGACAGATGGTTTAATGAAGAAAAGCAGCATACTCATTGGTGAGAAGAAAATCAAGGGTGTTTATTAGATTCTTACCAGCTCTGACCTTAAGGGAAATGTGCATGCCATACTTGCTTCTAGGCCAAGCTGCCCTCATGATTTCATTAAACCATAGAGTGAGCTACTTGATATTTGGATTGCTTGTTTTTGCTTTGGTTGACCTCTTCTTCCATTACTCACCTCTCTCTTTTTTGAAACTGACTGTTCCAAGCTTTAATTTTAACACTTAGGCTTGATAAATACAGTCTTTTACCCTTTCAACATATAAAACAATTTCCTAGTGATATTTTACATACATATTACACTTCAAGTATGTCAATGTAACATTTCAAAAGGAAAAAAATGAAAATGTTATTGTATCACTGAAATGGAAAAGATCATAGAGTTGACATTACTGCAGGACTGAGATGAATACAGACATTTTCCATTTAAATTTGTTAAATTTGTATTACTGGCTGGAGTTGGAGTTCCAGTGTATAGTGCTGCTGCCTCATGCCATTCTGGGCTTGAATTCTTGATCGCGTTGTTTTCTGTGTATATTGTGCACATTCTCCTTGAATTTGAGTGGAGTTTCCTCCTGGTATTCCATTTTCCCCATCACTTTCCCAATGGTATGAAGGTTTATTTAAGTGGCAATGTCTGAGGGTTAGGTTTATGCATGACCGAACTCTGTGATAGACTGGAGTCTTGCCTTATGTGCACAGCTCCCACTTAAGGTGGTTTGAGAATGTTATATGTTGTATAAGCATTGCTACCCATCAAAGATAAGTTGAAATCTCATATTTTTTATTTGATACATGGGTTGTCCATTTGGTCTGGTATAATAATACATACTGTGGTGCCCGGCGGGCGTCCATGCCCGGCCGGGACGCCCAGAAGGAGTGGTGGAGGGCTTGTGCCTCCTCCAGGACACGAGGGGGCACCCTCCCTGGTTGTATTGGGGGCCACGGGTACAGAGCTTGGAAGCTCTACCCTGTAAGGGCCCATGGCCACCGCCAAGGGGTGCCCTGATGCCTTGGGGACCCTGGACCCCAGCGCTTCCGCCACACCAGGAAGTGCTGGGGGGAAGAGAAGAGGGGAAACCCGGAGTGCTTCCAGGTACACAGCCAACACTTCCGCCACACTGGGGAGTGTCTGTGGAAGATTGCCGGAGAGCACCTGGAGCACATCTGGGTGTGGATAAAAGGGGCTGCCTCCCTCCAGTCAAGGACAAGAGTCGGGAGAAAGTAGGATGACGTCAGGAGGAGGACAAGGAGGCGGCCTGAAGAAGGCATTGTGTTGTGGCCAGGACTTTGGGGTCTTTGGGGCTTGTGAGCACAGTATGGACAATGTATATATTGTAAATAAACGTGTGTTGGGTGACATGAACATGTCTGCCTGTCTGTGTCCGAGCCAGTCTCCACAATGGCGCCCACCGTGGGGCCCTCTGTCTGTTCCAAGACTGGGACCCCAAAATAAAAATTTTGTGGATGGCCTCAGTGTGAGCGATTCACCTCGCGGTCCACCACCGGTCCATTACATGGCCATGTTCCCCTGGTGTGGGGAGAAGAACAAGGACGTTGCCGGAGTGCAGCGGGCTCCAGCAGGCACACTGTCGCCAAAGACGTCCGGTTCGGCAGCGTGGTGAGGATGGCGCCACAAGAAGGCGAGTCCCAGGAGGTGAGTGCCCTACCCAATGGCAATTGGCCCCGTAGGGGCAAGCTTACCTTTTGTGTTGCAGGCAGGGACTACCTGGGTCTGCGTCAGTGGCAGCGGTATGCCGTGCCTCAGGCTGTTGTCGGCGCCGAGGTGGCAGCATGCAGTGCCACGAGAAAGGAGACGCTGCAGCTCGATAAGCAGCAGCTGCTGCTGGATTCCAGGAAGGCACGTCGCCGCACCAGGAGAAAAGGAAACAGAGCCAAAATGGCCGCGGACTGGAAGTCCCTCCCCATGACAGGCACGGGATTGGCCGGTGTGTCCGGTAAGCCCGCCGATGATTGGATGGAGGCAGGCACAAGGAGTGTCAATCCCGGGCTGAAGAAGGACCCGACGGGGCCTGTGGGAAGGCCCCTCAGAGAGCAGCCAGCGGATATGCCTGACAGAAAGGTAGGGCAACTGCCGACTGACTCTCTGTGCTTGCCAGCGGCTCTGCGTCAGCTGGAGGAATATCTGCAGCCCGCAGAGTCGCTTTTACAGGTGATACGCGTCCTCCGTAGAGGATTGAAGGAGCTGGAGGTGAAGGCGGCCACATCCGTGATGACGCTGCGACGGTGGGCGGATCGGCGCGGCGCTGGAGGCTTCAGCCGGAGGGACGCGGCGGGGACGGTAAGTGAGACCGCCCCCGTACAGAGAAAGGGAGATCCTACCGATGGGGACCGTGATTTCAGTGATTGGGACCATGTCGGTAGGTCTCCAACAGCGAATGCCGTGGTGCAGGCTGCTCGCATGGCGAGGGGAGTAACAGCGAGAAGGCAGGGCAGACAGGGGCTGATGAGTGCCCTGGGTCCTAGCGCCCGACGCCCCGAGCCCGCGGCAGTCTCCCGTCGCTCTGAATGGACGCAGACGGGAACGGGGCTGCGTGTTTGTCATGCACAGACTGAAACCGTCAGGGCGTCCAAGAGGGAAAGGAGGGATCGAGGTCTGAGTGCCGATTCCTCCAACAGGAAAGGACGTGCCGCTGGGTGCGCACGTCCAGTGAAGGGCCACTCCCCAGAGCCAGTGGAATGGAGAGAAAAGCAGGCGATCCCGTCAGCTAGAGGGACACGCAACCCGCGGAGAAGGTTCCGAACAGGCAAGTTCCGGAGTCCTGGTGAAGGGGGGGAGCGCTGCTAGTGCGTGGCACAGAGAGATGCCAGAGAAGGGTGTCCAGGCAGCGTCTCTGCCCCTGTGTTTCTGTGTGTTGAAGGATGGGGCCCGGGACGAGCAGTAGGACCTGCTTCGTGGGAAGCCGACCCTCATCAGATGGACCGTCTGGCCGGACGACACTTCGCTGGCGATGGGGCAGCCTCTCAACCGGCAGAGGCTGCGAAGGCACGAGCAGCACTGAACAGCGGGGTGAGGAGATCTCGGAGGGGGGTGCCGAAGAAGAGAGTTCCAGGGTGCCAGATTGGACCCTGGACAGAGAGTAGGACCCACTTCGGGGTTGAGCCGCCTTAACGGGGTGTGTCGCTCGGACCAGCGGGTCTTCACTGGCGATGGGGCACTGTGGTGCCCGGCGGGCGTCCATGCCCGGCCGGGACGCACAGGAGGAGTGGAGGAGGGCTTGTGCCTCCTCCAGGACACGAGGGGGCATCCTCCCTGGTTGTATTGGGGGCCACGGGTACAGAGCTTGGAAGCTCTACCCTGTAGGGGCCCATGGCCACCGCCAGGGGTGCCCTGATGCCTTGGGGACCCTGGACCCCAGCGCTTCCACCACACCAGGAAGTGCTGGGGGGAAGAGAAGAGTGGACACCCGGAGTGCTTCCGGGTACACAGCCGACACTTCCGCCACACTGGGGAGTGTCTGTGGAAGATTGCCGGGGAGCACCTGGAGCACATCCGGGTGTGGATAAAAGGGGCCGCCTCCCTCCACTCAAGGACAAGAGTCGGGAGGAAGTAGGATGACGTCAGGAGGAGGACAAGGAGGCGGCCTGAAGAAGGCATTGTGTTGTGGCCAGGACTTTGGGGTCTTTGGGGCTTGTGAGCACAGTATGGACAATGTATATATTGTAAATAAACGTGTGTTGGGTGACATGAACGTGTCTGCCTGTCTGTGTCCGAGCCAGTCTCCACAATACCCAATCCCGTTTCCTCATGGCAGCCTTTTTCTCTTTGGATAGAACCACCCATTTTTTTTTCTGCTTTTTCTTAGAATTGCTTGTCAAACTGACCACACTTCTAATTGAAGCGTTTTGCTGGTAGCAAGTGGCAGCAATCACTATCCCACTGGTCAGGTTTATTGACTTTGTCCAAGTTGGATTGGGTCTTTATTTTTCTGACATATGCATCGATTTATCTTTATTTTCACTCATCAATTGAGCACCACTTCAAGTTATCAATCATTAGCATTACAGCTACTGTACAAACCTCATTCACGTGGCTTGAGTGGGTGCAAAAAAGTCGCTACAATGCTGTTGTTACTGGCACATAATGTTGGACAATGGAATAGGTCGATAAGACCAATTGTCTTATTTTTAGACAATTATTTGGTATTTTCTGCGGTGGGCTGACGCCCTGCCTGGAATTTATTTCTTGCCTTGTGCCCTGTGTTGGCTGGAATTGGCTCCAGCAGACCCCCAGTGACCCTGTAGTTAGGATATAGCGGGTTGGATAATGGATGGATGGATATTTGGTATTTTTATTATCATTTTTGATTTTTTATGAGTCTTCTTGTACAAATTTTTGCTTCTTTTTAGATTTTCTTACAAACCATAGCAACCTAATGGACACACAGATACTCAGACACACACAGAGACACTTGTCCTTTTATTAAAGTAGATGTTTTTTCTAAAGTAACCTGAAAATAAAAACATACATGAAAACATTTGTTTCCATATTTGTAAGCTACATGGTCTAAAAGATGCTTTATTTTACATAGTCCATTTCTACAATGAATATAATCCCAGAGCACTTTACTGGTATAGAGCAAATGCTTTTCGTATTTCTGCAAATGGCACACTAGAACATTGTATGATTTGTTAAGGGTCAAATATGGAGTCCTTGATGAAGCATTCATATATACATGTATACCCATCTAAGCAAGTTTAACTAACCTAAGGGTAGCATGGTGTCGCAATGGGTAGCACTCACAGATCCTGGGTTCAAATTCCCTGCCTAGTCATTGTCTGTGTGGAGTTTACAAAGAAGAAAGTCCAAGCAGACAAAGAGAGAACATGCACTCTGGTTTTTCTTTCATATCCCCAGATGTGTAGGTTCTAAATTGTAGTGTAGGTCTGATTGACTGGCACCCTAGTCAAGGGCTGTTTTGTTTCCAATGCTGCTGGGATACACTCCTTGAATTAGATAGGTTATTCTCAGATCTGCTTAATCCATCTATCTGATAATCTGTCTGCAGTAAATATCAAGTAGACATAAAAATTACATCTGTGTCTCTGTAATGCTTTTTCAGATTGCACTAATTATATCAGTTGTCCTTCTTTTACAGTCAGATACTTCTATACTGTTCTAATAGCTAAATTGTTGAGCAAAACAGTTTTGATTTGCATACAGTTTAACAAAACTGACACTGAAATTTGTTTTGCAGTGGATTTCACAATTGTGAATAGTGAAACTCAGTAAAGTGACTCATTTGAAGGTTTAATGTTTTATTTTTTAGGGAGAAGCAAGTCCTACTTCTCCCTAAAGCCTTCTTCAAACTTCCTTTTGATCTTTGTTATCTTTGCATATAATCTGTCACACACTGGTAAAATCAAGTCAAATGTATGATTCATGGGGTGCAAGAGACAGAGAAATGAAATTAGCCACTTCACACAGAATGCTGGTGAGCGGCCTAAAAAGACCATTAGCAATTTCAATGACTGTTTCCACCACAATGTCCTGGTGTTCGGTGATTCCATGTGCTCCTAGCCGCTTTGTCTCTTTGCCCGTTCATGCACACCACCCAACTCTACCTCACTAAGCTAACCCAGGGTCAAAGGCAAACCATATGCCCCATTATCCCCCACCTCCATAAGCCAACCCAAGGCCAAGGTCAAAATTTGATGCTCACTGGTGGCCACGTATCAGGGCCGTTGGGCTTTATTTAGCAGTTGGGAGAAACGTCAGAAGTGCTCTGTAAGTGCTGTGTTTGTGCACATACCCCTGGCTGTGCTCCTCACACTTCTTTTTATAGCGAGCTTCTCCAGGTATTCCTATCCCTTTTGTACAGGTCTTGCCCACCTGAGGAGCATGTTCACCTCAGGTCCACACCCAGTGGTGCTATGCTACACTACTTATACCCCTCATTTATATCACCGCAGAAGAGTGCAGTGCCTTTTTTTAAAAATATGACACAGACATGCCAAAATGCACCATCATCAGGAAAAACTCACAAGTCAAACCAACCAACAGTTACCTATCAATCAGCCTTTCCTGTTTCTTGATTTGTAGAAGAGATGAAGAATTATACCCTCTCCATACTCTTTTTTTTTTTTTTTTTTTTTTTTTCTGTGCCCAATGTTTTTTTAGGATTGCAATCACTAACACTTTCATCATAATTGGTAAAGGGGGGATCAGACTACCAGAACATGTCTGACAGCTCAACAAAATGTTTACATGTGACCGGACTTGAGGGACTTGTGTTCTTTTTTTTGGTCACTAGAGATCTTTATTTAAGTATCAAATGAATGACAGACAGCCACGTGTGGAATTAATTCATGAAAATGCTTGCAGAAAGGACTAATCACCTTTTTTTATAATGTCAATAGCATGAGTTTTGCTTGAAACAAAATACAAATTGTTTTGCTGCAGATTTAATTTTGCGTGAATCATTTCATTCCTCACTACAGTGGACTGTATCTGAACCCTAGCACTGGCACAGTCTATGTTTTTATAGTCTGCACACTCAATGTAATATGCTGAATGCCTAGCACAACTGCTGTTATGCAACTAGCCTTTCAAGCCACAGTGAAACTTTTTTTATCCTAGTGGAGTTGAAAGCTGTTGTACACTCCAAATTATTAAAACTCCTTCTGGTTTTCAGGACCACTTCAGCATGCCTTAAATATTTATGTCTGGATGATTCTTTCCCTAGTTAGGCTCATATACACTGCAAAAAGCAGCTAGCAGCTGCAAGTGACTATTTATTTGTATAGTATCCTTTTCTGGAGGACTGCTTATTATTTAAAGGGTAGACATAAAGAAATGAAGTGAAAGGTTTTAGCTCAGCCAGACATTGCCAGGCACTACAAAATGGTGTCTCCAGTCCTCGGCTGTCTCCTCACATGCAGCACAACTCCGAAATAAGGCAATTATCTTCTTTATTGGGCAAACAACGTGGCTAGTATTTTATCTTGGCTTGGTAACTATCTGTGCAGTGTTTGGATGTTCTTGTCATTTTATTAGTTGCTTGCCTGCCAACTCTAACTGAGCCCACTGAACACAAATATATGGCATGCAAGGCTTTTGTCTTGTATTCACCACGCAGGTTTAAGTATCTTGGTTTCAAAAACGAGGACACTTGCCTCACCACTTACTGTACAAGGTTGTCACACCTTTTAGAGGAAACTCAAGTTTAAAGGCATGTAATGTCTCCAGGTGGTTTTCCCTTTTAGTCAAGGGTCAGTACAGACACACATGGCTAGTTTCTCTTCAACCCTCCTTCCATTCCATCTCCATTATCTGCTTTCATGTATTTATATACTGCTCAAAAAATTAAAGGAACACTTTTTAATCAGAGTATAGCATCAAGTCAATGAAACTTCTTGGATATTGATTTGGTCAGTTAAGTAGCAGAGTGGGTTGTTAATCAGTTTCAGCTGCTTTGGTGTTAATGATATTAACAACAGGTGCACTAAAGGGGCAACAATGAGATGACCCCAAAACAGGAATGGTTTAACCGGTGGAGGCCACTGACATTTTCCCTCATCATCTTTTCTGACTGTTTTTTTACTAGTTTTGCATTTGGTTATCGTCAGTGTCACTACTGGTAGCATGAGGTGATACCTGGACCCTACAGAGGTTGCAGAGGTAGTCCACCTTCTCCAGGATGGCACATCAATCCGTGCCATTGCCAGAAGGTTTGCTTTGTCTCCCAGCACAGTCTCAAGGGCATGGAGGAGATTCCAGAAGACAGTTAGTTACTCTAGGAGAGCTGGACAGGGCCATAGAAGGTCCTTAACCCATCAGCCAGACTGGTATCTGCTCCTTTTGGGCAAGGAGGAACAGGATGAGCACTGCCAGAGCCCTACAAAGTGACCTCCAGCAGCCCACTGCTGTGAATGTCTCTGACCAGACAATCAGAAACAGACTTCATGAAGGTGGCCTGAGGGTCAGACATCCTCTAGTGGGCCCTGTGCTCACTGCCCAGCACCATAGAGCTCAATTGGCATTTGCATAGAATACCAGAATTGGTATGTTCATCACTGGCACCCTGTGCACATGTGACTGACGTGAAAGGGTCTGGAGAAGCCGTGGAGAATGCTATGCTGCCTGTAACATCGTTCAGCATGACCGGTTTGGTGGTGGGTCAGTGATGGTCTGGGGAAAAATATCCATGGAGGGACGCGTACCCTCTACAACATAGACAACAGCACCTTGACTGCCATTAGGTATTGCAATGAAATCCTTGGACCCATTGTCAAACCCTGTGCTGGTGCAGTGGGTCCTGGGTTCCTCCTGGTGCACGACAATCAAGTGGCAAGAGTATGCAGGCAGTTCATGGAGGATAAAGGAACTGATACCATTGACTGGCCCCCACACTCACCTGACCTAAATCCAATAGAACATCTCTGGGACATTGTTTCAGTCCATCCGACGCTGCCTGGTTGCACCTCAGACTGTCCAGGAGCTCAGTGATGCCCTAGTCCAGATCTGGGAGGAGATTCCCCAGGTCACCATCCGTTGTCTCATTAGGAGCATGACCCGACGATGACAGGCATACGTACAAGCATGTGGGGGCCAAACAAACTACGGAGTACGATTTTTGAGTTACTGCAATGAAATTTTGGCAAAATGGACCAGCCTGCCAATCAATTTTTCACTTTGATTTTCAGGATGTCTTTGAATTCAGCCCTCTGTAGGTTGATAATTTTCATTTCCATCAAACGATGTGGCATCCTTTCATTCCTAACACATGTGTTTTCAAAGTGTTCCTTTAATTTTTTTAAGCAGTTTCGTATTTTTAGGCTGAGTATATTTAGTGTTTTTGTATTCTGAGGATTAAAAGCTTAAAAAGCAATACTCTTTTTTTTTATTTATAAAGATGAGTGACACTATGGTACATTTCTAAATTAAATGATTATATGTAGGCGCAAACAAATTGGACATCTGATTTAACTGTTCTTTCTCAAAATTAATTTTAAACTGATGACTAGAAAACTTTTGTGGTCATTTTGGTTTGGTATTTGAGTGAATCCGCTAATATTTGCTGGAAAAAAAGTCAAGGAAGCTTTTCACCTAGACTTATCAGTTCATGTTGTGTAAAGGCTTTACAAGGCCACAGGAGGCTGAAACCTATCCAGGCAGAAATGAGTACGATGAAACTAATCCTGGATGGGCGCTCTTTCCATTGCCAACTATATTTTATACACCCACGCTCACTTAAAAAGTATACAATAACATTCTCAAACTTTCTTAATTCAAATCAGGGTCTTGGCGTTTGAGCCTATCCTGGCAGCATTAGATGTAAGGTAGAAACCAGCCCTAGACTGGGCACCGGTCCATCTCTGGGCTCACTCATGCACACTCCCACATTCACACCCACACTGGGCTAATTTGAAATCACCAATTAACTTAACATGTACGTGTTTGGGAAGAACTAAATTATAAAGAATGTTCAAACACACCCCTGGTAAAAAAAGTAAAAAAAAAAAAAAGGAGAAATGGATTTTCTTCACATATCAGGAATAATATTAAAAACACTGACTTTAGTTGTACTGAAATGCATTATAGGGTGGTGCAATGGTAAGAACTTTGACCAAACAGAAATTGCAAAATAAGCTATCTGTGTAGATTTGTCATGTTCTTTTCATTTCAACGTGGGTTTTCCACCACGTGCAACTTTTCTCAAAACATACCCCAAATACATTGTGTAAGCTTTAATGATGATTCAGAATTTTCGGTGTGTAAGGGTGAATGTGTATGTATTATTGGATCCTTCATTGGATTGATATCTTCTACTGGTTTATTCTTATCTTGTATCTGTTGCTTCCAGGATAATCCAATTTATGATCATAGGTTGTGAGGGGTTAAGTGTTTTGGGTTGCAGGATTCTCTCTCTAGCAATCCCCAAATCCAAAACAACACAGAGGTGACAGGCAAAGCCCAAAACTTGAGGTCAAAGTAAGGGTAAAACCAAAAAAGGGTAAACAGTGACTGGAATACATTTTACACCAGAAAACTAGCCTCACTTGGGGTTAACCAAGTCTTGCCCCCTGCTTTTAAACAATTCCACGTTGCCTCTCAACTCTTTCCTTGTCTCCGCCACTCCAGAAGAGCTCCTGGTTCTTCTCCACATCTGATCCAAGCTAACCTAGCTATGGGACCGGAGTTCTGTTTAAAAGGCTACCCAAGGACACCTGTGCGATTACAACCAAGTGGTTCCAGGTCATCTCTTGTGCCTTAGGAGTAATGCAACTGTCACCTTAAAAGGCCAGGTATATCTAGCTGTGACCAAAGCACAGCTGCAGCCTCCTGCTGTCCTTGAGTGGTTAGGAGGACTAACTTTCAGTCTCCTGAACTATGACAGTAGTCTTTAACACCTTTAGCCTTTGACTCCTGGTTAGCTCCTTGGGCTAGACCATGGCCCAGAAGAGACACCAAGTGCCAGATGGAACAAAACCCCTGTATCATCTGCCCACACTCTGTCATTCTTAGCAGGGGTTTATGAGTGCTGTTCTGTGTTTAAAATGTATGATAACTTTGGAACAATGCCCTGTATGTGATACCTTGCATTATTGCTTTAAAACTCCTTCATAACTTTCTTCATAATCTCAGAATTGATTGATGAAACCGACATACTATTCCAGTTTATTTGTCTGGTGTTCTTGTGTGTTTTACTTTACAATGTCACCCAGTAAAAGTTAAAGGCAGTTACATACAACTTAAGACTCTTTGCTTTTATTAAGGACATACCAGAGTGTCTGACCTCCCTCCTCACTTGCATGACTTCACTTTGCTTGTACTGTATGCAGATTTTCTCTTGTGGCAGATGGCCGGGGGCCTTGCCCGGTTGGGACACCCTTCTGATGAGAGTACGGAGGGAGAGGACATGTCAACAGCAGTACTTCCCCCAGAACACAAGAGGGCAGCCCCCCCTGGTTTACATTGGGGCCACAGGATTGGAGCTTGGAAGTTCAACTCTGTTGGGGCCCATGGCCACCGCCAGGGGGAACCTGGACAGCTCCTGAGCCTTAGACTGCACCACTTCTGCCACACTCCGGAAGTGCTGCCAGAACAGGATCTGGGTTCCCATGCAGCACTTCCGCCACACCTGGATGTGCTGCCGGAAGATGAAATTAATTGGAGCACTTCCAGGTGTGGTGTAAAAGAGGCCGCCTCACACCGTTCAAGGAGCCGGAGTCGGGAGGCAGAGGACAGAGCTTGCGAGAGAGGTGTGGAGGCGGCAGGAAAGAAAGAAAGAGAGAAAAAAAGAAAGGACTGAGCATTGTGGGTTTGTGCATTGTGTTGTGCTGAGGACTGAGAAAAATAATAAATGTGTGTGTTTTTTGGACTTCTGTGGTCTGCCTGTCTGTCTGTAGCTGGGCTGATCTTTCCACACTCTTATATTGCAAAGACAGTTGCTTAAGTAGTTAGTGTCTCTAAATTGGCACAATACAAAAAAATGTGATTTTAACCTTTGAAAAGCTGGCATCCCTCCCACAATTGGTTTCTGTCTTGCACCCAGTTCTGCCAAGATAGGATAAAGATCCTTGCAAGTCTTTTTTGAAAAGAGCAACAGAATTAATTCTGAGAGCTGTGAACATTAGTTTTGTTACTTGCAGGGATGCTGCTTAATTCTGGATTATCATATTGTGTGCTGTTAAAGGTAATTATTCTTCTTTGTACTAATCTTGAGTGTGTGCACTTATGATAACACTAGGCATCAGCTTTTGTCACTGAACTTACTTTCTTGTATCTGTGTAACAATACCTACTGTATGTTTTGAACTTTCCTGCTGTAAATAAATTTGCCTCTGGGATAATAAAGTCTACCTAGCCTAAGCTATATAGATGGACCTTTATGCAGTGTTTTTAAGAATTGGAAATGGAAAAAACTAAAAAACACCTTGTGTCGTGCTCTGTAATAAAAATCTAAAGTAATAAATTCTTTATATTATTTAGCATTTTTGTTTTAAATTAAATCCAATGTAAGCTTATTCCCTCCCCTCAAAAAATACATTATTTCACAATAATTATTGTATTGTTTTGCAAAAGAATATTATTTGTTAAATGAATTGTATTATTTTGCAATAATTTATTGTTATTTCACAAAGACTAGAGGGCTACTGCCCCCTGCTCACTTCGCTCGTCAACCCCCGGACGGGCGCTATGCACTAGGTACGTCGTGGCTCTGCCAGTCGCATATGGGGAAGCGGATGTACAATTTAAACTGATTATTTTCATGGGAATTGCTACATATGTAAAACAGA
Organism: Erpetoichthys calabaricus; assembly: GCF_900747795.2. Lineage (NCBI taxonomy): Eukaryota > Metazoa > Chordata > Cladistia > Polypteriformes > Polypteridae > Erpetoichthys > Erpetoichthys calabaricus. The sequence continues at coordinate 93,370,144 of NC_041396.2, read as the reverse complement.
ACTAACTATTTTACATTACAATGAGTAATTAACCATAGTAAAACTAGTAAAACTTAATAAATTTGAAAGAAAATTGTTTCATGTTGCATTATACGTTTTCATTCTGTTTTGGCTTTGGAATTAACACACAAATACTTTTAAACTTACACTTTTACTGTAAAACTTCAGTAAAAACAATTTTTTTAATTAACTTTTCGTCAATAACACATTGAATTTTGATTCCGTGTTTGGACTTACATTGTGACAACGCAACGTATAACTGCCCGTGAGTGAATATTGTTTCTTTCTCTCTAATAAATAAACCATCTTTTTTGAATGTTTGTCCCTGTGATTTGTTAATTTTCATAGCAAAAGCTATCCTCACGGGTAACTGTAAACATTTTAATACGAATGGCATATCAAGATCTCCTTTGGTGTCTAATGTTATCCGCGGAATATGTACTACATTACCTTTCTTGTCGCCTGTTAAAATTTTACATGTTTGAATTGTTCAACCAATTTTGAATACAACTAATCTTGTCCTGTTGCATAGCCCATCACTCAAACATAAATTAAGTAATAACATTACAATACATCCTTCTTTCAACAGTAATTTGGCTGCTGGAAGATTGGACGGTATTAACGGTTGTAGATAGTGCTGGGCGGTATTTTTCAAAATTATACTGGTTTCACGGTATTGGACGGTATTTTTTTCCCATGCATGAGTGGATGTTAACCACATTTTCCACTGCAATTACTGGCTAAAAATAACCTATTCCACTGTCATGAGAATTGTACATTGTACAAAAAAAGCCTTTTAATGTGCACACAAGTATTAATACAGGTTTGCATGGCCCCATAAAGTGATAGTTTTCAAGGGGGTGGCACTAATGAAGAGAAGGAAACACATTGCATGATAGATGCAGTCAAAATATAGAGCCTTTTTATTGAACAATGTTTGCAAACAACTTAAACTAAAATTTTGACAACATATTTTCAACCATCCAAAGAAGCATTTAGACTTAGTAAAATATCCAGAGGTGCTTGTCAAAAGTTGTATTGCACTGAACATGTCTTAGAAAAGGAATAAATAGTAAATATTTTTTGTAAACCAACTACACTTTGTTAATGTTAACAATCTCTGTCCACTGACATGTTAAAGTGACTTTTTAAACAACTTTACCATCATTAAACTGCATAATATTTAAACTAATAAATAATAGTTCAACTTCCAGTAATAATACTATTACTTCCAAGACTTCAAGCCCAGGTGCATTACACAGTATTCACCAAATTAAAATAAAATAAAACAAGTGTGACTTGGTGATGACATCTTTACCACCTGAACCATCATTTAGGCAAACTGCATTAATATGGACCTTGCTTCGAGCTAAGCTATATACATAAATAATAACATTATAAGTGCAAGTTGCAGTTTTATTTGTGGTATAGCCCTACGGAATCATATTAGGGCCACGGTGAAGAAAAAAAATATTGACACAGGGAAGAAAAAAAAACCTATATTTCGAGATGAAAGTCGACATTTCCACTTTATTCTCATAGTTTATTTTGTCATTAAAGTAGAATGTCGAAAACTAAACTTCATCCTAAAATCAATGTTTAATTCACTAGATTTTCTCAAATGCCGTCTTAAGTTAATGTAGCACATTAAATGCTTTGTGTTAAGTGTTCCCCGAACCCAGTTGTTAATCGCTACGTTCTTCTTAAACTGACTTCCTCTGCACTAAGAGGCAGCAATCGCCGCACAGAATACATTCACTTCATGATATTCCTGTTCTCTGAAAATGTAGAGTACTAAGATAATTTTTCATGATGAAATGCATTAAAGCAGGTATTAAACATGCACAGTAGTGTGGCGGTAGTGCTGTTCCCTCGCAGTAAGGGGTCCCCAGGTGTACGTTCAGTGTAAAGAACTTTATGGCAGGTGTGACAAGGCTCCAAAACACTGGATGTATGAATGGGTATTGCACAGGTTAACTTAAATATTGTGTAAATGTTGGGTTTGTGATTTGGTGGTCGAAGATACACAGAATTCAATGGATGTTCTTCTCAGCGGGCTTTCTTTATTGCATGCGTTCTGTCTCTTTCTGATGTACCAAACCCGCAGTTCCTAACCTTCCTTTTTCTTTCTCCACATAACCAATCGCCACACGATAAACATCCTTGTGAAATTAAAACTAGTTATAAACTTGGACCACAGAGTATTCAGAACTTTAAAAAAAAAATCTTCGCTATACATATTTAATTATGCCGTCCATTCAGGGTTGCGCCCATCCCAGCAAGCATTGTGTGCGAGGCAGGAGCAAATCCTGAATGTGGTGCCAGCACATCGCAGGGTGAATACGAGCAATACATACACTAGCAGGGTCAATATAGCCTAACAAAATCTACCATCCTACATGACTTTGAAAGGAAACTGAAGCACGCTGTGTAACCCCACCAGAAAAACATGCAAATTCAAAGCAGGGAACACCCGAGACCACCTTGCTGTGAGGCAGCAGTGCAACCTCCACACCACCGTGCCCCCACATGATTAATACATGATATAATTTTCATGATGAAATGCATTAAAGCAAGTATTTATCTTAGCATTCAAAATGTTCAGGGAGCAGGGATATCATGAAAGTAATGTATTCTGTGTGCTGTCTGCGCCTTCTCTTAATGCAAGAGGAAGTCAGTTTAAGAAGCAGTAACGATTAACATGGCTCCGGGAACACAACACAAAGCATTTAATGTGCTACATAACTTATGATGGGGTTTGAGAAAATCTAGTAAATTAAATATTCATTTTAAGATGAAGTTTAGTTTACGATGTTCTACTTTAATAACAAATTACGAGAATAAAGTCAATATCTCGACTTTAATCTCGACAAACTGCGAGAATAAAGTAGAAATGTTGACTTTATTCTCGTCATAAGCATCGAGATTAAAGTGGAAATCTCGAGAATAAAGTCAACATGTCGTCACACTATTACACAGTACCCAGGTACATTACACAGTTTTGAAAAAAATAAACAAGTACAACTTGGCTTGCAGTGTTATCCAGTAGTATAGAAACAGTATTCACACATTTGAACATAATGGTCTGCATCTGATCTTTTATATCCAAAGTATCTCCAGACAACAGACGTGACTCCTTTTTCCAGCAAACGTTCTTCTGTGTCATCATGTTCAACTTTATCGTTTGCTACAGCTTCAGTTTCGGAATGTTCTCTGTCCATTTTCACCGCGCAATACCTCCACTAACTCATGTACTCCATTGTATGCTTGTTTAGTGGTGTAGCAGTGGAAAAAGAGCCCCCACGCAACACCTCCACTAATGTATGTACAGTACTCCATTGCATGTGTTTAGCGGTGTAGCCTTGAAAAAGGTCCCCCTTAAACAGTTTCCCGCTGCGCCACGTTCCGAACGTTGTTTAGGCAATTTAAACCGGTGTTGCTGTATAAGAAAAATCCATATCATAACAAAAATATAAAAACGGTTTTCGGTATGAACCGGTATACCACCCAGCACTAGTTGTAGAAATTCTACGGCATATTGTAAGTTGATGAATCTTCCGCACCATCACCACCAATTTTTTCAGCATAGTCTATTGATACGCATTTAATCCATTTTTCCTGTAACCGATTGACAATTTTCGCGTTAATTCATTTGACTTTATCGTTTCTCAGTGCTAGGATTGCCCGAGTACTCATTTCTTCTGTTAACCCATTCGGGATAAAATTCTTCAATTAGATTTGGACATAATATGTCTTCTTTAATTGGGAACTTAAAGTGAGGAAAACGTAAAAATTTATAAGAGCTGAGAGCGCAGGAACTGTGTCTGACAAAAGTATTCACACGAATGAGAGGTGAGTGGACTGTGAACCGGAATTGGTTGAGAAGAGGGCAGGATCCCCTCTACCAACTTGAAAAAATCTCTTTGCAATAGTCTCGTCTCGTCTCAAGATTTTCTTTTATAATAGAGAGATATTGCCTGCTGCTTCTGATAACATTGTGCATGTGTGTGCTTCAGTCTCTTGGTGACAGCTATTGATTAAAAGATAGCATGCAATCAACTGACAAGAAGCTAAAAATGTTATAGGTTGCCAACCAATAAACAAATAAGCACAGATTCCAGGGTTAGGGAATTTCATTTACTCATTCTTCTGACTTCTTTGTTTTGTTATTGTATATGGCAATTGCTTTATGTTAAATCAGACAAAATTTTGGTTCATAATTCTAAGACCGTGTTTTTCTTTCTGAAGCTCGGGTCTCATCGATGATTTTTCCAGTGTGGGCACTGTATAGAAGTATATAGAGCCTTTCCCAGAAGGGACAGGGCTTGTGAAGAGGGATGAGAGTTGCATAGGCATCTTTTTGGTCGGGCCATTTGAATCTGCAGGGTAAATGAGAAAGATGTTAGCAACAGTGGCCCCTCCTGTTGCCTGGTCTGCCTTGATTGGAATCTCATCATTGAGCTACCCTCTGACATTGTCATTATCTGACAATATACAGACAGAAAGATTTAAATAATAAGCAAACTGAAAGCTTTGTAAACAACTGCTGGTTCGGAAATTTTTTTTGGCTATGGACTGCCTAAATCGATACAGCAACATCTCAAGTCTAGAGTCGAGTGGCTTTGCAGTGTAAAGGACATACCACAATAACATGAAAATAATTCATAGATTATGCACATTGTATTACTTGAACACAAGACCCCGGAGCAGTCTAGTAGCAGAACTAATTACTGTGTGGGAATATTTTTCTCAAAATTTGACTCTATTTTGATTTTTTGTTTATTTGGTTCTTGGTCTCAAAAAATCATTAAGATAACATTTTGGGTGTTTTTGAGGTCAAGGAATCAAGTGGTTACCTTCATTTGTTGTCTGATGTGTTTTTAACTGTTTATTTTGGAATTCATCTCCCACAACACCATATTGCTTTTGTATGGATGCCTCATTTTTGTTGTATGGTTGTCAGGCTGTTCCTGGGCCTAATGATCAGAGGTGTGCATGTTGTGACGTTATCACTGTGGCCAAATACAAGGTTAGCGTTGCATTTTCTCAATCACCTTTTCAAAGAACTTTGCATGTGAATTCTTATACAGTATTAGTTTGATCTCCCGGCTTTAAATCTGTTTTGTTATCTAACTTCGATTCTTGTCTGTCATTGTGGCTTAATGAATTAGTCATCGTTCTTGCTCTTCACTCGCCCACTATGTCTTTTTTGACTCTGATGTTTGATGTTTGTCTTTGTGACAGCACAATTTGGTGGCACTATGCTCCAACTGCCCTCAATGTAGAAACAGTATGTAGAAACACCACTGTTAATGTGAGTTATCACTTATATACATATTTGGTTGACACCTAATATATTACAAGATGAGAACGACTTATAATGGTTTACAGGTTAAGCCACTTGCTAAGGGTCACACAGTGGCACAGAGGTTGGAATGAAACCCACGCCCTTGTGTTTTAGACTCAAGTGCCCTAAACACTAAACCGCATTCCCTTCCAAAAGTAACTGATTCGTGTCCATTGCAACATGTCATATCTCTTTAATTTAACAATAAATCATCCTTTTGATTCTCACATTATTGCACACAAACTTTGTGTGATTTTATTTGATCGTACTGTAAGATCTCAATTGTCAGGTTTTGTATTTCCTCAACAAAACTGGGTAACAGCCAATATAATACAAATGCATCCACGTGTATTATTTCAGCAATAAACTTGGATATGTTTGACCACTTTATGATAAATAGATGCTGGTGATTAATTAACAGTTTTATGAAGTTTCAGGAAAAGCAATCATCTTTTTTGCTTTAGTATCTGTGACACTGCTGCTAAAACAGTAAAAATGCACCATCCCCAAGGTTTAATTAGCACATATGAATAATGCAGATATTTGGCAATAATTCATTTCGTTTAATATTCAAAGCTATCCCTCAGCATTTGGGGAGCACTCGGGGTGATTCTGATTTAATGAACTGACTCTCAACTATAATTCTTAATGGCACAGAAAGATTTGCTTTCAAAGTTGCATACGCTACTGTTTTCTTGTAGCATGTGTGAGTCATGTTTTGTTGGATACATTTGACTGCTTTGATATAAAGAAAGGAGATTGTGTTGCTTTTTATTTGCATTAAATGATCCCTTTTCTGAAAAGAATTCTTCTCTAACTATATTCACCTTCCTGACTCTTTGTTCTTGAACTTTATTTTTAATAGCTCCATTTCTGCCTTGCTTCAGAGTCTCCTTTGATTAAGAGAAGAGAAGTCTAGTCATTCATAAAAGATTTGCCAGGGGAGTCCCTCGAGTCATTTGATAACTTTTATAGAGGTCTGACCCAAACTAAGGTAACTGGCATAAAGGTCAAATGCTTTAAAAATCTGCAACAGGAAAGGGAAAAGTGGAACTGAAGAGAAAGGAATTGGTAGCGCATCCATTTGGAAAAGAGAATAGAGAGCCTCAATACAGATTTATTCTGGGTTTGCCTCCCCTCAACTCCAATAAATGTCCAGATCTTATCAAAAGACCTACCAAGGGAGGCCCTCATTTCATTCCACAGCTAGAATAGAGGTGTAGCCTATCGTAGGTTGTTGCATATCAGTCCAGTGTCTAATTAAGGGGATTCTGTTGAAAGGAGAAGAGTCAAGATTGTTGCAGCTGTCTAAGTAACTCCTATGGAGGACAACATTTCAGGAATTCCACCATCATTAATTAACTGCTGTTGAAGCCTGACCAAGTGGGTCCCTCACTTCATTAGAAAGATGATACAGAACACTGACCTATTATTATGCTACTGGCATAGAAGTCCAGTGTTTAATCAGTGCTTTGCCATCACTTATAATCTTCATCAAAGATATTCTAAGGGAGCTACCGCACTTCATTAGGCACACTATGGTCCATCATTAGATAACTGACAAAGGAATCAAAATGCAACTTTTCTTAAAACCTCACATGTCATGATGTAACTGTAATCAATATTCTAACTACTATTTGCTGATATCATAGATTTTAGACCATTATTAAAGATGTATCATGAAGAGTTCCACCACTTATTTGAGTAGATGAACCCAATTTACTTCAAAAAGAAAGGTCACCCTCTTTGATATGAGTTTAAATAATATTTAGCAACGCCGTGCTCTATTCCAAGCTGATTTAGTATGTATTGGTTGGATTTTTGATAATTTGTGTTTTTCCTCTAAAATGAAAAAATGTGTTGCATTCACAACCTTTTTGATTTTAGATTTTCTTAACAATGTATCTAATGCATTTCATATTCATTTTACAAAACATTCTTATAAACTTGTTCTGGAAGCTGAACAAAACCGTGTTTTTAGTTTGTTCATGTTCCTTGTGAAATCTGGATCAAGGTTAGAGTAGATGAGGACAGTCTGCTGAAATTTCCTAATGAAGGCTGTAAAGAGGAGACAAAACAATGTCAAAGTGTTGAGGCACATGAAATGAATGCAACAGTGAAAAATCACACAACAAGTTGTGGTTAATGTCCTTTCAGGTGGGAGCTCTGAATTGGACTGACTTAAAATGGAAGAACTTCCGGTCATATGGGGTCCAGGCAGGAAGGGGCGGCTCCAGGAGAGCAGATAATGGAAGTGATGTCAGTGGTGTAAAGGCTCTCAATCTTCCATTCCGCAGAGAGGGGAAGAGAGAAGGCATTAGAACACAGAATCAACCCCTGATATGGTGGGTAATTACTATCACCAGAGCCTTTAAGCTCCTGAGTACATACGTATGACAAGGCTAATATTTCTTAAAGTTCATGAATGTATCATAAGCTATCACTCCAGGTTCCATTTTTTTCTATTTTTTTTCAACTTGAAATAAAGACAATATTTTAACATTGATCTTCAAGGCAGGAATAAAACAGCTTGGCAGGTTCCTCACTTTAAGACATCATGGCCATATTAGATTCGTAGTCATGTCTCATCACTTCCTATAGTTCAAAATTATAAACAGAAAATGAGAGTAAATCCTGTCAGGTCAGGTCAGGTTGGGGAGCATCCACTGGCACAGCACGTTGCTGCACCCACCACATAACGAAACAGCTCAGGAGCCTGGTTGGTAACTCCTCAGGCAGACACACGGTCCAGTCCCACCCTCCAGAAATTGCCATCTATCTGCCGCAGTCAGATGTTAAGTGGGCGTCCCCTTGGCCTGGTCCAGCCACTTGGGACCTCGGGGATTTGCTCCACATGGTCGTGGTGCCATAACTGACGCTTCCTCACAATGCAGGTAACGTGCCTCATTTGGGACTCCATGAACAACAACATTTATTTATATAGCACATTTTCATACAAAAAAGTAGCTCAAAGTGCTTTACATAATGAAGAGAAGAAAAAATAAAAGACAAAATAAGAAATTAAAAAAAAAATAAGACAACATTAGTTAACATAGAAAGGAGTAAGGTCCGATGGCCAGGGTGGACAGAAAAAACAAAAAAAAAAACTCCAGAAGGCTGGAGAAAAAAATAAAATCTGTAGGGGTTCCAGGCCACGAGACCGCCCCAGTCCCCTCTGGGCATTCTACCTAACATAAATGAAATAGTCCTCTTTGTAGTTCGGGTTTTTCACGGAGTCACTTGATGCTGATGGTCATACAGACTTCTGGCTTTTAATCCATCCATCATTGTTGGAACATCATGGTTCTTTGGGTAGATGGTGGTGGCGCACGCCACCACCATAGGACACCGGAAAAGGAAACAGAAGAGAGAGTAGGGGGTAGTACAGATTTTGAATGAATAGTTAGTATAATGAATTGGATATACAGAGTATCAGGATTAAATTACAGTGAAGTTATGAGAAGGCCATGTTAAAATAATGTGTTTTCAGTAGTTTTTTAAAGTGCTCCACTGTATTAGCCTGGCGAATTCCTACTGGCAGGCTATTCCAGATTTTAGGTGCATAACAGCAGAAGGCCGCCTCACCACTTTTAAGTTTTGCTCTTGGAATTCTAAGGAGACACTCAGTTGAGGATCTGAGGTTACGATTTGGAATATAAGGTGTCAGACATTCCGATATATAAGCCGGGGCGAGATTATTTAAAGCTTTATAAACCATCAGCAGAATTTTAAAGTCAATTCTGAATGACACAGGTAACCAGTGTAGTGACATCAAAACTGAGAAATGTGTTCGGATTTTCTTTCCTGGTAAGGATTCTAGCAGCTGCATTCTGCACTAGTTGCAAACAATTGATGTCTTTTTTTGGGTAGTCCTGAGAGGTGTGCGTTACACTAATCTAGCCGACTGAAAACAAACGCATGAACTAATTTCTCAGCATCTTTCAATGATATAAGAGGTCTAACTTTTGCTATGTTTCTTAGGTGAAAAAATGCTGTCCTAGTGATCTGATTAATATGCGATTTAAAATTCAGATTACAATCAACGGTTACCCCTAAGCGTTTTACCTCCGATTTGAACAACACAGTCAGACCAGCAGTACCCAAGGATTCTCCAAAGAGACACAATACTGAAGGAGTCCAGACTTTGTCTCAGGTCACTGGATAGCATCCATGTCTCGCAACCATATAGAAAAACAGGAAGCCCCAGGACTCTAAAGACTTGGACCTTCGTTGTGACCCCCCCATGCTCTTCCAATCCGTCTACTGACTTCATAGAAAGAGTCATCAGAGACATGAATGTCGTTGCTGAAATAATTTATAGGAAAAGTCATGCAAACATGCTGCTTGCCAGGACTTGTAGCAGCTACTAAAAGGTATGGAACATAATGACAAATGTAAGATGATGTTTAATTTTAAGTAGGTTTATGTGTTTTGCAGAGGGTAGCTTATTCTTATTAAAGGACTTGTTTCTGCATTAGCAATGCATATGTAAGCAATTTGTTATATCAAGTGTGGAAGATGACCCGGACACAGACAGACAGAGAGCATTTTAAAGTCCACCACACGTTTATTTACACTAATATGTACAATTATAGTGAGCACAACCCGTTGCCACAGCACCAATCACCCCTTGGTCCTTGACCACACAACACAATGCCTTCACGCTCTCAGGTCCGCCTCCACTCCTCTCCTCCGAGCTCCGTCCTACTCCTCCCGACTCTTGCCAATGACTGGAGGGAGGCGGCCCCTTTTATTCACCACGGAAGGACTCCAGGTGCATCCTGAGGGCTTCCGTAGCCACACCCCTGTGTGGCGGAAGCTCTGGCGGTACATCCAGAAGTCCTCCGGGTGTCCACAATCCTCTTCCCCCCAGCACTTCCGGATGTGGTCGGAAGTGCTGAGGTCCAGGGCTCCCAAGGCATCGGGGCACCCCCTGACGGTGACCACAGGCCCCTACAGGGTAGAGCTTCCAAGCTCTGTACCCGTGGCCCCCACAGCAACCAGGGAGGATGCCCCCTCGTGTTCTGGAGGAGGCACAAGCCCTCCTTCGGTCCTCCTGGGCATCCCGTCCGGGCATGAACCCCAGTCGGGTGCCACACAAGGAATGGTCATGTAAGACCAGCAGTACACTACATCACTGTTATGGACAGCATGTTGATCTTAACAAGTGCAGTTGCTGCATCTCGTTGCCTTTAGGATTTCAAAATATATAACTAGCAATTACAGGGCGTGATAGATTACACGAGTTCCTCATAAATGTTCAGTTTCAAAAGATCTAAGTATTGCATATTTGCTACAGTTTGATAGCCAATTAATATGTTGTTATACTGCCTGTTCTGGGTAGAAGCAGTTTTAAATGAAAAGGGAATCGGTAGAAGTTGAGTAGTCAAAATAACAAGCCAAAAGTTAAAACTGTGTGTCCTGAGGCAAGATCTGTGGTGGTGCAAGTTTTTAGAACAAACTGTTTGGTTATGATATGTGGTAGCATGGTAGATTGTCTCCATGCTGTTTATGAGGTGATCGGCAGTTGGTGCATTCATGTGTAGATCAACACGGGTGCCTCGTTAGCTGTCCGGAGCACGTAATTATGCCCCTTCAACCGCTGACCGTTAAAAAAGTGAGTTTGAGCAGTACAAAGGAGGGACAATTTGAGAGGAAAGGGAAACCAGAGAGGCATGAGAGAGCATGGAAGTGAGGAGGCAGTGTGGACTGGCATGTGATAAGGGGTGAAGCGAATGTCACTCTGAGGGGTGTCCCCATGAGCAAATATGTTGGAACAGAGACTGGTGAACATCTTTCTAAAAATGAAGCTGTGCAGGGATCCAGAAAATGCTGATGGAATGTAAGAGATGGTGGAGGTCTGAGTCCATGCATCAGTACAGGCACCTGTAGAAGTAGACAGGATGAAGGTCTAGTGAAAGTGACCACAGCTGTTAGCATTTCTGCCAACTGCGGGTAAGTTGGGGATGCAGAGAGTGGGAGACACAATGAAATGGTTGGTGATCACCTCCTGGATCCTGGTTTCCAGTGCAGAGTATTTATTTATTTATTGTTGATTTTATCCTGCATATGAAGCACCATTGTTTTATTGGATTAATTATTGACTTTGTTTATTAAGATTTGCCTTGCACTTTATTGTTTGGACATTGGCACTATATTGTACTGGTCAATTTGAACTGGGTTGCTGTCTCTCACTCACCTCTCTGCCCATCTCATTTACGAACTACTAGGAGGTCAAGTGGACAGTTTAATGAAGGGTATACCACATGCACATTGACCCCTGACACCGTGAAGATGTGAAATTAATAAAGTTCAGGACGTGAATCAAAGAACAAAGTCGAGATACTGTGCAGGATTTTATATCCAAAAAGGGTTACTGTATGTAACCGAAACCAAATCAAGGAGATGTTAAATGAAGTCAAGGAACAAAAGAAGAATTTGAAACCAGAATTAACTAATAAGAGTGAGAACTTAAGGTTTTTCCTAGGAGGAGTCTGAAATCTTAGATGATCAAGGAATGAACAATCTGATCTTTATTCAGTCGTGTTGCTGATGTCGCACACTCCCTATCATCTTGCCTGGTGACTGCATAACAACTGTCAACAAAAGTGGCGACATCCATTAAAAAAGCAGTACAATGCTACTAGAGAACATAATTAATTTTCAGCATTGTTAAAAGCACATTGATATAAAAGAATGTAACCATATAACCATATAACCAATGGAATAATTGGTCGTCAAAATTGTTTATTCCAAAAAATGTTAAAGACTAAAGAACAATCAAATCATGGCAGTTGCCTGATGGCGCCTTTGGCTGTACGAATGTTTGCCAGGTATGGTAAGTTAAGCCATAGTCTTTTCCCTTTTTCTATTTTGTCTTGTTACGGCAAATATCGGACAGACGTTTTCTTCTGTTTGTTTGATCCAGATAATTTATTTTTCTTTTCACGCGGCTGCATTGTAACACTTGAACTTTCGGTTGAATTCTCATTGGTGTCTACTCTCGCACAGAAGCCGTTCCCTAAACCTGTTTGATTTTCTTGTAGCATGTGTTGCATGCAAGTGCTTGGAGAGCTTCTAGGTGGCACTATCAAGATAAAACAACCAACCGCAGTGCCAGGGTGAAAGCGATTGCTAACCACCTCCTCTCTCTTCCCCACAGACCAGAGGATGAATCCTGGGATAGGCCATGATGTAATTTCCGGGATAACCACCGAGGTCCCATCCCTACCTTCCTGGGAGCTTTTTAAAGAGCAAAGGCAACAAAAGTCGGTGCCTATTTGGACCACACTCACTTAGTGAATGGAACTCCATGAAGGAGAAGCTTGCTTTCAGATGGAAAGCACTCAGGACGCAAGTCGTCCATTTCTTTTGAAACTTTTCATTCCATTTTCATTCCTTCAAATTAAACGGGTTACCAGGATGGTCCCCAACATTTTAGCATTTTCTGTTCTCATTTATTGTCAGAATTACACAAGTGACAAACAACTATATAGATCACTGGGGATTTGCAATACACGAATGGCAGTGAAAAGTATGTGCTGTGACTGTCCAGGACTTTCTAAGGTGATAATTTAACCCCGACATACAGGCACAGTGACACAAGTCCAAGCACACACTTCTTTTCTTCTCTTTCTTTTATAGCACAGATCACCCACAAATATTGCTCAGTCCTTTCTTTTCCTTTTCTCTCTTTCTCTTCTTCTATCTTACCTTTCTTCTGCCTCCACTCCTCTCCCACAAGCTCTGTCCTCCACCTCGCGACTCCAGCTCCCAGAATGGAGTGAGGTGGCCTCTTTTGTATCACACCTGGAAGATCTCCAATTAATTCCCAGGAGCACTCCCAGTTGTGGCGGAAATGCTGCATGGACAACTGGAAGTACTCCAGGTGACTTTGGACCTTCTTCTGGCAGCACTTCCAAGTGTGGTGGAAGTGCTGCCATCCAGGAATCCAAGTGACCAGGTGCCCCCTGGCAGTCCCAATGTATTCCAGGGGGTTCATTCACTCATGTTCTGGGGGAGGTGTTGTCCCCAGTATATCGTCTCCCAGGTCCTTCTGTCTTCGGGACGTCCTAGTCAGGGAGCTTCCCCGGTCATCTGTCACACTAAGTATATGTAAATGAAGGCTATGCCTGAAAATTGTAGTGTGACTAAAGTTTTGTAATGAGCCAACATATCAAAAATGGTGAATTTTCCCTTTAAGATACAATAGGAAATGTCGGATTCCCTCTTTGTAGATCAAACAATTCATCCGTTTCTATTCTGGTCTTTTTTAGCCTCCTGCTGCTCTGACATTCCTAAGATACTTAATGGTGCCATTTAGACAAACCCAAATTTTACAAAGGAGCCTAATTCTACATTTGAAAAAAAAAATGCTGCAAGCTGGAATGAGGTTCAGTATTTTAAGAACATTTTATCCTCCATTTTTCATCTTAAACTGGCAGTTAAGACCTTACACAGTGGTGAAGGCGAGAGGAGAAGAGTGCAAAGAAAATCCCATGAATGAATGATCAGATTCTATTTATTTAAAATGACGTTTATTGATTTGCTTGGTAAGTGTGGAGAGGTTTCCAATATATAGCCAGCGCTGAGGAGACGCAGAGAAATATTCTCAAATAAAGCTCGTAACACGGAGCAGAGTATTAAAAAGCTGTCTATCAAGCTGCTGTTAGAGAGTGTCATCATATAGGTGATAACCATCTTTACCTCTGTTGTTATGGAAACATTTGCCCCTTTTGTGCTTCCATAGATGCACGTCCGGACACACTGGCAACCAGACAGAACTGCAAACACGGTGTTTGCAACGTATGCAAGGAACTTTGAAACTGTAATTGACAGCTTCCTGCTGTGGTGTCCTATTATACTAAACATCTGCCTGATTACATTCGACAGAAAGTTGGCTTTTTGTGCCATCCGCTCTACCTCAAATTGCACATCTGCTGTTCGGAGCCAGCTCTGCCCTCCTCACAGATGCAGAGTCTGGCTGTCTGCTGGGCATTTATGGTCCAGGCATTGCAACCAGCTTTAAATGCTGGCAGTCTATGCTCTTGGGTATTGCAACTAAATTGCACACATTGAAAGGAAACAAATAAATGTTTCCTTGTAACTGAACAATCTCCTTGTGACTAAATGCTAGGAAGCCTAACCCCCCCACAAAGCAGATGCCAAATGAAAGCTGGTCACCAGAGAATACCTTGGCAGAAACAAAGACACAGTGGTTAGGTCTTTTGTGTAATTAGTCAGCAGGTCAGAGCTATAGGACACTTTTTTCCTTGCTCAAGCTTCTCTTTAACTCTTTGTGAATTTCCCCTTGGGATTAATAAATATCTATCTATCTATCTATCTATCTATCTATCTATCTATCTATCTATCTATCTATCTATCTATCTATCTATCTATCTATCTATGGCTGGGGATCTGCACTGGCAATCGGAAGGTTGCCGGTTCGAATCCCATAAATGCCAAAAGGGACTCTGCTCTGTTGGGCCCTTGAGCAAGGCCCTTAACCTGCAATTGCTGAGCACTTTGAGTAGTGAGAAAAGCGCTATATAAATGCAAAGAATTATTATTATTATTCTGCCCAGCACCTTCCCGCACCCTAAAGCAACCACTTGGAGTAAGAAGCTTGGGGAGTTTAGCTCTTCAAACACCTATGCCCAAGGAATAATAACCTTTCTTTTTTTCCAGCTTACCAGCATCTTTCATTTATGCCTCCATACAAACCTGATTGGCAAAGCAGTATGCTTTATCTATTTTTTTATATTTTTGTGATCCATATTCCTGGAGCCCATTTTTGTGTGGCACTAATAATGTATGCCTTTTTGCTTCTAAACTTATCACCAGTACCACTCACTTTTTTTTTTTCTTTATATGTATCATTTTTTTATTGCTCATGATTCCAAAAAGCATCCTTTGCCAGTGAACTGGCATGGGGCAGCAGACAGATAATTAAATGCTTTTATGAATATGCTTCTCACAGTTGCTTACCTGACACGCGGACCAATCTAATTCTGATTTTCTAAATAAACCACTTGTTAGTCTTACAAATAGCTTCCTATTCGAGCTCCCGGCAACTTTATCTCAGCCGACTGTTGAAGCTGTAGGTTGGCAGAACATGTATGCGCCCTGTTGAATTCTTATATGTCTAACTGCTTCTGACAAAGGAAGCAGACGGCATTGAAAAGACAGAAGGGACAGCTTTTCTCCCTTGCCACATTGCCTCTTTATTCACATTCAGGCATTAGGCTCAGTTGTAGTGTGATTAGGAGAATATGATAACATTGAAGGAAAGAAAAAAGCAAAATAGTACATTGTAGAGTGGCTGGGACTGCTACCTCACAGCTCTAATGACCCGCGTTCAATTCGCAGCACATTCTCACTGTGTCTGCGTGGGTTTTCTCTCGTTCCTCCGGCTTCTTCCCATATGTCCACGATGAGCTGATTAGCGAGTCTGAATTGGCCTGGCATCAGTGAGTGTGGGCATTTATCTGAGCGTGTCTTGCAATGATCTGGCATTCCATCATGGGTTGGCTCCTGTCTTGGACCACATGTTACCATGATGGGCTCTGTGAAATTCTATAATGCTAAAAAAGCAATTTGATGGAGTAATTATTGAAAATAAGATTAGTAAAAATTGATTTATTTGTATGGAATGTTGTGTGATTTCAATTAAATAAATAAAATAATTAAAAAAAAAAAAAAAAAAGAGAGAAAATAAGATTAGTGAAAAAAGTATTTCAATTAGCCATTACAGTCTTCTGTAACACATGTCACTGTACATCAATAATAGTGATAATCAAATAGAGTATTTTATATACAGTATAGCCTTTCATTATGCAAAGTTTACAAATATATCATTTAAAAAATAATCGTCTTTATGATATTAATTACTTGCCTACTTAGGCCTTTCACCACTCCTGGATAATAGGCCATTGATGATCATCTTCCGGTCCTGTGCTACTGCCTCCAGTTGCCCACATAGCAAGCCCAGGGGGGTATTTTTCGTACGTGGATTGCTCGCTTAGCCGGATGTAATTGTTGACGATTTGGCCTGATCGTGGATCTGTTGGTTTTTCGAAACTCTTGCTGAAAGTGTTGTCATAGCAACAGATCCTAATCCGCAAACCTGCTCGGAGCAGGTTTGTTCTACGTAAACAAGGATTAGTTTACACATGTAATCAGTGACGGTGCGTGGAAGTCATCCAGTCATAGCTTCGCCGTTCATGATTGAGCGACCAATTGATAGTGGTGCGCAAAGTATACGAATAGAATTTTATATAGAGAGGGTTTTTTTGCGATCGGCAAGATCCTTTATTGCTCCCGGAGGATATTCTGTACGAAAGATACCGCTTTAGCCGAGGGGGAATATTGTACCTCAAAGATTTATTATCTCGGTATATTCGAAGTCAAACTCGGCGAAGTCGGGCTCTCACAGCCACACAGACAGTATGCATTGCTTTGAGGTTTCTTGCAAGGGGCACTTTTTTATATACTGTAGGCGATGCGGCACATCTATCGAAAAGTGCAGTTTGCCAGGCAATTCGTAAAGTCTGTTTGGCTCTGAAACATTTCCTTCGGGTTTTCATTGTGTTTCCTGGACACCTGCGTTTCATGCCATTGCAGGTAGGTAATACACAGGCTAAAACACCCACAGTTCCATAAAGAATCGCACAATCAGCCTAACATTCTCATTACCAGGATTTCCAAATGTGATTGGGGCACATGGGACTGATCAGAGTGGAGTTTGATCAGACATTATTTGGAAAATGTACCTCTCCTCCTGATGAATAATCAGACACAGTGTCTTTATCAAATATTTGACCTGCGTCAATATCTCGTTGATCAGACACAGGTTCAAGGGATATAACATTCCCTGCAACTGACCCAACAAAAAAGAGGGCTATATGGAACATACCTATGGCACACATGGAGGACAAATATATGCAATGACCATCCTTTACCTGAAATGAAGTGACCACTGCATCCTGCCACTCGTTCTGAGGAGGAGCTTCCCCCTGGAATGCCCTCAAACAGGGCGATGGGCATTTTGCTGGAGAGCCAACTCTTCTGCAGGGGTTAGGTCTGGACCGCGTGGACCTCCACCTGTTTTTTGCTTGTCTGCTTCCTTATTAGCTTTAAAATTAATGTTTTTTATATTATATATGATTATTTATGTCAACAATTCTTTAAATAGTTATATACCAATATTTACCAGTTTGAAGTATATTCTTGTACTTCACTTTAACCTGTTCCCATGTTCTCCTTGTGCTCACGTTTGATCTGGAATTATGACATATTAAAAAGTAATTAATCTGACACATAGGAAATGAAACGCTGCATTCAGTAAGTACAATGCACACTACTTAGCGTTTAATTTGTCGGCCACTTTTTGCCAGCCGTCTCTTCTGGTCTGGGCTGCTTTTGCAGTGTTACCCCTAGTGCATATTAAATCTTAAAATTCTTCATGTCCTTCAAATAAAAGGTCTTGCACCGCATGTGTGGAAAAAAAAAATGCGCCCGTTCTTTCGTCATTTTGTTACAACCTATCAAAGACTTGCTGATCATGTTTTCTAGACTCAATATATATGGGCTTTTCACTCAGTGCGGGCGCGCGCATTCATCTCGTATGATTAGATCCAACTAGACTAATCTAATACACGGCTGCGTTTGAAAAACCGACCTATCCCGGATGAGTGTCACCGGCATTAACTTATCCACCTGATCTCGGATGATTTAAGCGACGTACGGAAAATACCCCCCCAGTTCTTTAATATTTGGGTTGAGGTCTCTGCACCAAGTGTTTTTCAGTTGTCCTTGGCAATATTAGACTTGCGATATTAGTTACTAGTTTTCTCAGGGTGTGACCAAACTACCCTCATCTCCTCCACAGGATCTCCTCCTCTATGAGGTGCTGCTGAATTCCCTGCCCCGGCTCCATATTGCTGATGGTCTCTGGCTAGTGAATCTTCAGAATGTGGTGTAGGCACATTAGTTTTTCACCATATAATACCACAAACTTGAAATTCCAGATGTTCCTAAATGGATAAATGTTACCATCCCCTTACAGATTTGAGTCTTTACATCTGCATCTGTTCCACCTTGTTTGTCACCCACATACCTAGGTAAATTAAAGGAGTTCAGTTCTCCTTCCAGCACTGGTTACTGCAAAATCCCAATTTAAACCTGTTGTACACCTTATTTACATAAGCAGTTGTCACAGGGTTGTCTAAGGTATTAAAACTCCCATATGCTTTAAGTCAACTTAAGTTTAGGCCACAATTTCAAAACATCCAAGGCAGATACTTAACCCTCTCCTATTCTGTTTCTCTTCTCGGTACTCAAATGTGGCACTTGGTGCCACAGCCTACCTGCCAAGTTGTTTTGCCTGCCTATGGTAAAGTCATTCCTGATGGAGGATTATAGGAATCGTTGAGTAGAGGGGTCCTTTCATCGGATTGGCTGGCCCAGCACTGTTTCAGCTGTGGATTGGCCAAATGGGGGAGGCAGCTTGATGGCTGAGGTCTCCACGACTCTAAACAAATCCAAATCATATTATGTGATATCATCTACTGTTAAATTCTGGTCCGTACTTCTAAAATTTTTATTTTATACTGTATTGAGGATTTGTTCTGTTCTGTGTATTGTATTGTATTGTATTGACCCCCTTCTTTTTGACACCCACTGCAAGCCCAGCCTACCTGGAAAGGGGTCTCTTTTTGAATTGCCTTTTCCAAGGTTTCTTCCATTTTTTCCCTACAAGGGTTTTTTTGGGAGTTTTTCCTTGTCTTAGAGATTTAAAGCTGGGGGGGCTGTCAAGAAGCAGGCCCTGTTAAAGCCCATTGTAGCACTTTTTGTGTGATTTTTGGGCTATACAAAAATAAATTGTATTGTATACTGTATAAGCACAAGTGTGGAAACTTCTCAAGCTCTGAGATGACTCATCATGTGACAAAACTGCAGTGAAACTAAAAAGCAGCACACATTAAAGAAAATACGAGTGACAGAGGTGCCAGCGATATTTGAGACTACATCAAAAACTGTGACTTCCAGCAGTCTATCCAATTATTCTGCTGTATTAAAGGACACCATTGATTTCCTTTTCATCCTGAAAAATGTCCATTTATTCTGCCAGTTTAATTTGTTATTATGAGAAGGCATCTTTGTGCCTTCTGAATTCACATGGAATGTGTCAGATACTGGTCTGCTTCTTTTGGTGTTGTTTTTGGAACATTAGTAAATTTTATTTTCATCATCTATATACGTGCTAAGCCTGTATCATGAATAATGGCTGCAGATTTTAGAGTAATATATTGCAGAAGCATCAGATAATTCCACAGAATTACCCAGGGCAGGGAATGTGGGTGTACCTCTGAGTTGCTACACAGGCCTCCTATTTTGAAAGAAGTGGTGGTAGCAAAGCCACCATTGGCTTTTGGTTTTGGGATTACACAAATGCTTCTTTTATAAACTACTTTCGGAGTAAATGTCTATTCTTCGTATCAATACTGATTTACTGAAATAAATTTTTCTGAACAGACATTCACTTCAATGTATGCACACATTTAATGCATTCACTCATGAATACATACATTGAGGCAGGATGTAAGATGCAATGTGAAAAGGCACCCCTAGCGGTAGTAAGCTAGCGCATTGTATCTGATAGATATGGAAGTACTGAACGCATTTACTTACAGACCTAGTAGTACTAGGGTGTTGTACTGTGTTAGCCATTATGAATGTTGTAAAAAGTCAAGCAAAATGACACCTTTTATTGGCTAAGCTAAGCCAATAAAAAGTGTCATTTTGCTTGACTTTTCACTACTTAGACCCAGTAAATCCTTGGGTTTTTGTGCGACTATAGTGACATTATCATTTTGTTTTGGTGCCATAATTTTGTGTGTTGATTAGAATGGACACCACAGTTTTCTGTGTTCGGTTGCTATAATGCTGTGTGGTTGCAAGGTATATGACCTGTGGCATCATGGTCATCATAGTATATACTTGCACTGTACACTTTAAGACTTCCTAAAGAAACACTCAATGGTAGACTTGTCATATCATGTCATTTTCTAACCCACTTAATCAAGACCAGGGTTGTGGGGAGCCTATCCCAGGTAGCACAATCAGCAAAGCAGGAACAAACCCTGGACTGGGCGACACTCCATCACAAGGCCACCACACGCAAACACTTCCACACACTAGGTCCAATTCACGTATCCTGCATGTCATTGGACAGTGGGAAGAAACCAGAGCACCCGGAGGAAAAACACACACACTCCGGGAGAACATGCAGACTCCTCGCAGGGAAGACCTGGAGCCCAAACCCTGGACACTGACAGCAGCACTACCCTGCTCCATCATGTCACTCTGGTAGACTTGTACCCAAGCAAATTAAAAATCTTTGTTGGGAACAATTTTAATTTTAATTAATGCTTTGATTTTTGATTATAAGATAAAACGTTTTCATGAGAAAAAACATTTTTTAGCATGTTAGCTCATCCTTGCCACTTGTAATTTAAGTTTACTGCATTGACCACTCTTGCCAACACAAGCATAATAAATGTAGTGAAGCAGGCCCATTGCAATGAATGAAATGATTTTTGAGCACTTTCATTTACTATGTTGTGCTTCATCAAGGTTCAGATAACTACAGTAACCATTGACCTCTAAGTCACAACAAAAGGGACATGTCAGCACAGTGTAAGCACACATCCATCCAGTTCACATCTGCTGCAACTCCATTTTGTATTTAAACTGCAGCTTTCATAGATTTTGAACAATCATTTGTGGATCCATTATGGCAGTGGTCTCCAACTCCGGTCCTGAAGGGCCTGCAGTGGCTGCTGGTTTTCATTGGTGACTAGTTTTTGATGCTAATTAACTCCTGTTCTTTTAATTTTAATTGACTTGATTTTAAAAATTTGTCTTCTGAATTTCTTCATAGTTCCTCTGAATTGCTTCATTTCTTTCCTTAAATGGCATCCAAACAGAATTGAAGAAAAGAGAAGTGAGTGATCCAATAGAAGACCAGCTAAGTCAGGGCCTTAAACTCCAACTAGTTGTTTAAATAGGCGCCAAGTCTTCTTGTTAATTAAATCTGTTCTTTAATTCCATGGCTTGTTGCTGCTCTCATTGTGCAATAGCAGACATTTCCAAAATTGATTTTCTCTTTTCTAAGAGCACTGTTAAAATGTTTTGGGGACCTGAGCAGATCAGCATTCCTGAGACCTTCATCTTTCTTTATTTTCATATATTGTATGATAGACACGGTTTACTGGTCATGTTTTGGCTCATTTTGTATCATTACTGTTTGGCTGCTCATTAAGGAAAAACAATTACGGGTCTGAGTCTTCAAGAGCAAGTCAATTAAAATTAATTCAAAAGAAGTTAATTAGCCGCAAAAAAAGGTCACCAATTAAGAAAAGGGTTAGAATGAAAACCTGCAGCCACTGTGGTTTTCCTGCACTAGAGTTGGGGAAACACTGCATAATTGGGTAAAGCTCATTACTGGTGAATTTTTTTTATTTTTACACTTATTAAATAAATTTCTTTTACCATATACAATAGTTTTCCATAGTCCACATTTAACATGTTTATCTTGCATTAACATGTATAAATTTTGCCTTGAACTTCAATGAATTTATTAAGGAAGTTTAATGTGGGAAGAACTTGATGGAATAATAAAGTATCAATTAATTAAACAATAAGTCTGACTTTTTGATACAAAGTTTAAGTAGAGAGTATCTGTTACTACTTCACTGTATATGGAAACTGAAAGCAAAGTTTCAATAGGGTAATTACAATGGCTCTGTTCAAAATGAAATAGCATTGCCCTTAAAATTTAAGATGTCCCTTTACAGGTCTTTCCCAGGCACTGGTCTTGAGTGAAGGTTTACCTCCTGTGAATTGGCATCTTCCCTATCATATCAGCCTTAACTGCAATATCTCTTCACCCACATGGAACTCTCACTGGCCCTGACTCTCACTTTGATTGGAAGACACCTAGTCACTTGAAAATGTGATGTAAATGCCTCAACAGACAGTGTGAAAATCTGGGCTAGGTCCATGTGAATTAGATGAGTACACTTCTGTCATAATTTGACTTTATTTTAATTTTTTGACCTGAAGAAAATCATTTAGCTGATGTTTTTAAGCTGCCATTTGGGGGTTTCTTTTGTCAAGGAATTTGGTGGTTTAATTTATTTTTCATTTTGATATGAGAGGATGCCTGAGGAGTGTAGAAGAAGTGTACTGGTTTTAAGAATAAAGGGGATGTTCAGAGCTGTAGTAACTACAAGGGGATAAAACTGATGAGCCACAGCATGAAGTTATGGGAAAGAGTAGTGGAAGCTAGGTTTAGAAGTGAGGTGACGATTACTGAGCAGCAATATGGTTTCATGCCAAGAAAGAACACCACAGATGTGATGTTTGCTCTGAGGGTGTTGATGGAGAAGTATAGAGAAGGCCAGAATGAGTTGCATTGTGTCTTTGTGGACCTGGAGAATGCATATGACAGGGTGCCTCTAGAGGAGCTGTGGTATTGTATGAGGAACTCTGGATTGGCAGAGAAGTATGTAAGAGTTGTACTGGATATGTACGACGGAAGTGTGACAGTGGTGAGGTCTGTGGTAGGAGTGACAGATTCATTCAAGGTGGAGGTGGGATTACATCAGGGATTGGCTCTGAGCCCTTTCTTATTTGCAATGGTGATGGACAGGTTGATAGATCAGATTAGACAGGAGTCCCCTTAGACTATGATGTTTGCTGATGACATTGTGATCTGTAGCGAGTGTAGGGAGCAAGCTGAGAAGACCCTGGAGAAGTGGAGATATGCTCTAGAGAGGAGAGGAATGAAGGTCAGTAGGAACAAGACAGAATACATGTGTGTAAATGAGAGGGAGGTCAGTGGAATGGTGAGGATGCAGGGAGTAGAGTTGGCGAAGGTGGATGAGTTTAAATACTCGGGATCAACAGTACAGAGTAATGGGGATTGTGGAAGAGAGGTGAAAAAGAGAGTGTAGGAAGGGTGGAATGGGTGGTGAAGAGTGTCCGGAGTAATTTGTGACAGATGGATATCAGCAAGAGTGAAAGGGAAGGTCTATATGATGGTAGTGAGACCAGCTATGTTATATGGGTTGGAGATGGTGGTACTGACAAAAAAGCAGGAGACAGAGCTGGAGGTGACAGAGTTAAAAATGCTAATATTTGCATTGTATGTGACGAGGATGGACAGGATTAGAAATGAGTACATTAGAGAGTCGGCTCAGGTTGGACGGTTGGGAGAAAGGCACGATTGCGTTGGTTTGGACATGTGCAGAGGAGAAATGCTAGGTATATTGGGGAAAATGATGCTTAGGATAGAGCATCTAGGCAAGAGGAAAAGATGAAGGCCTAAGAAAAGGTTTATGGATGTGGTGAGAGAAGACATGCAGGTGATGGGTGTGACAACAACATTTATTTATATAGCACATTTTCATAACAGATAATGTAGCTCAAAGTGCTTTTACATGATGAAGAAGAAGAGAAAAAAAGACAAAGTAAGAATTAACATAAGACAACACTAATTAACATAGAATAAGAGTATGGTCCGATGGCCAGGGAGGACAGAAAAAACAAAAACACTCCAGATGGCTGGAGAAAAAAAATAAAATCTGGGATCCAGACCATGAGACCGCCCAACCGCCTCTGGGCAGTGACAGAGCAAGATGACGAGGACAGGAAGATATGGAACAAGATGATCGGCTGTGGCAACCCCTAACAGGAACAGTCGTAAGAAGAAGAAGAATTTATTTTTCATTCTGTTGCATTTTTATGATTGTTTGTTTCTTTTTGAATTCTTTCTTCCATACCTTGGGCCATTGAGCAAGGCCCTTAACCTGCAATTTCTCCATTCTGGGTATGACGTTAATCTGTATCCAGCCTTGCAAGCAGGTCCTCCAACTTACAGGGAAAACTTGGGGGTTGGTGGCAGGATTCAGTCCAACCACCATAAAAAAAAAACCCTCATACTGTTTGAGTGTGTTGCTGAAATGTCACC
Source organism: Erpetoichthys calabaricus (assembly GCF_900747795.2). Classification (NCBI taxonomy): domain Eukaryota; kingdom Metazoa; phylum Chordata; class Cladistia; order Polypteriformes; family Polypteridae; genus Erpetoichthys; species Erpetoichthys calabaricus. The sequence continues at coordinate 93,345,761 of NC_041396.2, read as the reverse complement.
CATTGCACTTGGGTCCCAAACCAGGTGGTTCGTCATGTGATGGGTGTGGCAGTGGATGTTCCCAACCAACCTTCCACACCACCATATTGGTTTTGATAAATGTCACAATTGTTGTGGAGTTACTAGGCTGTTGGTAGGCTTAACAACCAGTGGTGTGCCATCATCGACTGAATGGGATAAAGGTCAGAATCAAGTACTATACAGTATTTCCGAATCGTGAATCAGTTTACTTGTAGGAACTTGGTGTGCAGCTTATTGTTTACTTTGATCTGTTGGCTTAGACTCATATTGGTTTCCTGACTTTAATCTTTGCCTCTTTTTTTATTGGTTAATAAACAGTTCTTAACTCTCTGATCCTCTCATTGTATCTTTTTTTGACCCAGATTTCTGCTTCACATTTTGGACTTTGTTTAAAATTCACATTTTCTTAGTTTGCTTTTCTGACTACATCTCCCGAACCTTAAATCTAAAATCATATTTGACTGCTGCTTCGTGTTCAGTTATTAGAATTTCAAAGGGATTTTCCTTAAGAAAATTCAATAAATCAAATTTCTATTCCCTAAATCAAAAATAACAAAACATCAAAGCCAAATTAAAAACCAGAAAGAGATGTCCAAACAAACTCAAAAGTTCTTTGTCCCTAAATTCTTTACCTTTGTGAATTATTCTTTTTAAAAAGAGATCCATCCATCCATCCATTTTCCAACCCGCTCAATCCGAACACAGGGTCACGTGGGTCTGCTGGAGCCAATCCCAGCCAACACAGGGCACAAGGCAGGGACCCAATCCTGGGCAGGGTGCCAACCCACCGCAGTCAAAAAGAGATTCTTATGTTTATTAATTTTAAAGTTTGGGTGTTAAGTGCTGTGATTTGTAATACCAGAGATGACATCATGCACCGCATAGCGCCTGACTTCCTTTAATCAGAATCGAGTGTCATTTCCAAAAAGAACATGGCAGCACCCACGCAAGTAAGAAACCACGAGAGTTCAGAATGGAGCTGCAATGATGTCATAAAAATAACAGTCAACATAAATATTAATTTAGTGCAAATAAATCAGTTCCGTGATGTTCCTAATACTCACTATCGTATTCTGTGGGTTGAATGAATTAGGGCAGAAGAAACAGGGTGAGAGTACAAAAGAAAGAAATTATTTTATACAGAGCAAAGGTGTGGATCTGTGTATGCCACAGTACATTGCTGCTCTCTAGTTCTCTGTTTAGTGAAGGGCTCTTGCAGACGTTCATATTCTTTTGTGAAAGCGACACTTCACGCAGCATATTGAAGAGTCCTACCAGACAGTCAATGAACTGGAATGAGTGCTGATTAGTGAGCTTTTTAAATATTTGTAGAAATTAAAAAAAAGCAGAGAAGGAAAAAGATGTCTGCATGGAAGTCATGTGTAATCAGAAGACCAACAGCTTTTAAAACTAAAATTAACAGCACTTAAGGAGTAGCAGTTAGAAAAAGCAGCAGTTCTGGCTTGAGTTATTTTTTGCATTTTCAGATATAGCTATAATGATAAATGACTGCAACATGCAAATTCCCAAACTATCTGTAAGTATGCTCTCAAAATATAGCACTTGCATTTTAATTTGCATGATAGTAGATTATTATTCGTGTTGTTAATCAGTGCAATATTTCTTCTGTTGTGTATCATTCCTTATGTGCCGACTCTAAAAGATTACTGTGTACATAAATTTGATTGTATGCAATGCTCAAAAAAATGAGTAATTTTTTTTGCCTAGGTATGTGACTGTAACACCATTAGGAATAATGAAATATACCTCTATTTTCAGATTACACAGCACTGTGAGGCATGAAGTTACCCATTTAAATTTAATTCATTCATTCATTTATTAATTTTCTCTAAATGTGTTTTTCAATTTGGGATTTGGAGCAACCTCCCGCATAAAACAGGCCTTGGTGGCTTCTGGTCCAGAACACACACACATGCACACACACACACACACACACACACACAGGCACACTTACACTAGACACATCTAAAATTGCAATAGATGTGGAGGAAACCAGACTGGCAGAAGAAAAAAGTGAAAACCTCACATAGAGAGCATCTGGGCTGGGATTAGAACTCGGGGCTCTGGACCTATGAGATATTAGGATAACAGCTGTGATGTGTATTCTGAAAATTTTCAGGTAAAGTAGATAGAAGTTTTGAGGTAACATAGTTCTACTCATTGAGCATAGTCCTGAGTGATAATAATGACCCAATAAATGCTGTCTCCTTGTGCTATTCGGTAGGTTGGTGAATCTGAGCTAGTTCTTTTTGATTTGTGCATGAGTTTGCCCTGTGATGGACTGGCATTTTATCCACAGTAAATTCCTGTTTGCAACATGTTGAGGTGAGCCTGAAGAGGTGGAGGTACGCACTGGAGAGAAGGGGAATGAAAATCAGTAGGAGTAAGACTAAGTACATGTGCATGAATGAGATGGAAAGTGGTGGAAGTGTGCAAGTGTAAAGAGAAGAGGTGGTGAAGGTCGATTGAATTTAAATACTTGGATTCAATAGTCGAAAGCAATTGAATGTGTGACAGAGGTGAAAAAGAGAGTGCAAGCATGGTGGACTGGGTGGAAAAGAGTGGCAGGAGTGATTTGTGATAGAAGAGTATCTGCAAGAGGGAAAGGGAAGGTCTATAAAATAGTAGTGGGACCAACTATGTTGTATGATTTGAAGAAGGTGGCAATGATGAAAAAGACAGGAGGCAGAGCTGGTAGTGGCGGAATTGAAGACGCTATGATTTTTGCTTGGAGTAACAATGGTAGGATTAGGAATGAGTATATTAGAGAGACAACACAGGTATGACAGTTTTTGGTGACAAAGTGAGAAAGGCTAGATTCAGATGGTTTGGGCATGTGCAGAGGAGAGATAAGGGGCTACATCGGGAAAAGAATGCTGATGATGGAACCACCAGGCAAAAAGGAAAAAAGGAAGGCCAAACAGGGCATTTATGGATGTGGTGAGGTAGGACATGAGGGTAGTCAGTGTGGCAGAAAATAATGTAAAAGACAGGGATAGATGAAGATGGATGATCCGCAGTGGAGATCACTTAAATATGAATAGCTGAAAGAAGTGGTAAAAGATTCTTGTTTTTCTGAGAGAGAAAAAGGACACATTGCAATGGGGTAATGGATTAATAGGACACGTTGTGCACAAAACCATATTTTACATAGCCAATCATATATTAGGTACATTTGCATACGATGCAATAAGCACTTACTGTCATCATGTCTGTGTTTCTGACTGTCCACATGAAACAACTCCATTACCTGTGGATCAATTTTGTCATTATTTCAAGAAAATCTGTTGAGATAGTTACAACATTGTAAATGTTTGTTGTGATATCTTGACTGTAACATGCTGTACACATTTTTGACATTTCAAAATCTCCCATTGAAAAGCATTGGCAAGGTTTTTCATACACTTATATCTTAAAATAGAGAATATATGTGTAACTTCAATTATAGATTAGTTTACCGTCACAAATTTAGAGGGGTCAATTCAACTTGTATATTTTGTGCATTTTCCTCTTACTCATCTGCCAGTCACTCCCCAATACAAGTTAGTGAAACGCTGGGAGAACCATACACACCCCAGCTCATGTCACCTGCTGCTTAAGGTGTGTTACATAAAAGTCACTTACCTAGAAATGAACGTAAGAAGAAAGGAATTATGTAAGCACAGAGTGAGCAAATATGTACTCAGTATTTACATCACATTAAATAATATTGCTTTATCCTCACATTATAATGATTCAGTGTTTCCCTGACATTTTCATTTATCAGCAAAACTACACACCTGCTCTTCATCATGGTCCAAAGCATGCAACGATTTTAGTTTGAGAGTTCAACAAAGATTTTAACTGTGCATCAAGTACTTGTTTCAAAAATGTTTTGTTTAAGAAATTTGAACTACAATTAGTCACAGACTCCCTAAAACCAACAGCTAATCAATCGATCCCATTCTGAAGTCACTTGAATTGAAATCTGCCATCTGTGAAAGGCACTGAGCCACCACAAGCCTATTTGGGCTCTTTAAGTACATGATATTGTAAAGTGCTATTAAAATGTATGTTTTATACATAGGCTACTAATGCATGTGCTGTAAAATTGCATTTTTTGCTGTTATTTTTGAATATAACTCCTTGCTAAAAATATTCAGTAAACAAAAATGTTAATACATGACCAAATAACTAAAAATGTAACATGCTCCAACTTTTAAATCGGTTAACTAAGTCCCCAAGCACACCTGAATGTTATGCCATGTGTACATTTCCCAGTTTGCATTTTACTCGGCTTAGGAAGGATTCACAAATAATTTTACATAAATAATTATCAAACCATATTTCATTTAGTTTCTTCTGAAGTGAACAGTGACTCAGTTCTTCTTCTGGGAAAGCATATTGCAAATTTCCATCCATCCATTTTCCAACCCGCTGAATCCGAACACAGGGTCACGGGGATCTGCTGGAGCCAATCCCAACCAACACTGGGCACAAGGCAGGAACCAATCCTGGGCAGGTTGCCAACCCACCGCAGGTCACACACAAACACACCCACACACCAAGCACACACTAGGGCCAATTTAGAATCGGCAATCCACCTAACCTGCATGTCTTTGGACTGTGGGAGGAAACCGGAGCGCCCGGAGGAAACCCACACAGACACGGGGAGAATATGCAAACTCCACGCAGGGAGGACCCGGGAAGCGAACCCAGGTCCCCAGGTCTCCCAACTGCGAGGCACTGTGCCGCCCATACTACAAATTTCTATACATAAATTGAAAACATTTTTGTAACTTTCAGATTAAATACTATCAAACTATACAAGTTAATGCTGCATGATGTAGAATATCTTTTCATAAATGCTATTGTGAAAGAAGAGATAAAGAAGGAGTTTGGGTGGGGGGGGGGGGTTACCATATTTAATGTCCAAGTGGTTAAATGAATGAAAAATTTAAAAATAAACCAGATGGAAACTGGTCCAGGTTGTCTTGACACCTCCTCAAGCTATAGAAGGCTTCTTTTGAGAGAGACCTCTTTAGAGGTCGTGTTCACAGTGATCAGGGATTTCCTGTCTGGTCCTGGGGTTTTATAGCTGCAGACACATAAGGAGTGGGGCAGGTTTTGGCCCTTCCAGGTTCTTCTCCTCCATTCTAAAAGAAACAAAAATATTACTAGTGATGGTGTCACATCCAAAGCCTTCCCCATGCCCATGAGGCACTCGTTAAACTTGCATGTGTGACCCTGTCATGAAACATTTTCTACTGTGATTTTCTGTTATTCATTTCTATATATACTCACCTATAAGTCAAGTCTTGAAATCTGAAAAATTGATTATAAAATCAGACCCCAACTTATAAGCCCGTTCAAAAATACGACACTTAAATTTTTTTTTTTTATATCTTCTTGCCCCCTCCAATCTTGCATCAGTTTCTCAAATGCATTGAATTTTGTGGCAGCAGTGCAGTTACCAATTTCTTTTGCTACTTCAACATTTAAATTAAAACCAGCTTCATATTTTCTTCTGATCGAATGCTCCATCTTAGATAAGGGATGCTCTTACGATAAAGGTGTATGAGGGTGTGAGATACACAAAACAGTGCAAATGTTGCTTCGGAATAGTTTGGGTATTACTGTGTGGTTATATATGCATAGAGAAAAAAAGGCACTGTGCTCCATGGTTACTCTCTCAGGTGGACGTTCGCATAGCATAATCTCTTAGACCAATAGTGTAAGTTTTCTGCATTTGACTTATATGACCAACATTATAAAATACCAGAAGTTCTATGGTAAAATCAAGTCCCGACTTATCCACGGGAGAACTTATCTGTGAGTATATACGGTAATTTTATTGGTGAAAATCATCAACATGTTATGTTGTCCGTACTTGGTGCACATTTTATTTTGTCCATTTACTGAATAGCTTAAAAATATCTTTGTATCCTCTGCACTTTAATCCATGAAATATCAAAACTGCATTTATCTGTAACAGAACTATAGCAAAAGTCAGTCGTGGATGGGATGATGGTCAGCTGCAAAGCACATTCAGATGGATGGTGGACCTGTTTAGTCTCTAGTCCTGTTTAGATGAAACCAGAGTAGCCAGAGTGAGGACCCCATAGCACTGGAATAACATGCAAGTGCCACACAGAAGGCATCACTTTCCATCAGTTAATCTGCAATTTCATCAATTACAGTGACAATTTTTGAGGCTAAAAATGCTGTCACCCATGACACTAAATTGGAATAAATTGGTTTGATCATTTGAACAATTTTGCCGAAAACAGTGAATTCAGCCCACGTGTGTATATACTTTAAAAATACTGTGGTATGAAGCCATTATTAGTTGACCATTGCTAAGAACCTGTGCCGACATATGGATTCAATACACAGATTTGAGTCTGCGTTGAGCTCCTTATAGCTCTGCTGATGCTGGCTCTCAGCCTCTCTTCCTTTGCTTTATCTGATATGAGGCACGCCGTTCAGTGATAAAAACAACTCAATTGTCGTGTGAGCAAAGATATTTGAACCCTGTCAAACTAAATCAATGTGACTAATACAAACACCGCACACAATGTCAAACTAAAACACAAAAAGCCCTCCCTTGTGAGAGAATTAAAATGCTGTCAGTGCCCTGGTGGATTCGACAGCTGCTCGGCTCAGGTTCTCTGTTTCTTTATTTATCTGCAGCTTTAAGTGAGAAGGATCAATACCTATCCCTGTGGAAGCTGAAAGGGGTTTGCGATCTCAAGCTGGCATGTCATTTTCAAGCTGAAAGGAGCTGCTGAGAGGCTGCACAGTAAGAGAGTCGGCATCCCCCCCCCCCCCCCCCCCCCAACATTTACACCCAGCTCAGAGAATAAGATGTCACCCTAATAAGGGATCTTGCTTACATGAGTGCTGTTTTTGTAGAAGAGGTGTTCAAGAGGTGCCATTCTACCCCTTTTCTAACTGACTGATCTTGACCTCCATTTAATCTAGCAGTAAGCAGAACTCTGTTCAAATCCACTAGGGGAAGGGGTAATTATGGACGTGGGTGGAAAACGAACATCACGGCATGCAGCATGGATCTTTACTTTTTTCTTAATTACTTTAGCTAATTATGTTGCAGATATCTGAAGCTTTTTGGTAGGTGGGCTCAAATCAAAACTGACCACATAGATAGCAGCTCAAAACAATCGAACAGAGCAATTATACAGACAAACAAGAAACCAATATAATCATGACCTGGAGGCCTCAGTGTGTGTGTATGTAAATCGCATGTTAATTCTCTAGCTGCTTGAGTGTGACCACAAGGCATGGCTAAAATATTTTATGTAAACAGATTTCTGTTTCTAAGTCCATGCTACAAAACATTTTCATCCTATGCGTAAGGAGCAGACTTATTTTGTAAGCTCACGTTTACACGTTTTTTTCTTTTTTCAGCAGAAATCTTAAATTCAAAGTGTGGAATGTGGGACTTTGCATTAGCGTTCAAAATAGCGCTCGGTTTTTACATGTTGCCCTAACAAACGGTGTAATGGCCATTGGTCTCTTCCTATGCAACATTTAACTCAATACCCCAGTCGGTTTGGTGGTTGTGAATCTGAAGAAATGATACGGAAGTCAGAGAAAAAGTGTCAGAATGCATACTTAAGACAAAGCTTGAAATTTATAGCCCTGTAGGCTTAATAATCAAGACAACCATCATTCCGTTCAGGCAATGCCTACAAACACTGATCGGGACTTCATTCTAGACAAGATTGAAATACGTGAGGGACACCATTGAGGTGAGAAAACCTCATAAAAGTGCTACAGGTTTAGTATCTTAAGAGTAGAGTTAAGTACACCCATCAATGGAGCTCTGCCAACAGTGGACAAAGAAGGAAGGTAGGAACTAATAAATGAAAAGATCACTCTGAAGGCCTGCATGGCATTTGCCAGAAAGCAAAAAATTGAACCGGCTAAGTTTGAGTCTTGTGGTTAGATAAGGCCAAGACTGAAAGTTCTGGTCATAATTCAAAACCCCATCCTAACACTACCCATGGCTCAGGAAGCACAATCCCTACAGTACAGCAATGTGGTCACTCCATCATGCTATCAGGATGCTTTCTTACTAGCAATGTGTTAGAGCTGAAGGGAAAATAGATGGAGCACAATATTAGAAAGTATTGCAATGGAGCTTTTTTCTCTTCGCTAAACAGCTAAGATTTTGCAGAACATTTGCCTTTCAGTAAGCCACTGATCCTAAGCACTGTACCTGTTGTGATTCTGACTTGCAAAACTCAAAAAGTTACCTCATATCTCAGGCTAGAACTTCCAGTTATGCCCAAAACAGACCAGTGGATACTGATGAGTCAAACTGGCAAGTTTCAATTTGCATAGTTTTGCCAAACTGACACTAAAATTTGTTTTGCAGAAAAAAGTGAAACTCACTTAAGGATTTTTTTTTTATGAATTTTAAAGTTTTTTAGGGGGGTGGAAATCAAGGAATGTTGCTTCTGAAAGCCTCATCTACACTTCCCTGTTTACCTGTGTTCTCTCCCGTAGCTGCCTGTAACGCATGTAATCCATACCATACCTGTAAAATTAATTCTACTGATGCCTCTTCTTCACATCATCATGAAGAAGTTCAGGACAGTTTTTAAAAGCATGACATACTCCATATTTTCTGCATGAAGACACACCATTGTGTACATTACATCCACAGTAAAATGTCACTACACAGAATGGCCACTGCTGCCAAAATATCCCAAATTGCTACGTAGCAATCACAGCAGCCTTATCCTATTAGAGATATTCCTATAGTTCGTTATCCAGTTTTTATCCTCTCCTGGCTATTTTCCCATTCAAAATAACCCCTAGACATGGAGCCTTATTACAGACAGAGGATCAACACCTGCATAGTGTTCCTTATGGGCCAGGGGTTACTGTTTTTCATATGTTTTGTTGTATTTTACAGTATGTGACTCGGTGACAGCAATTAAACATTAAACTCTTACATCTACTTCAAACACTTCAGCTTACAAGTACCACACATACTATTATATCCACCAAACATTTGAGATTTGATGCAATTTTTTGTTGTTGTAAAACTGACAAATTCTTACAGAATCTGTCATTTTCTTTTAATTTTTGATTTGAAAGGATTTGTGCCTGTGTGTGCCTTTCTGTCTCTGATTTGTGTGTTGCTGTTGTAATTGTCTTTAGTAGCCCTAAACTTGGTTAGGGTGGGGGGTTAGCAAATGGAATGATATAGAGATACACATATATGGAAAGGGTGCCTGGGCTTTACCCCAGCTGGTTGTCGCAAGGTAGCCGAAAGGCACAAACAATAGGAGGACAGAGAGAGCTACACTGGTAGCCACAATGGTGTGGTATGCCCTTTATTTGTAAAGTTTTCCCACAGGACACTATGGGGCAAGCAACACAACAATTGCCAGGCATGCCCAACCTCTTAAAAGAGGGACAGAGAGGCAGAGAAAGTATGGAGGTCTAGGATTAGGCCATAAGACTTCCTACCCAACATATGACAACATATGGCTTTTAAATGACCCTTCATGGGAAGACTGGCAAGAGACCAGTACCCTCCCAACTATTTACTAGAAAAGAGCAGAATGTTACTTTTATATAAAATGATCAGCTGAGAGGCTGCTTGAGGCTGGCCCCTGTGTGTGTGTGTGTGTATGTGTGTTTTGTGATATTACAGCACACTACCACAATTTGGAATAACTTACTATTTATTGCTAGGAGTTGTGGTCTACAGTGTATGTGATGTCACATGATGTGATCATGAAGTCACGGTGGTCATCTTTAAAAGAGCAAGCCAAGTTCTCAGAAAATTAAAACAAGTTCTCAGAAAGTGTCTGCATATTTTTTCAATTAATTTCTATTCAGTTACTTTCAGTATTCAGTGTCTATCTATCTATCTATCTATCTATCTATCTATCTATCTATCTATCTATCTATCTCTCTATCTATCTATCTATCTATATATCTCCACTAAAATTTTTTCTTTTTGTCTCAATATGGGGTAAAAAATCAAAGTATGTTTTTTTTTCCAGTATCAGTAAATTATTTATTCATTGTTTGCAGGCCTGGGTCATCTCATTAGGAATTACAGTCTTTGAATTTTTCTTTTAGCATGAGATTCCACACTACAACGGCTGCGTATTGTTAGCTGAATCCCTAAATTTAGCATAGCGCATTTGCTGTTTGCATGTTGTTTTGCAATTTTATTTATTTTTGCCCACTTAACTCGTCAATACGTTTCCTCGTTTTCAGCTTGATTGCATCATCAGAACTGCTATATTTAAATGGGATAAATTAGATAGCCAAAAATTTATTTGTGACTATTTATATTACTGCGCTGACATTTCTGGTTTGGTATTTATAGCCATGAGTGTATATTTTCATTCATCTATTCAGTTCAATTCAGTTAATTTTATAAAGCTCCCTCCCTCCCATTTATTGCTCAAACTCTATACAATAATATAAGTCTAATATGAAAAAATAAATGCAACAAAAACAAAACAAATAATGCCGAAACATAAACACAGAAACATCATGCAATATTTACAAATATACACAATTTAACAAGATGAAATCACTTAGTATGAAAATTTTTATCTTGCTTAGATTTCATTTTTTTGCAGTGCAGATAATAAAGTAATGGAGTTCAAAGAGTTCAATGTCACTTTCTCTTCATCACCCACTCACTTCTCACTCACTGCTGCAATCACCACCCAGTCCACATCAATGATGCCACTGCTACACCTACCTCTTGTCTTCATTGTCAATTTGTTCAGCGAATGTGATACTGCAGTGATTTTTGTTGTCTTTACTGTACAATTACCGCCTTTTTCTTTTTTCTTGCTTGTAAATTGTACTGTGAAATACAGTAGCTAGAAAACTGCTTAATGGGAGATGGTAAACAGTTATATTATTGAGTAATTAATAAAAGGAAACTGCCTCTCCTGAATGTATTTTGATAGCTACTGATAACTTGAATTGATTGTGTTCATTTTAATGAAATGTGGTGTTATTTATAAAAAAAAAAATTAAAAAAAAAAAAGATATTAATGTTGGGGCTGAGGAACCAGAGTTTTTTTTTACCACTAAAATAAATTGTGATTAGTTTTTAAATTATGAAATTTCAGCTTACAAGTTTGTCAGGAATGTATTATGATAATAAAAAGGTGAAGGCGGACTTCGGTATTACTTTATCATTTATCAGTGACCAGGTCTCTGTTTTTTCTGAATTTCAATTCAGTTTTTGCATTAGTAAAGCAAGTTATTATATATCTCAAGTCCTTCACCCGGGGTACACTTTAAAACATTGTACCAAATAAATTAAGAATCCCAGACAAAGGTATATCCTCATTTAAACTGCAAAGCTAAAACTTTTTACTTGCAGTTGTTTTTCTGATACATACATAGAAATGATGAAAGAAGGATAAGATAAAGAGATTTCAACACATGCTGGAATATGGGATAGGGAATTGTTATCAGTAAGAAAAGATTTGTGTCCATACTTTAGAATTTCTTCTTGACATTGTAAAAATAAAAGTGGGTTTAACACAGCAGCACTGCAGTTCAGTATTACCACATTGCCAATGCGTTTTCATAAATTTTAAAAATCATGCACTACTGCACCTACAGTGCATCCGGAAAGTATTCACAGCGCATCACTTTTTCCACATTTTATGTTATGTTACAGCCTTATTCCAAAATGGATTAAATTCATTTTTTTCCTCAGAATTCTACACACAACACCCGATAATGACAACGTGAAAAAAGTTTACTTGAGGTTTTTGCAAATTTATTAAAAATTAAAAAATTGAGAAAGCACATGTACATACAGTATTCACAGCCTTTGCCGTGAAGCTCAAAATTGAGCTCAGGTGCATCCTGTTTCCCCTGATCATCCTTGAGATGTTTCTGCAGCTTAATTGGAGTCCACCTGTGGTAAATTCAGTTGATTGGACATGATTTGGAAAGGCACACACCTGTCTATATAAGGTCCCACAGTTGACAGTTCATGTCAGAGCACAAACCAAGCATGAAGTCAAAGGAATTGTCTGTAGACCTCCGAGACAGGATTGTCTCGAGGCACATATCTGGGGAAGGTTACAGAAAAATTTCTGCTGCTTTGAAGGTCCCAGTGAGCACAGTAGCCTCCATCATCTGTAAGTGGAAGAAGTTTGAAACCACCAGGACTCTTCCTAGAGCTGGCCGGCCATCTAAACTGAGCGATCAGGGGAGAAGGGCCTTAGTCAGGGAGGTGACCAAGAACCCGATGGTCACTCTATCAGAGCTCCAGAGGTCCTCTGTGGAGAGAGGAGAACCTTCCAGAAGGACAACCATCTCTGCAGCAATCCACCAATCAGGCCTGTATGTTAGAGTGGCCAGACGGAAGCCACTCCTTAGTTAAAGGCACATGGCAGCCCGCCTGGAGTTTGCCAAAAGGCACCTGAAGGACTCTCAGAGCATGAGAAAGAAAATTCTCTGGTCTGATGAGACAAAGATTGAACTCTTTGGTGTGAATGCCAGGCGTCACGTTTGGAGGAAACCTGGCACCATCCCTACAGTGAAGCATGGTGGTGGCAGCATCATGCTGTGGGGATGTTTTTCAGTGGCAGGAACTGGGAGACTAGTCAGGATAAAGGGAAAGATGACTGCAGCAATGTACAGAGACATCCTGGATGAAAACCTGCTCCAGAGTGCTCTTGACCTCAGACTGGGGCGATGGTTTATCTTTCAGCAGGACAACGACCCTAAGCACACAGAGCCAAGATATCAAAGGAGTGGCTTCAGGACAACTCTGTGAATGTCCTTGAGTGGCCCAGCCAGAGCCCAGACTTGAATCCGATTGAACATCTCTGGAGAGATCTTAAAATGACTGTGCACCAACGCTTCCCACCCAACCTGATGGAGCTTGAGAGGAGCTGCAAAGAGGAATGGGCGAAACTGGCCAAGGACAGGTGTGCCAAGCTTGTGGCATCATATTCAAAAAGACTTGAGGCTTGCTGCCAAAGGTGCATCGACAAACTATTGAGCAAAGGCTGTGAATACTTATGTACATGTGAGTTCTCAGTTTTTTTATTTTTAATAAATTTGCAAAAACCTCAAGTAAACTTTTTTCACGTTGTCATTATGGGGTGTTGTGTGCAGAATTCTGAGGAAAAAAATGAATTTAATCCATTTTGGAATAAGGCTGTAACATAACAAAAGGTGGAAAAAGTGATGCGCTGTGAATACTTTCTGGATGCACTGTATGTAATTGTGGTTTTTAATTCTTAAGTCTGAGTGGGTAGGCGATTTATGTAGTGTCAAGCATATAGAAACAGTGTTCCAGTAAATAATCAACAGAACATACAGGATCAGTTCTCATCATGGGTGGGCCAGTGGGGAAGTGTGTAGCGTAACTGCCTCATGAGTCAATTGTCCTAGGTTTGAATCCCACGCCTGGATATTGTTATAGAACGCATAGCTCCTCAGTACTGCTCCTCTCCCTCTTCTTGCTTTGTAATAAATCTATCTCTGTTAGGCTTTGGCCTCCTCAAACTCTCCTTCAATCATCTATATCTACTGTCCTACATCTCCAACCTCTGATTCTCATTGCTGTAAGATTAGCTTTCATACTGTCCAAACACCTCTCCTTTGGTCTCCCTCTTTGTCTTCTAGAGAATAGCCTTCCTTTTAAGGTTTTTTTTGGGGATAGTGTCCTCTTTGATTCTTTCAACATGACATAACCTCTGTTTCCTCTGGGAGTTTATAAATCTGACTATATGCGGCTCTTGTTACACCACATATAGTTATGCATTGGAACATATTCCTCAGTTGCCATTCTCCCTTACCAGTTGAAAGATTCCATGCAGAATTTTTCATTCTAAAGACCTTAGGGCATATTTATCTGCTAATGTCAGAGACCTTGCACTTGACCCATAGATGACAGGGTCTGTTGCACAAGACTGTTCAGAGATTGGTACCAAAACCACTTTGTAGATATATTGAGATAAACAGAAAACCTTTTAGCGGGGATAGACAGACAGACAGAAATGTATTTGTTGCCAATAATTATAAACCAGATAATCTTCTTAAATTTTTTTAAATACTTTGCACAAGGTCTAGTGTTCTATAAGCTTTACCAAAGTTTGGATGCAAATTATGAGCAGTAGTCTTGCATATCATGGCTGCCAGAGTGTAATGCGTCAAAAGACGGCCTCTATGAATTGATAAATACACAAAATGGCAACACAAAGATGTCACCACAATAATAATAATAATAATACTAATAATACCATACCATTTTCCCAACCTGCTGAATCCTAACACAGGGTCATGGGGGTCCGCTGGAGCCAATCCCAACCAACACAAGGGCACAAGGCAGGAACAAACCCTGGGCAGGGCGCTAGCCCACCACAAATAATAATAATAATTAATAATAATAATAATATACAGAAACTAAGACAAAGCATAAATTGTAGTAAATTTCCAACCAAAACAAAGCTAGTAGTTAGGGATCCTCATGCTGATGCTGTAAAAACAAAACAAGACCCGAGGCTCCTTCATAACTTTGTCTGTATGTTTCTCACTAACACCATCACCAACACCAGTTATCTGTAAAAGCCACCGCAGCAATGTGCAAAAGATTCTGATTTGTGGAGGTGAATATGAAAGTAACAAAAGATGAGATGAAATGCATAAAAATATGCTTTCAGCAAAAGTTGTAAAAAATCTTACAAACAATAGAAAGCAAAACTGAGTGTAAAACAGACAGTAAAGTAAATGTATTTGGTGCAAAATTCATGCTGACAAATTGCATGTGCTTTAAATGAATGACTTATACAGCAAATATAAAACTCTTTACAATAAATTAGTGGATTGTGAGCACAGATCGAGAATAAAAATGTCAGAATTTTGGAAATTCCATGAAGGGCTGTGTACTGATCTCATTTGAGAATCTGTAGGCTCATCCCATGTTTCTTTTTTTGTTCTTGTTTTTGTTTTAAATATTGTTATTATTTATATCATTTTATTTGGTGATCTCATCACAGTGACAATTTAGAATTGTTTTCTGATTGGTGCACTATTTTTGAATTGATTTTCATGGCTACAGACATGTTGTTGGCAACTGGGCTCATTGCTTTTCATGTGCGGCCCATCATTGTTACATGTGGTTTTATCCAGTTAATGTTTTGTAACCGTGTGTAATCTTTAAATAATTTCAATAAAACCAAAGGCTTTGCTTAGTGTAGATAGGGAAAATATTCCTAGATTCATTTGGACCTTTTAGCTTGACCTTTTGATTTTTTGATTTTTTTTTTTTGTTTGTTTCAGAATTAATTCTCCATTTTCTTATCCTTATTTGGCTTTTCAACCTCTGCTAAGTTTTTCAATTTTTTTTTTTTTCCCATTTTATTATTTTCTATTCGGTTCATCAGGACAAAGTAGTATCCATTTTGGCTGAATCAGGAAATTCTTTGAAATTTATATTAGAGTTCTTTAATAAAATCCTGGATGATTTCATAAAAAAAACAATGAAAGTGCATACCTGGTAAATAGTTTCTGAGTGCTTTCTTTGTTAGATATGAAAAATTCTGGGAAAACAAAAATTGTCAGGAATTCTCTTTACAGGTTTCCTGTTAACGTTTTGCTGTATTTTTGACTCTTTTTTTATTGTTACATTTCTTGTAGTATTTTCCCCTTACCATTTTTTTCCATTCCCTGGTATGGTCATTTGAGTTTCAGGTATGAAGTGCCCAAAGCATTTCCTTACACACATTGCTTTAGAAAGAAATTGGATCAACATCATTCCAGATGATTCTGCTGTGAGTGTTTGAGAAGAGGGCTACGTGTTATAATATTAAGCAGAGTCTTTATGCTGCAGGCATTAGATCTGGCCTTCTGTTCCCAGCCAAGCTCGGAGCAGTCATTGATAGTTCCACCTACACAATTCACCAGAATAGGCAGAGAAAGACTTTAAAAGAATAATTCCCACTATCTTTATAACCTGAATAGGTCTCATTGAGGACTGGAGAAGAGGGCATAAATAGGTATACTGGATTCAGCATAGGCTACTAATCTGTCATAAGAAAAATGAAAGAAAGAGCTTTGCTAAAGCATCTCAGATTTCTGATATTTACTGTGAATAATACCAACAACATGGACTGTTTATACAATACAATACAATTTATTTTTTGAATAGCCCAAAATCACACAAGAAGTGCCGCAATGGGCTTTAACAGGCCCTGTCTCTTGACAGCCCCCCCAGCCTTGACTCTCTCAGAAGACAAGGAAAAACTCCCAAAAAAACCCTTGTAGGGAAAAATATGGAACAAACCTTGGGAAAGGCAGTTCAAAAAGAGACCCCTTTCCAGGTAGGTTGGGTGTGCAGTGGATGTCAAAAAGAAGGGAGTCAATACAATACAATACAATACACAGAACAGAGCAAATCCTCAATACAGTATAAAAATACAAATTTTACAAATACGGACCAGAATTTAACAGTAGATGATATCACATAATATGATTTGGATTTGTTTAAAGTCCTGGAGACCTCAGCCATCAAGCTGCCTCCCCCATATGGCCATTCCACAGCTGAAACAGTGCTGGGCCGGCCAATCAGATGAAAGGACCCCTCTACCCCACGATTCCTGCGATCCTCCATAAGGGATGACTTTACCTTAGGCAGGTAAAACAACTTGGCAGGTTGGCCATGGCACCAACTGCCACATTTGAGTACCGAGAAGAGAAACAGAACAGGTAAGGGTTAGTAAGAAATTATAACTGTCATGGTTTAGTGCTAATGACTAACAGAGATGCAGTCTGTACAGTTAATCAGCAGCTCTAGTCAGGAAATGCTAAACTGAAGTAGTGAGTCTTCAGCCAGGATTTAAAAGCTGAGACCGAAGGGGCATCTCTTTTAGTAACAGGCAGACCATTACACAGTTTAGGGGACCTGTAACTAAAAGCACGACCTCCCACTGTTACTTTATTAATCCTTAGAATTATAAGCAGACTGGCATCCTGAGATCTTAATGTGCGCTCTGGTTTGTACTGTAAGTCAATACATACCATATAACTATCCTTAATCTCATTAGCCTCTTTACATATGATCATTTTGGGCTATTATATTTTTCTTCTTTTGCATTCCTCCTGCTTCTGCTTTGTGCTGCTATTACTACTATTATCTTGTTTTATCATTACTAATATAACCTTTTTATATGTGCCTCAATTAGTCTAGACTCATAAGTCTGCACCTTTTTGTTCTACTCTATCACTCACCTGCTTATTATACTATAGATTGCAATAATACTTAATAATATCTTTTGTAACTTTCTCCTTTTCTTTTTTCTTCTTCTTTTGTGTTTTGCTCCCTAGCTGAAATTTAGGGGATTGTATAATTGGAAAGTTTATAATTAATTGCTCTGTATTTAATTTCATTTCTAGTAATAAAATACTTCTTAGTGTTGTTATTCTTTTCTTCCATTCATTTTTTCTTTATTCTGTTCTTGGAATGTTATCCCTGGACTGTCTTATGATGACAAATAATTGTTAATGGCCCCATCAAACTATTGGTTCATTGCTGTCACAAGGTTTTTGTGTGTTTTAGGCATGCGGTGCTTCATGAATTGTCAGAGAATGTGGGCTCTGAAGTGGTCTTAGTTTTGTCTGGGGATATAAGACGGTCAACCTATTAGGCCTCATTGGGCATCATCCTCGGGAAGTGGGGGGGTATTGATTTACCTTGCTGATTTCACTTTGTCTTGGATGGCATGTACTGCATTCTACTAGCTCCTTGCACCCTTAAATGATAAGTTTGGTATTTTTTAAGTCGGTTATTTCTTGACAAACATGGCATATGTGCATTTGCCCCAAGAAATTGTATTCTAAATTTAAGTGCG